>NC_137617.1:34335439-34472939 GCF_963280865.1 Gymnoscopelus braueri | reverse complement strand
AGAATGTGAAAACCTTTCCCTCCTCCCACCACTTCTTTCTTCTCTTCTCACATTTTTGTGGGGGCTCACACAGTAAAACCCGGAGTGTTAATCTAACCCTGAGAATGGAACGAAACGGGGACCCCGTGAGGGTCCGTTTTGACACTCTCAGGGTTACTGACACTTACATGAACACTCAGGATTTCGCTGCGCATTTTCTCGCTCTTTAAAAAAAAAAATCCCCCCCTACATCTGTCTCCCTCTTATCCCTCTCCATGTCTCCTTCCCTGGCTCGCTCCCTCCCTCCCTTATGAGAATACCACAGGGTCAGGGCCTGCAAACCAGGGGGACAGGCTGCTCCTCCCTCTTCCTCTCCCCCTTCTTCTCTGTCCCTCCATCCCTCTGTCTGTCTGTCTGTCTGTCTCTCCATCCATCCCTCCCTCTCTCCCTCCCTCCTTCCTTCCATCCGTCCGTCCATCCCTAGCAGCGCTGGGGACAGTAGCGGTCAGCTACAGTACAAAGCTCTCCTTCCTCGACTCCGTCTCCTCTTCTTCCTCCTCTTCCTCCTCCTCCCTCGGAACTCAACAATGAGACTCTCTTCTTGCGCGACGATGACTTTGCCGCGGGCACTCTGCCTGGCGCCGCCAACCTCCTGCCTCCCGTGCCCATCACACCAGCTGAACCAACCCCCTTCTGGAACTCACTGTGTGTGAGGGTGGGCATGGACACTTGTGTGTATGTGTGTGTGTGACAGAGAGACAGGGAGGGAGAGAGAGAGAGAGAGAGAGAGATATGTGTGCTGAGGTTGAGCTGCTCTGCGGACAGAGCAGGAGGCTGTATTCTGTCATTTGGATGGACATCATGCCATCCTCATCACTGGACTTTGAGGCGAGGTAAGATGCTGCCACTGGTCACTGGGAGCTGCCATGTCAAATAATACTGACTTTAGTGACCCAGGCGTCACTGTTTTTGCCATTTCATTATTGGCAAACAATCTTAAATTTGTTTAAATATTATTTAATTATAACATTAATTAACATTAATTGCTAACCCAATCTACAAGCTTGAAGATGAGCTGTGAGCTTGTAGATCTGCTATTTGTCATGCAACAAAGTATATAGGGCTTAAGTGGTTTTAAACACAGAGGCTCTTTTATTCTTTTATCATTTCATGGGGTTGAATTGTATTATTTCCGTTGCTATTTAGTTATGGGGCAAGGGGAATGAAACAGTTTGGTAAATTAATTTCATCTCAGCTCCAAGGTGAAATAATGAACAGAAACAAACCAGTAAATGTAGTATTGCTTTTCTGTGACTTATTTATATTTATGCCTGTTTTGTGAGAATTGTTATAGTTTTTTCAGCCCTCTTTTTGCATGTGAAAAAGAAGTTCTGTATGTGAACGTTGGGGTGCGTTTTAATGCAGCATGTTGGTCCAATCACTGCAGAATGTAAGGAATGTTTTCCACGTTGGATGTGTCTTTATACAATTTCTACATGCCGGTGTGTTTGTGAGTGAATGTATATGTAAGTGTATGAGCCTGTGTGTGTGTGTGTGTGTGTGTGTGTGTGTGTGTGTGTGTGTGTGTGTGTGTGTGTGTGTGTGTGTGTGTGTGTGTGTGTGTGTGTGTGTGTGTGTGTGTGTGTGTGTGTGTGTGTGTGTGTGGTGTGTGAGCGGTCTGTGTCACTGATGATGTGGAGAGTGAAAACACATGTTGAAGCTGGTCTGCACAGGGCCGTGTGAAGATTGGGAGCGTCGTTTCGTCTGTATTATGGACGTGCCTGTGCTGTGTGTGTGTGCGCGTGTGTGCATACTTGTGGGACAGGATGAAGCAACTAAAGGAAGTCTTTATGTTTAAGTGTTGGTGTGTGTGTGTGTGTGTGTGTGTGTGTGTGTGTGCGCGTGTGTGTGTGTGTGTGTGTGTGTGTGTGTGTGTGTGTGTGTGTGTGTGTGCGTGTGCGTGTGCGTGTGCGTGTGTGTGTGTGTGTGTGTGTGTGTGTGTGTGTGTGTGTGTGAACTAGGGCCACAGTGGGTCAGAGTTTTCCACGGTTTGGGACCCTCCATTCCACAGCTCTCAACTAAGAGAGAGCTTTATCCTGACATCCGGTCTCCAAATCCTGCCAATTCCCTACACCCCCCACCCCCCCCTCTTCTCCTCTCCTCTCCTCTATCTCTCCTTCCTTCTACAATGTGTCACTGCATTCAACCCGAACCTCACTGCATAACCTCAGAGCAGATCTCGGGTCAAATAAAGACGGTCCAGTTATCGCAGGTGACTTGTGCTCAGTCGCCGTGACTCGATACTAGCGATCGTGATCAATCGTGCACAAGCGCATCGTTGCCACTCTCAATGTTGTTACAACCTATTGATCACTGCTGCTGCCATCTGCCATGGGGGATGAATGCTTTCTTTAGAGATCGGTCCAGTGCTGCGGTGGATGTAGCCTTCATTTTCACTCCATCAAATTGACAAATGAGCACTGAAATGGCAGTTCGTCATTTAGTGCTACACTGTTCTCTTTGTCATTTCTAGACCACTTTCTGACTTGTCTGACCAGATATGTTTTCAGCTTTCAAAGAAAATGTGAAGACATTCGTAAATAGAATTAGAAAGTGGGTCCACTCCGACTCTGCACTGCAGTAATGGACTTGGTTTCCTGAAAGTATCGCAGCACTCACGCAGCACTCTTTCTTCAGTTCAAAGTAGTGGATGAGGTTCATTTTTTATTGCTAATGTGTTTTGGGGAAACATAAGTGGCTTTGTTTACAATGTCCCATTCCAGACATTTAACTAGGCCAGTACGGCGTGTTTTGGTTTGCTTTGGTTCCCTATGTGAAAACAATCACAAGTGCCCCCAGAACCAAGCCAACAATATTATACAATCTGTGTATGCCTGCGCCATTTGTTGAGGTCATGTTCTGGTTCTGCTGACACAAAACTGTGTCATTACACAGTAGACATAATTTAATAAAAGGCACATCAGTGAGTGGTTAGACTGTTTTATATGATGCTTCCTGACACATGGTCATTATGGCAAGATATCTTGAGAGATGGCTATTGTGCTATTTTTATTGTAGATTTTGTGAAAAATGCGGGTGTTTTTACATTGATCGTTGTTTTGTCTGCAATCTTGCTGTCA
The DNA here is from genome assembly GCF_963280865.1 of Gymnoscopelus braueri. Lineage (NCBI taxonomy): Eukaryota > Metazoa > Chordata > Actinopteri > Myctophiformes > Myctophidae > Gymnoscopelus > Gymnoscopelus braueri. The sequence continues at coordinate 34,469,820 of NC_137617.1, read as the reverse complement.
AAACATTGCTTGGCAGCTGGCCAGCCATTCTACAAGCAACCTGCTCCCTCTTCTTTGGTATGGTGGTCTCCTAAGCCTCGTTAAAGCTAACCTCAGTGACCTTTTGTGTGTGTTTTTTCCAGGAGTTCCAGAATGTGGATGGGGAGGAGGAGTACCATGCAGACCTGTCCACCCTGGCGTCTCCGGCCTCCCAGACCGGTCCTGAGGTGTACATCCTGCCTCTCACCGAGATCTGCCTCCCTGTGGCCAAACAGCCGGCTAGATCAGGTACATAGGCTGACTGGGGCCGATTCTACAAGTGCCTTTTAAATCAGTGGTTCTCAAACGTTTTCGTGCCAAGGACTCCCAAATTGTATTAAAGTATTTGGCCGCGGACCCCCCTCCTCCCCCCATCTGAAAATGTTTCGTGCCAGGGACCCCCAGTAGAGAAGATTTGTGTTAAAACATTTCTAAAATATTCAACATTTTTCAAACACTATTTTTTTTTCAAAAATGTTCAACATTTTTTGAGAACCACTGTTCTAAATTCTAAGAGTTTTCTGAAAAACGCATGTTGCTATATATACTTCTTAGCTGAAATCTAAAATGACGATTTCCCGGTTTTAATGGGTTAAACTTCAACTCAATTTACTTCTATTCAGTTGGTAAACAGATTTTCTTTTGTATTTAAATTCACATATAACACAATATTCAACATTTCGCAGCCCAACACTATTCACATAATTTTGCTGTCCATAGGCGTAGTAGCTATAATTCTCAGTCAACACATGCAGACCTCAAAGATTTAGTTTTTTATACGGACTCAGTTATAAACTGATGCAATAGTGGTGGCAGCTGTAACAGCAGATCCGAACATCATGTCATTTTTGAACTATTGTGTCAGTGCTGTGTTAATGGCATATTCATTCTCTTGGAATGAAGCGTTGTGAATGTGCCAGTGGTTTGCAAATGCAAGTACTTTTCAAGGGTGTGAGAGCAGTGCATGGGTGAGGTACATTGTACTTCTGGTCTGAGTTAAGAGTTTGGCCCCAGAGTGAGTGACCAACGCCCTAGTGTTGGCCTCGGCTGGGCCTCCACCTATCCCGCTGTCTCTACTACCCCTGTGTCGCCAGAGAATGAACTCCGTGCTATTCAACGCCCCCCAGCCCTCCCCCCTCCCTCTTTCTCTCTCTCTCTCTCTCTTTCTCTCTCTCCCTCTCTCTCTGTCCCTCTCTGTCCCCCAAATCACTCTCTCCCACAAACATCTGCCTGTTGCATAATGACGGCCAGGCGGCCAGCCTACGCTGCTGCTCCGTGGAATGTGAGGCACGCAAGTGCGCCAGGCCCTGATGAGAATATCCCCCTTTCACTCAGGGCCCTCCTTTTCTCGCTCTTCCTATCTGGCCGATGCGTGTGACAATGGCCAGTGTTGTCGGGGGCTGATATGCGTACGGAGCTGAGGGCAGCAGATCTGGGCCTGATAAACTTATGACATGGAGTGTGGTTGGACTTAATGTGGGTCACACCACGCAGTTCGCCTGCGGGGCCAGACTGTCCCAAAACCGCACCCCGCTATGGCTGCAAAGTTAAATCAGTGCATTTTGATGCTGCACAAGGTTTGACCCGAAGTGGTCAGAAGAGCAGTGAACTAACGCTGGTCGCAGTTTACTTCCAAGTGTCGACTAGTATCTCCGACTCTGCCATAATGTTGTTGCCATGGTGACAGAGTCACCATGAGTGCTGCACCCCAGATGTAAATCTCCCAATGACATCCTCCCCAGCTAAACTTGTTTTGACAGGAGAGATAAACCTACTGTACATGATGTTCTCTACTGCCTCATATTCCTCCTCTCCCTCTCTCCATCTATCTGTCCTGTGCTCGTTTCCTTTGCCTACTCTTTCAGTTAACCACTTAAACCCTCTACATTTAGTAAACGAATACTTAGTTGTCTCTGTACTTGGTCCGCTCTTTTTTTCCCCTTGTTGCACCAAATCTTTTTACAGAAAATAGGCGTTCTACAAGCTCACAACGCGTTGTGTTTTGCGAGGCAGTTGTGAGCTTGTTACCCAGCCTTTCAACTTCTCTGCTGTGTACTGGAACTGTAGCGTGGAGTCAGTGGTGGAAGAAGAACTAAGTAAAAGTATCAATACCATCATGTAGAAAATTTACTTGAGTAAAAGTACAAAAGGATTGGTATCAAAATATACTTAAAGTACAAAAGTAAAAGTACTCATTATGCAGAAGGTCCCATTTCACAATTTTCTAATGCAACGCATTGTGAGCTTGTAGATCGGCTATTTTCAAATGGCCGAAATGTATATAGGGCTGAAGTGGGTAATGTTGTGTTTTGTAATAACAATCAAAATCTACAAAGTAACTAGTAACTAAAGTTTTCAAATAATTGTAGTGGAGTAAAAGTACAATGTTTGCCTCTGAGATGTAGAGGAGTAGAAGTAAAAGTATTGAAAATTGGAAATACTCCAGTAAAGTAAGAACACCACAGTACACTTCAGTAATGTGCTTAGTTACCTTACACCACTGATGAGGAGTCGGGGGGATAGGTGGGGCTCCTGATGAGACACCCATACTGTAAGAGCTTGGCTCAGTCCAGTGCCAGGGGCCATGAGGCCCTCCCCTGACGGACTGCAAGCTGTACAGCGAAAAGCAAAGAAGTTCGCGACCCTCTCCCCCCTCCCCCCACACACACACACACACACACACACACACACACACACACACACACACACACACACACAGACGTAACCACACTCGCATAAATAAGAGAAAATACAGCATTTGCATGTACTAGTCGAATAAATACAAGAATTAAGCTAAAGGTTAAACATGCACGCGCCCGCGTGCACACACACACACACACACACACACACACACACACACACACACACACACACACACACACACACACACACACACACACACACACACACACACACACACACACACACACACACACACACACCACTACCACCACAGTCTCAGAGCATATCGATGTTATACACTATACGTCCAACCCACACAGTCACACTTTCACAAATACGCCAAAGCAAATTACATTCTCAATTTACGCACAGCCACCTCCAAATGCTCCCAGTGCCGCTATTTGAATTGGAGTTATGCAACCGGAGGTGAACATCAGAATTGAATTAGGCCCGAGGATTGTCCAAGGACAGCACTATAGCCCAGCAGCTCAGCAGTGAATACTCTCAGATCTACTGGACTGGAGAGGCGTAATAGGAATTCCATTTAGCTCCGAGTGATTTAAGCCGCTGTGCGTCTCCATAAGAACTTCCTGCCTAGTGGCCATATTAGCCGCACACATTGTTCAGATGGATGCTCAGCAGCGCTCAGCCTAGTGAGGGCAGACAGCACTGTCAAATGGAAATTGAGTTACTGTATTTGCTATAAAGACATGTAAGAAATTATGGTACGGTTTCGACTCTACCTGTCGGGATGCGTTCAATGTGTCATGTTGGGTTTTCAAGACAAACACATGCATGAAACTTGCTGTAGTTTTCATTATATGCATTAGTTCACCACGTGAACATCCAGGGCCTGGAGAGAAGACAACAGGGCGTAGGCAAGGAGCCATTGTTTACAACACTTATCACTACAACTCGGCTCAGGGCTATTACTGTATGTCACGGAGCTGCTAGATAATAGCTCCAGTGTGTTGTGTACTGGTCCTAACTGGTGCCATGCAGCCCTCGCAGCCAGACAATGGCCTCGATTTTCCTTGGAGCTCGGAGCGTGCGTGAGCCGAACCCACGGAATGACTTGTCCCGGGATCGCGACAGGGTTGTCCAGTATGGCCTCCACACAGTGAGTGGACTGTGTGGCGGGCCGGAGGAGGGCGGTTACACCACAAAGCGCTGTCTGTCTGCCTCTGGTCCGAGAATGCCAGTGTCACCATGGGGGGATGGAGAGAGAGAGAGAGAGAATGGGAGAGAGAGAGTGAGGGTGATGTTGCCGCCCGTCAGTCCCGTCTTGTTTGGTTGAGCTTGGATGTAGTGAGGACATTCGAAAACGCGTTGTGCAGGTTGGGAACACACAGGTCATCTCTGAATGCTTGACAGTGATATGCGTTGGGGAGAGGAGGACAGAGCCACAGACAGGCAGACAGAGTGGTGTCAGAGCAGGGTCAATACATACTGCAGGACAAGAGTTCAGAAAGCAGGTCGTTCTGTTTAGTTTGGGGTAATTGTCCATTAGTGTTCAAGGACACCTCAGTGTGCATTAAGGTCAATTAGAGCGTGCACGGCCACTTACAACTGTGGGAATGGACAGAGGGTGGATTCAACTAGTTCCGTTTGGGATCTTAGATGTGGTGCGCTGTCAGTGCCGAGAAGAAATGGAACATAGGGTACAAATGTCATCATGTTTTGTCCTCACTGTTACCTATAATATCGCTTCATTTCGTCTCCTCCAGTCCAACTCCTCAGATCCACAGACCTCGGCCGCCACAGTCTGCTCTACCTGAAAGAGATCGGTAATGGCTGGTTCGGGAAGGTAAGACCGCCCCTTCTGTGTCTTCAGTCGTCTTAATATTTCTGTCGGCTGTTTCTCTGTTGTTCGGCGGGTCCTTGCTGCCACCTGAGTGTGTGTGTGTGTGTGGTGTGTGTGTGTGTGTGTGTGTGTGTGTGTGTGTGTGAGCTAGATGAAACGCACCGCCGCCAGGGGCTCGCGTCACGCCTGTTAGTCAGCACCGTGATCCCAGGCATGTTCCGAATGGAGCTTGTTAAAATGGCCGACATGCAGCATTACCTGTAGAGTGTGTGTGTGTGTGTGTGTGTGTGTGTGTGTGTGTGTGTGTGTGTGTGTGTGTGTGTGTGTGTGTGTGCGTGTGCGTGTGTAATTGGGGGCCTGATTCTTCCTGCCTTTGATGTCAGCCGCTCCCAGGAGTGACACACTTCTCCACAATTCCCCCAGAGAGAAATCCTATGATGTATCGAATAACTGTGTGATTGGAGGCCGCGCTGCGCTGTCTGTTGTGTGTCTTGTAGTTTCACACGGATAACATATTGTTGTCATTCTCTCTTATTCTCTCATCACCCCCACCCCACCCCACCCCACCCACATGCCCCTTACCTCTGAAACTCATTTCACTCATGCACACAAATACCTTTTCCACTGTTGTGTACCTTGACTGGGTATGTCCATCTTGTGTGTCTGGTTGTGGCTGCATGCATTTCTTTTCTCCTGTGTCCCGTGTTTTTTCTTTCTTTCTTTCTTTTCTTTCTTTCTTTCTTTCTTTCTTTCTTTCTTTCTTTCTTTCTTTCTTTCTTTCTTTCTTTCTTTCTTTCTTTCTTTCTTTCTTTATGCATGTCTGTGTGTGTCTATTCACTTTTTCGTGCAACACTTGTATTCGTATATGTATTTTTGTGCATGTATGTCCCCTCCTAACTGTTGTGACTGTACACCCTGGCCCGCTCCACTGTTCTCACGTGCGTCCATGTGTGTGTGTGTGTGTGTGTGTGTGTGTGTGTGTGTGTGTGTGTGTGTGTGTGTGTGTGTGTGTGTGTGTGTGTGTGTGTGTGTGTGTGTGTGTGTGTGTGTGTGTGTGTTGCTGTGCTGTTGCAGGTGCTGTTGGGGGAGGTGAACGCAGGACTCAACAGCACCACCCAGGTGGTCATCAAGGAACTGAAAGTCAGTGGCAGCGTTCAGGACCAGATGCACTTCCTAGAGGAAGCACAGCCTTACCGGTAATCTTCTCTTCTCTTCTCTTCTCTTCTCTTCTCTTCTCTTCTCTTCTCTTCTCTTCTCTTCTCTTCTCTTCTCTTCTCTTTCTTTCCTCCCACTCTCTCTCTCTCTCCCCCCCCCTCTCTCTCTTTCTCCTACGCATACATTCCACAGACACACAAACATTTTCTCTGTTTCTCTCTCCCTTTCCCTAGCTCTCTATCACTTCCTCACATCAATACTTTACTACATCATCTTGTGTACTCACACTCTCTCTTCCTCACTTCCACCTTTCTGTTTTTTTCTTTTGGTCTTCACCTTTTTGTGGCATGGCTCTATTGTTTGAGGTTTAATCTCTCAAACCATTTGAATGATCAGTAACAAATTTGCTGTGCATGCTACCAGTAGGCCAAGGAAGTATCTCCATAAATTTTTCTTTTCCCATGTATTTTATATTTGATGAAATGTTGGATTGGGCAGAAACCTTATATAGATGATAGTTGTATATCATTGCTGTCAGGCAGAAACCTTGCATCTCCATAACCTTTTATGTTATTTTGTAAATTCATGCTCTACTAGTGTCACACAAAAGTAGCAAAAAAAGCAATTGGAACACAGCTTCTTTTTTCCATTTTCTGAAAAGTAACAGCTTTGGACAAGGTTTCTGCCCGACAGTGACGGTATCATAGATGCGTCGTCACTGACGTCTGACTTTGGCCACACAAAGTCCCAGATCCACATGTGGAAGCCACGCCGTTATTAGACCCCATCTTGTTTAATCACGCATTGATGATAGACTTTAAATTGTCCTACTCATCATCTCTCTGAGGTTGTCAGTTTCACTCTATCATACAGGGTGTGATGACACATTCAATTAACCACCAGCCATTTTTCATCATCAGCCAGTGGCAGAAACCCCCTGCGTGCAACTTTGACTAGAATGTCTAGTTTCATTCTTCACAGCAAAATCCTGTGATGAAATGTTAAGTCAAGGGTCCATTTGGGTAATCTCACTCTCTACACTGAGTAGAATATTAGATCATGTTTTTGTTTTTGTTGATTGATAATGTGGTTGGGTTGGATTTGCCAAGAAATGATCTGTTGAGCATCAGGACGAGTTGACTGAGGGAACTCTATTCTATGTTGATATGTTGATCTTTTGCCTTTTGAGAGGGATGTGTAGTGATAGGATTCGGGCTCACTCATTTTAGGTACTCCCTCTCTCCCTACCCCCCCCCCCCCCCCCCCCCACACACACACACACACATATGTGTATACATGTATTTATTTATAATTAATACATTTATTATTTATATTTTTTATACTTTTGCTGTTCCTGTGTTTGACTCTGTGAACTGGGTGTATTTGCAGGGCTCTGCAGCATCCTGCGCTCCTGCAGTGCATGGCTCAGTGCACCGAGGTCACACCCTACCTGCTGGTGATGGAGTTCTGTCCACTGGTGAGGAAACTCATGTGCTACACCATGGAATTACTGTACCTGTAGTGGTATTAGAGGCCCAAAGCAAACAACTGCAAGCATCCATAGTCAGTAGATGTTCCTTTTTGTGAGAAGATTGTGGAGGGCTGTTAATTTAACTCAAAGAGTGTACAAATGTGACTGAATAGGCGAACATTTAGCTGATCGGCTGTTATTTGGTGTAAATGGAAGAAATGCAGGGACCAATAATAGACCCCTGGGGGACCCCAGTTAATAGGGTTTAAGTGTTTTAAGGGCCCATTTGGTTACACGCACACTATCAGAGTTACATTAGCACTGACGATGGTACTGTGTAGCAGCTTTGCTCTCCTCTTAGAAACCATGTTTACTTTATCTTCTTTTTTTTATCTATATTTCTTTATTAATGTGCGTGTAAAGTGGTATATTGCACTTATTCTGGTTAATGTAGTTTATGGAAAATGCTGTTTAATTATTTTGGCCAGTAAAAACATTAATGACAGGCCAAGGTGCTGATAAATCAATCTACATTTGTACCAATCACAAATAGGTCATGACAAAAAGACACATCAAAACATATATTTTGTTAATTTATACATTTTCTTTTCTGCTGTAACTGTTGTGTTGTGTTGTGTTGTGTCTACTGATTCACTTCATAATTGACTCCACTGTGCTACCCCCTATATTTATCCACACTATATTTCGGACACTAAAAAAGCTTTTTTACAAAAGTATTTAATGTTTTAGATTTTCTGTATCAATCTCTCAACCATGATGACACAGGGTGTTCAGCTACACCACTGCAAAGGCATGGTGGGCAGGGACCAAACTTGTCTTCTTTGACTGTGTGACTGTCAGCACACAGGTGAAGGTGATAAACAAGAATAATTATGCTAATGAAGACGCTGAATGTCATCATCCATTTTGCATGACTTGACACGTGCGGCTTGGCTGTGATTTGTGCAGGATTATTGTGATTAATCGGCACTTAATCTGATTTACATATGTGATTAGAAACAGGTGCGGTGGACTAATGGGCTGCCAACCATGACCCCTCTGTTGTGTCTGCATATTAGTGGGAGAGAAAATGAAGCTAGAATGCTACACTGTTGTAGCCTAGGTAGAGTTGGAAGTTTTTATTTATTTATTTGTTTAGCTAGGGTGACCTTTAAACAAGAAGACTGTGGTCCAACCATGGCCACTCATCATGCTACCTTCCCTGTCTTAGCCTCTTAAACCCGGGGTCCCCACATGATTTGGGGGGGAGATGACAGTAAAGTGACAATTTAAGGACTTTTAAGACCTTTTTAATACCTAAAAAAGAAATAAATGATATGAAAAAAGTCCATTACTGCATCAAAAGTAATCAACAAACTATACTATAAAAACTGGTCATACATTGGCCAAATTGTCAAATAATATAAGACAGAGGCAACAAATAAATAAAATAGCTGATCTACAAGCTCACAATGCTTCGCGTCAAACTAAATGTAATGCCTCAACTCCTTCAATTCCAAGTGCTAAATCAAGTCTAAATCAAAATGTAAAAAACATTTGAACAGTTAACCAACATATATCGGCATAGAAAAAAATAGGATCTATTGAGAAGGTGCTAAACTAGCGAAAAAAGGTGACAAGAAATCTCTTTGTCAAAAGTAGCATGACGCCTTGCGACGTGTTGGGAGCTTGTGCTGTAGATGTATAGAAATAGGTATTTTCGCCGAATGTTCACTCCAATAATAGTGTTGCTGGGACTATTCATGTGGTTAAGACAGTCCTCTGCAGTCTGCACTATTGTTGCAGTCCAGTTTACAGCAGTATACAGAGTTTCACAAGGGTTTAATTCAATACACATCTGCCCCCAAGTGGTCAGAGGATGTAATGCCAAGTGTGCCCATGAAGAATTCTGCCCCAAAGTCGAGTATATACAGCAAATGCTACAGGAACACATATTTACTAACTGTAGTGGCTGATTACATACAAACTGGGCCTAGAGTAGAACAGAATAGAATACAACAGCAGCATGTGAGCTCTGTGGGCTACGGCGAGAGTCATGTTTTGTTTACTGTGCTTGCTGTGTCCAGGGAGATGTGAAAGGCTACTTGCGCAGCTGCAGGGCTTCAGACACCATGACCCCAGAGCCCCTTATTCTACAAAGGATGGCCTGTGACATCGCATCGGGCCTCTTACACCTGCACAAACACAACTTCACACACAGGTACAAACACACAAATTCCACACACACACACACACACACACACACACACACACACACACACACACACACACACACACACACACACACACACACACACACACACACACACACACACACACACACTGCAAACACTACATCAATTGCAATTTCAAGTTTACAATTTAAGCATCTTATCCGGAGCGACTCACAAGTGCGAGATCAGAGTGAGTCGCACAAACCCTACTCAACAGACCACAGGGGTAAACACAAATAGTCACATAAGTAGAGTGCAAAGACAACAATTCAGCGCTTCAAAGAAACTAGGTAAACATCATCAATCTACTACACAGACTGGATGGCTCCAGCCTCCACAGAGTGGAAGGATCTCTGACACTTGATGGTTTCTTCCTGGAACAATATCCTGGTGCTGCCTGAGTGTTTGTTCGTTGACTCCAGCATCAGTGATTTTGTTGCAGGGGGGGATGACCTGTCCTCTCCAGTCTTTATCCACTTCAATCTGGATGTCACATGTGCTCAATTAATAGAAAATGTTCCAAGTGCAATAACTACATCAATGATTATATATGTAGATTCGCATATAAAATCACTAATGAGCATTTGTTTATTACCGAATTGGTAGAGTAATTAATTTAAGCTGCAATCCGTAACTTTCATGTCCTACCCGGGATTTGAACCCGGGTCTCATGCAGGAGAGCCGAAGTTGCGGCCGTTCTTCCAAGAAGGCATTCTCCGCTTGGTCGGGGGAGATATTGCGATATGAGCTTATATATGAGCTTTATTCATGCAAGTAATACATCAAGTACTGCAGGAAGACCATCTCCATTGAACCACTGCAGATGTGCTCGTTACACTGTATTAACATACTCTACCATACAGATTGGTTCAAATAATGTTTTATCCATTAAACAAAGTTCCGGATTGCAGCTTTAATGAATTTATTGATGATTTTATTTGCAACATTCATCTCAGACAGCCCTTTACTTGCCATGTAATTTGTGTTGATAAACTCCCTCTCTAAAAAGATAGCAGTTTGTCAATGTCAGATTGCTCAGAATAATGGCTCCAGCTCAGAGTTGCTTAATGCTGTTTGCATGCGGAGCATTCCAAATGCCACAGTGCATGGAGACACATGAGCCTGGCTCTGTGTGCTAATTTAGACTGTTATGGTTATAAATAATGGACGCGTCCTGTCGCCGCCCCACAGTGACCTAGCGCTGAGGAACTGCCTGCTGACTGCTGATGTCACCGTCAAGATAGGAGACTATGGTCTGTCCCACATCAAGTACAAGGTACGTATCTGCACAGGCAAATCTAATCCAACTAATCCATTTAACCAATTGTGGGAAGAATTTAATCAAATAATCGATGTTGATTTTTTTTTTACATTTGTAACAATTTATGTATATATATATATTATTATTTTTATTTTTTTTGAATACAATATCAAACAGGCTCACAACGCGACGGGATCAGTGCTTTAATTCATCCAAAAAAAATCTTATTTTCTATTGATTTGTGTCTCCTACCGGAGAGACCGCTGGTCATGAAATTATTGGCTTAGGAATACGACAAAAACAAAAAAAAATCATGAATTCAAGGCTTCATGGGGTGTGTACTCGATAGAAAATAAGTACTTTCTGGGGTGAACTACTCCTTTAGTCAATTACCATTTCTATTTGTAGAAGAAATACATTACAGTAATAGAATATAAAATACACAGGTCATTATCTCTCTTGTGCTGCTCTCAACTTCTAGTTCCTCTTTCCACCTGCCCTTTTTCCAACCTCATCGCACGCACTCGTGCACGCACACGCACACACACACACACACACACACACACACACACACACACACACACACACACACACACACACACACACACACACACACACACACACACAAACATCATACATTTGTATCATAAAATGTATTCACTGATTATTTTATGTGACTTTAACATTTGAACATAGAAACATGTAATTGGTTTAATGACGCCTCTGTGTGTCCAGGATGACTATTACGTGACGTCAGAGCAGATGTACGTGCCGCTGCGCTGGATGGCTCCAGAGCTGCTGGATGAGGTGCATGGAAACCTGCTAGTGGCTGACCAGAACCAACAGAGCAACATCTGGTACACACACACACACACACACACACACACACACACACACACACACACACACACACAACACACACACACACACACACACACACACACACACACACACACACACACACACACACAAATTGTGATAGTGTCACAGTTTAACCATGTGTCAAGATTTGTCTAAATTTGTCAAAGATTTGACAAATTGTGTCAAGATTTGTCAAGACCTGTCAATGTGTCAAAATGAAAGACACATAGGGCTTGAGTGAAAATGCCACATTCTCTGTTTTTTTGTTGTTCTTTTTACAAATCGAACCCTGCACAAACTCACACTCATTCACATGCATTCGCATTCATCCATGACACCTTTGATCTCGAAAAAAGAACGAAAGGAAGGCTATCCGTTTAAAGCATTTTTTTCAGATCAACTGAAATTGTCGCAAAAGAAAAGAGCTACAAAAAAGTTATTCACGAGTTCATTCATGATGAGGTCCCCACATAATACGAGGCGATATTCATCCTGTTGTGTTAATGTCCAGGTCTTTGGGGGTGACCATCTGGGAGCTGTTGGAGCTGGGAAACCAGCCCTACAGACACTACTCCGACAGGCAGGTCCTGGCCCACGCTGTGAGGGAGCTGCAGCTACGACTACCCAAACCCATGCTCAAAGCACCCCTGGCTGAACGCTGGTGAGACACGCACGCACGCACCTATGCACGCACCTATGCACGCACGCACACAATCATGGACACGTGTACACACACACACACACACACACACACACACACACACACACACACACACACACACACACACACACACACACACACACACAGGCGCTGTGTTCCATCAGCATGTTGATGGAATCCTCTACATACAACGACCAATAAACCCCACCCACCCTTGAGCCCAGTATTAATGCTTTCATGGTGTATGAAAGACCAAATGCACCCATTATCTCTGGAGATGGAAAACACGATTAAAGCTCTTCTCAGTTCTCCCAGTACCAGGGCCAGCTCATTTCCTCATTGGATTGTAATTAAAATGCAAATAAGGCAGGTTTCCCATTTCCTGTTTTGGTTTTCGAAATTGTTTTTTGATGCTCTTCGTCCTCCGAGTACTCAGCTGCACGTTATAATGTCCTGTCTGCCTGTCTGTCTATTTGCATCTACAGTACATGTGAATACAGTAATTACACGTGTGTGTGTGTGCGCGTGCGTGCGTGTGTGCGTGTGTGTGTGTGTGTGTGTGTGTGTGTGTGTGTGTGTGTGTGTGTGTGTGTGTGTGCGTGTGCGTGCGTGCGTGCCTGCGTGTGTGTACGCATTCATCCCCAGGTATGAGGTGATGCAGTTCTGCTGGCTCCAGCCTGAGCAGAGGCCCAATGCGGAAGAGGTTCACCTCCTGCTCAGCTACCTGTGTGCCAAGGGAGCCAGCGAGGTGGAGGAGGACTTTGAGAGGCGCTGGAACACACTGCGGCCCAACATCGGCCACAGCAGCCACCGCAGTGCCTCTACCCTACTGCCGGACCACCCCTCCTCTTCCTCTTTCCCTCTCCTCGAGCAGTTCTCGGTCACCGACGGCTACCATTCGGAGTCCGGAGACGACATCCTGACGGTCACAGAGACCAGCCATGGTCTTAACTTTGAGTACAAGTGGGAGCAGGCGAGGGCAGAGCAGCCTTACCACGCCACCGCAGCTTCCTCCGGCACCCTGGGCCAGGTCGACCGCCATTGCCAGAATCCATTTTACCCCCCGGGGGGCACGGTGGGGGGCTGCCCCGTGGAGGAGCTCGGCCTGGGAGTCTCGCCCCCCTACTACCAGCCCAAACAGCTCCATGCTCCGGGGGTGGTGCCTGTCCTCAGTGCCCACAGCCCCTCAGTGAGCAGCGAATACTACATCCGCATCGAGGAGCCGGTGGATTGCAACATTGACCTGGACTACACCATGTGCTCCTACAGCCCCGACTACCCGGGCAGCAGCGGGAGCTTCCTGACCGGAAGCGCAGACTCGGGGGAATGCATGGCCTTCCCTGGCCAGGCTAAGAACATGGGCTCTTACTGGTCGGCGGACATTCATAAGACAGACGTGTATGACTCCCACGACTCCAGCCCTGCCATCTCTCTGACAATGGAGCCTCTCCTGGGACAAGTGTCCGACGGCAGCCCCCTGAGACCCTGGGAGTCCGGTCACTATATATCCTATAAGGATCGAGACGGGGGCTACTACTATGAACACTCGCCCCCTATGGGCATGGACCACCACCGCTACCTGATGGGAGGGGAGTCTCCTGTGGAGCCACTTCAGGAAAGCTGGGGGTCGCGGAGCCTGCGGGAGGCCCTTGGAGAGTTGGAGAACCCTCTAGGGAGAACGCCCGCTGTCAACAGCCCGCCGGCCCAGGAAGCCTACGGAGACCACTACCCGGAGACCGGCCAGAGCACCGTCATAGGGAAGAATGTGACCGGAGGCTACTACGACATGATGGGCTCCCTGAGGAAGACCATGCCAGGCCACACCAGGCACGGCAGCCACTCTATCAGCATCGACATGGAGACAGAGGGGGCGCTTTTCATCGGCCACCAAGAGAGTGACACCGAAGAGGAGGACGAGGAGGATATATTCGTGGAGAGGCACAGCTGCAACACGTGGCCTGCCAAGCACCGTCACGGTGACCCGGGCCACCACAGACGGGCCAGCCATAGCTGCAGGCAAGACTCCTATGTTGACTTCCACTACACGATGCCCAGCACAGACATTGAGGACTCGTGGCCGGAGGAGCACAGCTTGACCTTCCACTCTCTGCCAAAACGCATTGACTACCTGGAGCCCCACCAGGCCAAAGATAACAGCTCCTGCCTTACGCTCAGCAACCACCATACGGTGGCGCCGTCGGACGCCTATGCCTACCTGTGCCACGAGGACGAGGCCGACGTGCCCGTGCCGAGTGAATGCTGCCACTCTCACTTCGTCGACCCCCTCACCGGCCTGCTGGTGATGAACTACAGCCACAGTGACTACGACAGAGATAAGTTAATCGACGTCCCCGGCAACGAGGATTCACCCAATCTATCGCCCGCCCCCGGGGGTCCCGTTGTAGCCAAACCTGCCTCGTTAAAGACTGACACGCCCGCTATACACAGCTTGGAACAGTACGTTGACGTTATGATTGATGATGCCACGAGCGTAGAGAAAGACGATGACAAAATCAAAGATGTGATCGTGAAGAACCCGGTAGAGCCCGAGCTAGAAGAGGTGATGCTGATAATGACTAAAGCCAGCCCACCTCCCACCGACAACATGCACGTGATGGAGGCCCTGACAGAGCCCGACTCAGAGTTGAGTCAAACTGTGGACAGCGGCGTGGACAGAGGCTGCTCCAGCGTCAGCCTCATAGACATCCTGGACTGTAGTGATGACGAGGACGATGATGATGACATCACGGACGACATCACGGACGTCACCTCTGGCATATTTGCCGACGAGTCTGGCGAGCTGAGCGTGTCGCCTGCGTTTAAGTCACTGCAGAAGCCAGTGGGAACGCCCGACTCCATGGACTCCGTCGACCTGCCGTCCACGACGGGGTCTTGCGAGGGCTTCAGCCCCGCGTCCTCGCTCCCTTCCAGTTCGCCCAAGGCCATGGACAGTGGCTATGACACGGAAAACAATGAAAGCCCAGAGTTTGTCCCCAAGGAGCCTCACGAGCCCCGCGACCAACCCCCGACGAAGCCCAGCCTCGACACCAGCCTGGAGGAGGAAGAAGAGGCGGAGGAGGAGGGAGTGGAGACCGAGGTGGCACCCGAAGATGCAGAATTGTCACTCGGGGAAGACTCGGCGTCGACATCCTCACAAACCGCTGACCCGGTTCTTGTACCGCTGAGTGACAAGAACCCGTACAGGGACTCCGCCTACTTCTCAGACTACGAAAATGAGAGGCTGACGAGAGATGACTGGGGAAAAGCGAGGGATGAGTTAAATGCCGACATGGAGGAGAGGATGACGGAGCAAAAGGGTGAAAAAAGGAAGAAGGAAGAGGAGGAGGAAGAGGACGAGGGGGATGCAGGGGACACTGAAGCTCTTTTGGAGGAGAACAAACACATGGAACTCCACATAAAGAACATGTTTAATGACAGAGAACCATGCTCCTCTCCGCCTCCAGACATGGATGCATGCCCGATAGCAGAGAGCAGCCAGGATGACACACTGGAGCTGTCAGAGTGTGCCACTTCTACAGCCGAGGAAGGGCTGGACGAATGGCCTTCCCAGGTAGAGAGCTCATCGCTGGGGGACTGGGCTGCAGAGGTGGTGGGAGCCATGGAGGAAGCTCTTGACGCTCTGAATGGAGACAGTAGCTCTGGCGTCAAGGCAGAGGATGGAGAGGTATTCACCACAGAAGTCTCCAGTGTCCAGTCTGCTGAGGTGTCAGAAAAGACGAAGCACACGATTCACCGCAAGTCATCGACGACACCCGGCGAAATAACGACCCCTTTGCTGAAGGATGAGGTGGCGCCGCGTAGCGCGGTGAACCCCAGGCGTTTCGTGTGCTCCTCCCCTCCTCCGCCCTCCGTCTCTCTACCTGGCCTCTCTCCAACAGAGGGCCGGGTGTCTGCCGCCGACGGGGGGGAGGCGGACGGGGAAGACGCCGACTCGGACGACAGCGAGGACTCGGACGAGGAGCCGCGGAGCTACAGCGTGCAGGACGAGCAGAGTGGAGGCGAGCAGAGTGAAGACGAGTGCTACCCCGTGCCCGTCGTGGTGAGCAGCAACGACGATGCCCACAACCTGCGCAGCCTTCTCAAGATGCCCACGCTGCTCACCGCCGAGACCCTGGATGACCAGCTAGAGCGCAAGAAGAAGGTGGTGTCTTTCTTTGATGATGTCACTGTCTACCTGTTCGATCAAGTGAGTCAAGTCATAAAGAGGATAATCCCTCTTAGGCCAAGCCACTGCCATGGCAGTGTCTAAGCATTTTTTTTTAAACTGTTATTGCTAATACTTCTCTTGTGCTCTCGTAACTTTTTTTCCATTAGGAAAGCCCTACCAAAGAGCTGGCTGAGCATGGATTCCCTCCGTCAGAGTGTCAAAGTTCACAGGGGAAACCCAGAGAAAAGGTCAATGCCTCAGATGATTCCTCCGACGGAAATGTTTCAGAGGAGAGTAAGTAAAGAGCGAAGCCTTGTTTTTTGGTTATTCTTTTTATGGCGTGGCTCTGCAGGAATCTAGTTGTCTATAAGAGGATCGGTCTGCGTGACTTTGTGTGTCTGGGTGTCTAGAGCTAATCTTGCAAACCCCCTGGATTAATCAGCGCCACCATTATTGTACGGTATACACTGCCAGTAGACCACAGAAGTGACTGGGGTAATATTTTTTTTGGTCACAAATGTTTAATTATCTTATATTTAACTCTCTGATCGGACTCCTCATACATCATAGATACTGTATGTCATAGATCAGGGGTCTTCAACAGGGGATCCGGGACCCCTGGGAGGTCCTCAGAGATACTGCTGGGGGTCGCCAAATCTTTGTGTGATAGGGACTTTATTTTTAATTTTTAGATGAACCACTTGAACACTCGTATCCATATTCTGGGTTGACCATTAGCCGAAAATAGCAGATCTACAAGCTCACAACGCGCCTGCGATCGGCTATTTTCGAGGTTTGGTGTACAGGGAGAAAGGAGCAGACCAAGTACAGAGCCAAAGGTCAAGTTTACAATTGAGGGTTTAAGTCGTTACATGACTTTAAACACACATTTAACATGAATCCAATATGCAGTGGGGGTCCCTGCTTCATCTCTCTGTCACCTAAGGGGTCCTTGGCCTGAAGAACGTTGAAGACCCCTGTGTACATAGATGACTGACGTCACAGCAGGCTGTCCACTTGAAGACCACTCGAGACTCCCAAATTGGTCTCGCCGTTCCCACGGTGGACCCGAGATCCACATGATTAGTCATCAGTGTCAATTGAACAAAAACATACCAATTACCAAGTCTGATACTATACCAGTCGTGGACAAACTCAGTGAGCACCTGTGGTGTAAAGTAACTAAGTACATTTACTCAAGTACTGTACTTAAGTACAGTTTTGAGGTATTTTTACTTTACTGGAGTATTTCCAATTTTCAGTGCTTTTACTTCTCCACTACATCTCAGAGGCAAATATTGTACTTTTACTCCACTACAATTATTTGAAAACTTGAGTTACTAGATACTTTGTAGATTTTGATTATTATTACAAAACATACATTACACTAACCACTTCAGCCCCATATATCATTTGAAAATAGCCGATCTACAAGTTCGCATTGTGAGCTTGTAGATCTGCTATTTTCAACAATTTTTTTTTTTAAACTTGTGAAATGGGACATTCTGCATAATGAGTAATTTTCCATTCCATTTCCATTTTTATGCCAATACTTTTGTACTTTTATTCAAGTAAATTTTGAATTCCGGACTTTTACTTGTAATGGAGTATTTCCACATTGCAGTATTGATGTAGCACTAAAAACATTGCGTCTGTGCTCATAAATTTCCTGTTTGTGTCACTGCAGGTGCAGGGTACGAATGGGAGGATGACTTCCCATTGCTCCCTCTGCCTACGTCCAAGATGGTGTCCGGCTCTCCTCCTCCGCCTCCTCGCTCCACTCCTAAGGCCCCCCCGGAGCCCAAGCCAGCTGTGAAGTACTCCAGATTCACCGTCTCCCCCTCCAACCTGTCCCGCTTCTCCATCACACACGTGTCCGACTCTGACATGGACTCAGCGTGAAGGTGGGTTCAGCTCTGAGATGAATGTTAACCTAATTTAACCTAATTTAAAGTCTGTCGCACAACTGTGTTGCAGTGTTTTGACAGCACATTTTGATTTGGTTTTAGTCATAGTCTTTTGAATAAAATGTCCTTTAGTTTTAGTCATTGTCTTTTGAATAACATTTTATTTGTTCATAGTCTTTTGAATAAACTTTTATTTAATTCACATAAATTAAATAGACATATCTGAAATGTTTTAGTTTTAGTCTAGTTTTAGTCGACTAAATATCATAAGATTTTAGTCGACTAAATCTACAGTTGATTTTGTCACCAAAAAAATATTTTGGCGGGCCTTGATGGCATCGTAATACCTGATTTTACACTTAGTTGCCTGCTGAAAGTAGCCGATCCACAAGCTCACAACGCGTCTCGCTGCGACGCGTTGTGAGCTTGTAGATCAGCTATTTTCAAAGCGAAACCAAACATAAAATGACTTGTCTTTTAGTTCTACTGGATCTCTTCTCCACTAGTCCCTCCCTAACATTTTAGTCTAGTTTTTATTTGTTGATGAAATTGTCAATATATTTAGTCTTAGTTTTAGTCATCATAGCTTAGTTTTTATTTCGTTTTCGTAAGTGAAAAAAGGTAGTCGACGATTTTTTTTTTGTCATAGTTTTAGTCGTCGGAATCAACACTGCCGTGTTACTTGCCGACTTGAACGACAGTGAACAGAGGCTGGCTCGTGAGGCTACTTGCCGACTAGGTCTGTTCTTTTCGGCAAGCAACACCGTTCAAATGGGGTATAAATTGAGCTTGAATTAATTAAAAACAATCATTTGCCCCTGCAGATTAAAAGGTTGATGTTATTGAGCTTGTTTCCATGTGATCTTGAATTTATCTGGTTAAACAATACATGGCATACAGTATGTTGTTTTTTCCTCATTGCTGTATACACAATGTCATTCAAATGGCTGCCTGTTCGTTTTAGAGTTGATTCTACAATTTCACTTGATTTTAAAGCTGGAAAGAAAGCTATATTTCTGACCTTACCTCCCCCTGTGCCATCACGGGCCATGCAGTCCTCAAATGCTGCTTCCAAAATCTGTCTGTCTGTCTGTCTGTCTGTCTGTCTGTCTTACAGCCCGACGACCTTTGCTGCGTGTCTCTCCCCGTCTCTCTCTCCCTCTTTCCTGTTTTCCTCACTGAAAACTATCGATAAAGGCAGACAATCCCCCCCCCAAAAAATATATATACATATATATGTCACAGGGTGAATGGAGAACCAGGTAGATTGAAGACAGAGCGCTCGTTTTTAGGCACGGGGCTTCGGGGCGAGGCGGGGCTTTTCGAGATAGGGTTTATTAGCGAGGCTCGCGAGGAGGAGGAGGAGAAGGAGGACGCGGCACTGCGAGGCGGGGGTTCATTACGTGAGGCGAGGAGGAGCTCCTCCTCGCGAAATAAACCGTCCTCCTCCTCCGAGGAGGAGAAGGAGAACGCGGAGAGGCGGGGCTTTGATGTGCCGACGCGAACCTGTCTTTTGTTGTTCCCCCCCACATAGCAACCAGGAAGCTACGCTAGGGGAACGCTGAACACGCGTGCACACGCACACGCTTGTCCACGACGGAGGCGCGCCGACAAGTGGAGCTTGAGGCCGAGGAAGCGCGCCCTCGCGCCTCCAGGCGCGAGTGCCCGCGCTGACCGGCCGATGCTCCACTTGTCCACTCAGCGCCGTTTGAGTTGTAAACCGATAGGGACAGAATAGTTCTTTTCATGGATCACTGTGTGTGTGTGTGTGTGTGTGTGTGTGTGTGTGTGTGTGTGTGTGTGTGTGTGTGTGTGTGTGTGTGTGTGTGTGTGTGTGTGTGTGTGTGTGTGTGTGTGTGTGTGTGTGTGTGTGTGTGTCAGGGAGAAAGTAAAACAAAAGCCAGAACACAATAAAAGTATCTTAACAGTCCTGCTTTCAATAAACCAAAAAAAGCATGAGCGCGTGTGTGTGCGCTTGTGTGTGTGTGTGTGTGTGTGTGTGTGTGTGTGTGTGTGTGTGTGTGTGTGTGTGTGTGTGACTGTGTGTGTGTGGTCGCAGCCATATATGTTTGTGCACAAGCCTGGCTTGTGGCTCCCTCTAGTGTTGCTTCTACAGAATTGCTGGGTGGGTGGTAAAAACGAACGCGCCTTCTTCAATCTACCTGGTTCTCCATTCACCCTGTAACATATATATAAATAGTATATTCACAATGCGATAGTAGAAGAGATTTCATAGAATTTTGCAACAAAAATGTTATTTGTATGTAAGAAAATAAAACAAACTCATACTCGAAAGGGTGACATGCTATAAAAAATGTCATACTAGGCTATTATATAGCGTTGAAAAAACATATACAATCATGTCAGGAAAAAAAATCAATGGTGTCAAAGATTTATTGAAAAATATGCAATAATAATCTATGTTGTCAGTCAAATGAACACCATTTAAATGTGTGAAACTTAACCAGATCCACAGCTGCTTATGGTGCACCAGGCAGCTGTTTTGACAACAGATACTCAATCATATTTCTCTCTCTTAAGAGTCACCTAATTATTGCTGTCTATAATCTATATTATGACATACAGTACAACAAATTACTACTGTACATGGCTTTAAGACATGCATTCATTAGGGGGGGATCTCTTAGAAGAAAAGTGGAACCTTATATTCAGTAACAATTATCTCTCCTCTGCAGGAAGCGGCGAGGATGGGGACAGAGTGAGATATACTACCCCGTGTGGACAGCACTAGCATGACTTCTGTTTGGTTTCGGACGTCAGGTTTTAGAAAACCGTCAGACAGTGCCTCTGGACACTTTTCAAAATGGATTTCCTCCTCAACAGGATAGGGGAGTGTCTTAATTATTTTAGAATGATTAAAAGAGTATGGTAATATATACAAACTACAGAATAATATATTGGGTCGAATTGAACATATTTTTGGAGTGAAAAGGCAGAGAACTATGGAGGGGGGAAAAGCATCACAAGTTTGTGACGCAATTCACCTTTTATTTATAATGGAACCATTCTGTATATGACATGGAACCAGCATGGCTTTCCAGTAGGACAGTTAATTTATTATGTATATGCTGAGTGAATGGACACAAACTCTGTACCTTTGGCTTTTCACCAAAGGAGAAATTGCTTTCCTTGTCATCATGAGTATTATCGAAAATCCTTTATGTATCACAAGTAATATAATAATGACAATATTTGGGTCAATTCAGGACCAACGGACACATGAGTGAGACCCAGAATGTTACAAAAAAGAAGCAAATGGAAGTCTCATGGTTCCTGCCTTGTTACATTCTGGCTGTCCCGATGAAAACAGCTCATCTAACTTGGACAATGCAGCATTTTGTGATTCTCTCAGTGTTTTTATGTTATTTTATCAGGACCGCTACTGTACTATTTTACATAATATATATGGCTCATATGCTTTGTACCAAATTGAGTGCCAGCATCACCATCACTCCCAGTAACCCTTCGTTGTATGCTCTTAAAACAGTGATTCTCAACGTGGGGTCCAGGGACCCCCAGGCCCAGGGGTCCTTGAGGGGGTTCCACAGGGTCCCCAGCAAAATGAGTAACAGTTTAACCACTTTAAACTCATTTTATACTTTGGCTATTCCAAAATAGCAAATGTACAAGCTCACAAGGCGTTGCATCGTGACAATTTTGTGAACAATTGTGAAAAATGTTTGAATAATTAAAAAAAAAGAAAAAAATGTCTTCTCTTATGGGGGTCCCTGGCACAAAATCCTTTCAGATGGGGGTCCGTGGCCAAATACATGTATATTTGGGGGTCCTTTACATGTTTGAGAACCACTCCTCTAAAACATTTAGCCCAGTGTTCCATTTGATTTCTAGCATTGTATGGTTTCAAGGTCTTATGAAAAGCCATCTGTCTGAAATTATTCCTGTGGGATTAAAAAGGGAATCATTTTTGAGTTTAGGGTTCAGGTACGGAGTGAAAGTGTAAAATCCTTTTTCATACTAGTGAACAAACTTGTGTGGGGATGAACTTTAAGAGGATTACATGCATATGCATTTCCTCTCTGGGCCAGTACAGCACAGTTCATATCAGTACACTAATATGAAAATAAAAACATATTACGCACATTATATTTGACTGCAAAGAGATTTCTTGTCCTCCAAGTTTATTTCAGCACACAGTTGACAATTTTGGTTAGGGTTAGGCCCATTAACATGAAGAAATTAGGAGAACTGCCTGCCCTTCTGAACTGTCACTTGCTCTAATTGGGTTCGAGTTTGTCTGTTTTTTTGTTTTGTACTATGATCACAGTAGGCTACTAGAATTTGAACTGCTGTACCTTGTCAGATTCAGACTCATATCTTCATCTTCACAATTTGGGCAATCTACTGTACAAAGAAAAACAAGCTTGATCAACACACCGAACAGTAGCAGAATAATATTTATAGCGCACAATGCTCGGATGAAATCACTCCTGATGAATATAAAAAATTCATATGGCTTTACTTTGACCCCCTAACCCTATGGTAAGTGGGGAACATAGAACCCGGGTAACATAGGGATGGCCCAGTTTAAATCACCCTTAAAGGGGTTGAGCCTGTTGGAAAATAATTGGTTGGTTGCTGCTATTTCATATCACAGTTGGCATCAAAGCCTTTAAGAACCAGGGTGCCACATATCGAAAAGCTCCTCTCCCTGATCAACATGTAGTGTGTTCTATGTATTTGTTTGCCTCCTCTCTCTCTTGTCTAGGTAGCCCCCAAGCTTAATTAATATTCTGTAATAGTTTAGCATAGAACCATCTAGACAAGCAGTATGTGATATTTTTGTATCTCAAGAAAATTAAATAACTTCTAAGAACATTGATGTACTGTACTGTATGTGTGCCAGAGGGAAGGTACTGTAAAAAGAAGATCACTTTATGTTTATTGTTGCCAAAGAGATGTTTTGTGGTTCCGGGGCAAGGGAACAGGACTGATAGGCATTGTTTAAACCATATGGTGCTGAGGGGACAGAGAGACACAGGGAAGCAGTGTTGGCCTTGCACTGATCGCGACAAGCAGGAGTACTTATAAAGATATGATAGTAATACAGTATGTGCCCCTGATCACTGATTTGGTCACATTTACTTTCTGTACCTTCTATCAGATATAAATAAAGTCTGTTTTTCACGTCCAATTGTTTTGATCTTCTTTTGGGTTTATTATTTATGTACAGATAAAGGATTCACCTTATACTAGATGAGGTAAAAAAAAAAGAGCGTGAGGAGGGAGGGAGACCAAAAATAAAGAGTTGAAGTAACCAAGATTCAAACCCTCATCCTCAGGGTTGTGAAGCCTCACATTTAAACTTACGCCACCAGGCCTTTCACACTATTACACTATTTATAACATATGGTTTGAAACCATCAAGGATATTTTTCCAAGTTTTACCTGGTTCTTGTACCTTTATCGAATCTTCTACAAGAGTCTACAAGAGAACAAAGAAGGTCCAGTATGAACCATGGTGGAGCATTCTCTAAGTTTTACCTGGCTCTTGTATACTATATTAAAACTACTATGTTCATTATATTTGAAATAGGTCTTAAGTGGAATTCATAATTGTCTCCGCCAGGCCGAAAGGCATGGCGAGAGAGTATGTTTTCCCCCCTGTCCGTCTGTCCGTCCGTCCGTGTGTCCTGTCTGTGTGTTACCAGCTAATCTCCGGCACCGTTGGCCCGGTCGCTGCGAAACTGTGTAAACCCACTCCCTGGATGCCAATTCAGAACCTCTGCCCCACATTTTCACATGGGCCTGTCATAGCGCCACCAGGAGGCCGATTTGTGCAAAACCCATTTTTTCCCATTACACCTATACAGCTTTTAACAAAACGTCATGCAAATCGGTACACAGTATCTCTATAGTCATGTGATCAACCCGGATCTGTCCGATTTCCCATATTACATCCTCATTGGCTAAGGTTGGCTTCCAAAGTTTGCAGGATTGGTCCGTTTTGAACAAACTGCCTCAAATCATGAACACCGCTTGCCATTTCCATAAAATTGCAGACGCACATTCCTACTAGGCCGAGGAAGAAATGCCACTTGAAAAAATTCAAATCGGCCTCATGGTGGCGCTATAACAGGCCGATTTGCATTTTTAACTATAACTGCACCAATCTGTGTGAAACTTTGCACGCACACTCCCTAGAGGCCAAGGAAAAACATCTGCACTGCATTTTTCACATCTGCTTTTTACAGCGGCACCAGGAGGCCGACTTATGTAAAATACATTTTCGGAGATTATTCCTTCAGATTCTGTCCAAAAAACACGCAAATTGGTAAACAGTATCTCCATAGTCATGTGATTCTGATGGATCTGTCCGATATTTCATATTCCATCCTATTTGGCTTACAGTGGCTTCCAAAGTTTGCAGGATTGGTCAGTTTTGAACAAAATGCCTCAAAACATGAACGCAGTGTGCAATTTCCGTGAAATTTTGCATGCAGATTCCCACTAGGCCGAGGAAGAAATGCCCCCCTTTTCACATTGGGGTTTTTGCATTTTTGTGCGGTGAAATTGCGGGAAGTTGCAAAATATGCGGCAATGCGAAAAGTTGCGAAATATGCAGAATGAATTATGCGATGCGAAGCGCATATTATGCGATGCGCATTTTATGTGATGCGATGCGCATTTTATGCGATGCGATGCGGCCTTTTTGAAAAAACGTTACCCCCGCATAATTATGAGCCATTTTGCTGATTATGCTGTAAATTATGCGATCGCAAAATCGCTTTTTTCTGGAGGGTCTAACTTATATGACACATCAGCTAAATGTGGCTGAGTGATGGTGTGGTGGTCTAAGCATCAAACTCTCAGCATGGATATGCCATGTTCAAATCCCAGTCATTGTATGGTTCATTGCTTTTCAACTTTACTAAGTGAAGGCTGACATATAAAAACTTCAAGACTACGAAGAGACATAGGATGGGAGTGGCTGAGAGATGGTGTAGCGGTCTAAAGATCAGACTCTCAGCATGAAGCTAACATGTTCAAATCCGAGTCATTCTATGATTCATTGCTTTTCAACTTTACTAATTGAAGGCTGACATATAAACACTTCAAGACTACAAAGAGATATTAAATGGGAGTGGCTGAGAGATGGGGTAGTGGTCTAAAGGTCAGCTCAGAGGTTCCATATTCAAATCCCAGTTGTCCCATACTTCTAAGTTGTAGTACTTTGAAATTTTCAAGGCCAAAATACAAAAAAAGCAAGTCAAAAGCACAAAGAGACATGTGAAGGGAGTGGCTGAGAGATGGGGTAGTGGTCTAAAGGTCGGATTCTCAGCACAGAGGTTCCATGTTCAAGTCCCGGTCTTCCCATACTTCAAAGTTGTAGAACTTGGAAATTTTCAAGGCCAAAATACAAAAAAGCAAGTCAAAATCACAAAGAAAAGTGTAAAGGGAGTGGCTGAGAGATGGGGTAGTGGTCTGAAGGTCGGACTCTCAGCACAGAGGTTCCATGTTCAAATCCCATACTTCAAAGTTGTCGAACTTTGACATTTTCAAGGCCAAAATACAAAAAAGCAAGTCAAAATCATGAAGAGACATGTGAAGGTAGTGGCTGAGAGATGGGGTAGTGGTCTGAAGGTCGGACTCTCAGCACAGATGTTCCATGTTCAAATCCCAGTCTTCCCATACTTCAAAGTTGTCGAACTTTGACATTTTCAAGGCCAAAATACAAAAAAGCAAGTCAAAATCACGAAGAAACATGTGAAGGGAGTGGCTGAGAGATGGGGTAGTGCTCTGAAGGTCGAACTCTCAGCACAGATGTTCCATGTTCAAATCCCAGTCTTCCCATACTTCAAAGTTGTAGAACTTTGAAATTTTCAAGGCCAAAATACAAAAAAGCAAGTCAAAATCACAAAGAGACATGTGAAGGGAGTGCCTGAGAGATGGGGTAGTGGTCTAAAGGTCGGACTCTCAGCACAGAGGTTCCATGTTCAAATCCCAGTCGTCCCTTACTTCAAAGTTGTAGTACTTTGAAATTTTCAAGGCCAAAATGCAAAAAAGCAAGTCAAAAGCACGAAGAGACACCTGCTGAGGGCCCAAAGGTGCGTTGGCGCAGTGGTGTGGTGTGCTTGATCGGTTGCCTCTGCTACAGACAGTTGGCAGGTTCAAGTCCCATGCCATCAATGTACTGGAGGACCATCGGGGGGACTGCGTCCCTCCCCTGTTTCCTGATAGTTAAAGGTGGGGGGTTATGTCTGAAAGAACTCTGCCCAGCTAAGGTTTTACAGAAGGACACTCCAACCCCAACGTGCCTCAAAGGCTCCCAGTGCCGCGCATGTGTTTTTGACGTTTTCAGTGTCTACCCACCAGATGGCCCCGTTCACAAACCAGCGATACCGTACGAGTCCTTTAGAGGCACCAAGGCAGCAAAACCATGTGATCACCCAAAAACTCCCTGCTGATCTTCCACGGCAGGGTTTTGGGAGTGTAATCAAGCCCCAAGAATTCACCTAAAATGTCTTTCTGTAAAACCTTAGCTGGGCAGAGTTCTTTCAGACATAACCCCCCACCTTTAACTACCAGGAAACAGGGGAGGGACGCAGTCCCCCCGATGGTCCTCCAGTACGTTGATGGCATGGGACTTGAACCTGCCAACTGTCTGTAGCAGAGGCAACCGATCAAGCACACCACACCACTGCGCCAACGCACCTTTGGGTCCTCAGCATGTGTCTCTTTGTGCTTTTGACTTGCTTTTTTGTATTTTGGCCTTAAAAATTTCAAAGTACTTCAACTTTGAAGTAAGGGACGACTGGGATTTGAACATGGAACCTCTGTGCTGAGAGTCCGACCTTTAGACCACTACCCCATCTCTCGGCCACTCTCTTCACATGTCTCTTTGTGCTTTTGACTTGCTTTTTTTAATTTTGGCCTTGAACATTTCCAAGTACTACAACTTTGAAGTATGGGACAACTGGGATTTGAACATGGAACCTCTATGCTGTCTGTCCGATCTTTAGACCACTACCCCATCTCTCAGTCAGTCCCTTCACATGTCTCTTCGTGGTATTGACTTGCTTTTTTGTATTTTGGCCTTGAAAATTTCAAAGTACCACAACTTTGAAATATGGGACGACTGGGATTTGAACATAAAACCTCTGTGCTGAGAGTCCGACCTTTGGACCACTACCCCATCTCTCAGCCACTCCCTTCACATGTCTCTTCGTGCATTTGACTTGCTTTTTTGTATTTTGGCCTTGAAAATTTCAAAGTACTACAACTTTGAAGTATGGGAAAACTGGGTTTTGAACATGGAACTTCTGTGCTGACAGTCCGACCTTTAGACCACTACCCCATCTCTCAGCCACTACCTTCATATGTCTCTTAGTGCATTTGACTTTCTTTTTGGCCTTGAAAATGTCAAAGTACTTTGAAGTATGGGACGACTGGGATTTGAACATGGAACCTCTGTGCTGAGAGTCTGATCACTATCCCACTACACCATCTCTCACTGACTAACAGCAGATGTCTCTTAGTACTCTTGAAGTGTTCTTTTATATGTCAGCCTTCAGTTTGTAAAGGAAAAGCATTGAACCATAGAAGGGCTGGGATTTGAACATGGAATCTCTGTGCTGAGAGTCCGACCTTTAGACCACTGCACCATCTCTCAGCACTACCTTCACATGTGTCTTCGTGCTTTTGACTTGCTTTTATGTATTTTGGCCTTGAAAAATCTCTCAGCCACTCCCATAATATGTCTCTTCGTACTCTTGAAGTGTTTATATGTCAGCCTTCAGTTAGTAAAGTTGAAAAGCAATGAAACATAGCATAGAATGACTGGGATTTGAACATGGCATCTCCATGCTGAGTGTCTGATCTTTAGACCGCTACACCATCGCTCAGCCACTCACATTCTATGTCTCTTCGTACTCTTGAAGTGTTTATATGTCAGCCTTCAGTTAGTAAAGTTGAAAAGCAATGAACCATAGAATGACTGGGATTTGATCATGGCATCTCTATGCTGAGAGTCTGATCTTTAGACCGCTACACCATCTCTCAGCCACTCCCATTGTATGTCTCTTCATACTGTGGAAGTGTTTACATGTCAGCCTTCAGTTAATAAAGTTGAAAAGCAATGAACCATAGAATGACTGGGATTTGAACATGGCACCTCCTTGCTGAGAGTCTGATCTTTAGACCGCTACACCATCTCTCAGCCACTCCCATCATATGTCTTTTAGTACTGTGGAAGTGTTTATATGTCAGCCTTCAGTTAGTAGTAAAGTTGAAAAGCAATGAACCATAGCATAGAATGACTGGGATTTGAACATGGCATCTCCTTGCTGAGAGTCTGATCTTTAGACCGCTACACCATATCTCCACCACCCCCATCATACTGTATGTCTCTTCGTACTGTGGAGGTGTTTATATGTCAGCCTTCAGTTAGTAAAGTTGAAAAGCAACAAACTATAGAATGACTGGCATTTGAACATGGCATCTACTTGCTGAGAGTCTGATCTTTAGACTACTACACCATCTCTCAACCACCCCCATCGTATGTCTCTCCGTACTCTTGAAGTGTTTATGTCAGCCTTCAGTTAGTAAAATTGAAAAGCAATGAACCATAGAACGACTGGGTCATGAACATGGCATCTCCATGCTGAGAGTCTGATCTTTAGACCACTACACCATCTCTCAGCCACTCCCATCTTACGTCTCTTTGTACTCTTGAAGTGTTTATATGTCTTCATCATGTAACTTTACTATTCTACCCCAAATTTGTCTTTTAGTGCTTTTTAGTTATTTTTTTGTAGTTTAGCTGGCAAAACATGACAATTGAAACTCTCTGCTGAAAGACTGAGTATTACTACACCATTTCTCAGTACTGTGAAGTTTATAATTTTACATTCAACTACAGTAGGTCTGGGACTTGAACATGGAAACCCAGTGCTGCGAGTTTGAGCATTAGTCCACTACACCATCACATGTTTAATGTATAGATGTAGTCTTCTTGTGCTTTAAAGTGTTCTTTTGGACTGACCAGCAAAGCCCAGCTTCCCAGCTTGGCTTTGCTGGTCATTCCAGCCAGCAATTATTTTGTTTGAAGAATTCTGTCACTATAGTGAAAACGTGTTGTTTTTAATGTCAATAATTAAAGTAGCTATTCTTCTTCATAATAATGTTTTTCAAAGTGATATACTGTAGTAGCAGTGACTGAGACAACAGACTGAAAAACTATGCTGTATAACTGAATGCGTGTGAGCGTGCATGCGCATCCGCAACTGGTTGCAGCCCACATCAAGTCACCTTTTGACCAATGTGGCCCACACCCCAAAATGAGTTTGACAGCCCGGCTATACAGGGTATCTGCACATTTCTAAAGTGACAGACTATACATTAAAATGGTCAAACATTGGCAAAATTGTCTTCTGTCATTCAGAAAACTCTAAATGATAAAATTAGATTAATTGGAATGATTGGATTTGTTTTGACCAAAGATTTGACAATTGACATCATTATAGTCTCCGCCAGGCTGAAAGGCATGGCGAGAGAGTATGTTTTTCCCCCTGTCCGTCCGCCCGTCCGCCCGTCCGTGTGTCCTGTCCATGTGTTACCAGCTAATCTCCGGCACCGTTGGCCCGGTCGCTGCGAAACTGTGCACACCCACTCCCTGGATGCCAATTCAGAACCTCTTCCCCACATTTTTCACATGGGCCTGTCATAGCGCCACCAGGAGGCCGATTTGTGCAAAACCCTTTTTTTCCCCCATTACACCTACAGCTTTTAACCAAACGTCATGCAAATCGGTACACAGTATGTCTATAGTCATGTGATGAACCCGGATCTGTCCGATTTTCCATATTACATCCTCATTGGCTAAGGTTGGCTTCCAAAGTTTGCAGGATTGGTCCGTTTTGAACAAACTGCCTCAAATCATGAACGCAGCTTGCCATTTCCATAAAAGGAAGAAATGCCACTTGAAAAAATTCAAATCAGCCTCATGGTGGCGCTATAACAGGCCGATTTGCATTTTTAACTATAACTGCACTGATCTGCGTGAAACTTTGCATGCACACTCCCTAGAGGCCAAGGAAAAACATCTGCACTGCATTTTTCACATCTGCTTTTTACAGTGCCACCAGGAGGCCAACTTATGTAAAATACATTTTTGGAGATTATTCCTTCAGATTCTGTCCAAAAAACACGCAAATTGGTACACTGTATCTCCATAGTCATTTGATTCTGATGGATCTGTCCGAATATTTCATATTCCATCCTATTTGGCTTACAGTGGCTTCCAAAGTTTGCAGGATTGGTCAGTTTTGAACAAAATGCCTCAAAACATGAACGCAGTGTGCAATTTCCGTGAAATTTTGCATGCAGATTCCCACTAGGCCGAGGAAGAAATGCCCCCCTTTTCACATTCACATTGGCCTGTTATAGCGCCACCAGCAGGTCTAATTTAGCAAAACACATTCTTGGAACAAAATGCCTCAAATCATGAATGCAGTGTCCGATTGAAAGGCCTAAGAAGTAAATGCCACCCTTTTCACATTGGCCTATTATAGTGCCACCAGGAGGCCACAATAACCTACCTGACCTGGCGGAGACCTGTGCTCCGAGGAGCACCTTTTCTAGTTCATAATGTATTGTTTTCCCACTTCCTATAAATGTTGTGGAGTCAAAAGCACAATATTTGTCTTTGAAATGGAATGGAGCTAAAGTCGTAAAGTTAATTATAAAAAAAGGTAAAGTACACATACTCACAAGGCTCTATAAGAAAGATTTGTGTTTAAAACTTTCAAAAGTATTAAGAAATTGTCAAAGAAATGTCAAGATTCTTCAAAATGCAGGTTATCCATTTGTTGAGTTTGAACTCAGGGCCCTTGGACCATGTGTAGAGAGTCTCTTTAGACAGTGAGCTATTGAACTTGTTATTCATCAGGAGCCAAATGGATTCATCACAAAAAAGCCAAAGGCCTGTTTCCATTGTGCTCAAAACGTCTCCATAAACAATCCAGACAAGCAACAGCACAGCAAACAACAACATACCTGTATTTAAAATCAAAAATTCAACTGCATATCTTGATATATATTTTGTTTGTTGGTAGTTAAAGCATGAGGAAAACAAAAGTTGAGCAGGCAGCTGGTTAGGTCACTGTGTTAAGACGCTGTCTACATCAACATCACCCAATCTGGGTTGTGGGTTCAAATCCTCCTGTCGTCTCTGTCCAAAGGTGAGTTTTAGATTCATTACGCACAAACCTTACATTTCCCCATCAACATAGAATGCTATCAGTAATTTATCTACATAATGTTTATACACAATAAAAATATGCCATGAATAATGATGTTGTCAGTGCTGTTTATAAAGCCCTGCATTGACTTTTGTCAGCCAGCAGGTGTCACAGCAACAACATGAGACCAAAATACTTGATAGTCATGTGACTTTTTGCCTTTTGTAGTCAAATGTATTTATATATAAAATAATAATAATAATAATAATACCAGCCAATGTCCCTGCCTGGTTGACATCCTTATTTTTTAACTCTATGTTTGACATAATAATTTTGGCCTGGTTTAGCTACTTTAGGTTCTTTATGGTAGTTAATGGAACCTCACTCTCTAGGTAGTTAATAGCAATCATATATTAGCTTTATTGAATTTAGAGGGGGGGGGGGATTCTACCATTTCGTAATTCATTGTCAGTAATCCATCCATCAGCGTTTTGCGACGACGTACGACGTTGTAAAAGACGTGTCTCTTCAACAGATATCTCTTTACCCACTGGGCACACAATACAACGCCCATACGCCGTGCATACGCCGTCCATACGACGTCCGAGTCGGACCTCAGTCATGCAGCAGCTATTTATTTTGCAAAAAATACGTTGAAATGGACGGCGTATACACAGCGTTTTGGCGTTGTTGTATGTGTGCCATACCTGCCAACCTCAGACCCTCCGATAACAGAAGATTTTTATAAACATGATCTTCAGACCACTACAGCATCTCTCACTGTAGGTAACTCCTGGTGCTTTTGAGTAGTTATTTTGTATTTTAACTTTGAAAAAGTACCACCCCAGATAGCGAAAGTTGTTAAATCAACGTCGATTTTTGGTTAAGGTTGAAGATTGATGGTGGATCAACCTTAAATGTTGAAAAGATGTCATTAAATCATTTCTACTTTGGTACTTGGTACTTTTCTTTGAAAAAAACCAAGACTCGCGCCAAAGATTGTTAATATACAGTAGGAAGATACAATCTCCATTGGAGCCACTAGAGGCAAAATAGTACACAAATCCTACAAATGGTCTCCTAAGTAGGCGTGGTTTGCTTCTCCCCCGACAATCCCACCACCCTCCCCCTCCCCTCTCCCTGGATCTCGTCATGTGGATGTGTATTTGTGTATTTTCTTCATTAAAGAAAATAAATGCTTTACATGTTTGAAAGTGCAATTGGCAAAGATGCTTTTAAGAAACGCATGAAATTCCCCCTACAAACACACATGTATTATTCAGTCTTATGCTAGATGTGCTCCTGTTTCTGCTCAATGTTAAGACAGTTAATAATGGAAAATTATATTATTGAGCATTGGAACACACATTTTATTTAATTTTTAATATGTCCATAATGATTTCACGTACTATATTCACATATATAATCTCAGTTAATCAGTTTTTAGAACATCTTATGGGAACAGCACATAGTTAAAATCTAATATAATAATAAAATATAATATAAGGGACAGAGCCCTCTACGTCTCGTCCATCAGACTGCAGATGGACCCTTCAGATATCTTCCCAAATCTCGTGAGAGTGTTGCTGGGATAGAGAAAAGTCTATAACAAAGTTGATTTTCTCCTAATTTGTGTCTCTAAAAAAAGCCATTTTAGTATGAAAATCTTATATTGTGTGTCTTGTGACGATTGGGTCCAATATTTAGTTCAGTGACCATGGAGCTAAAGAATGGTTCAGAAGCTGTGTTCACGTTCACTCTTCTATTGGAATCAATAGACTCCAACTTGCTTCCTGTCTCCTAAAAAGGCGTCCAACTACGTCACGCAGAAACGGGAAGTAAACCGGAGAATGCGACTCTTGCTATTTCCCTCTGGGCTCGCGCAACATAATTTGGCAAGACACACCATCTCCGGTTTACTTCACGTATCCCGCCTGCTTCCGGTCTCCTAAAAAGGCGTCCGCCCACTTCACGCAGATATCTCTGCGAGACGCGAGACTACAGATACCGAGATACGGGAAGTAAACCGGAGATAGTGTATCTTGCCGATTTTTGTTGCGCGAGTCTTGTTTTTTTTCAAAGAAAAGTACCAAGTACCAAAGTAGAAATTATTTAATGACAATGCCTGGAAACAAATCTCCTGTTATCGGACGGTCTGAGGTTGGCAGGTATGGTCCGCGGCCAAATAGAGCGTGCCAACGTGTCGTCACCACGGGGGGGGCGAGGCATTGGGCGTGGCATTGGGCAATGTTAAGTCAACCTGGTTTTTACCCCTCAAAGATGTCCGCAGCTACCAAAAGACACTTGTTGACCGTCAACAAGTGTCAACAAGGGGGCGCCAACAGTTGATGCCCCTTCAGGATTTTATCCCAATTGAGCCACTAGAGTCTAGTGGCTCAATGGACCCTTCGCTAAACCCCACCCCAAAAGCGATTGTCCAATGCCAGCTTAGCAACCGTTGTCAGCCTGGCATAGGTCTGGCAAACTTTCGTCACCTGCCATAGCTGTCAATGTTATTTCGCCCGCACACACACATTCATTTGCAACATAATAGCAAGAATACCACGATAACGCAATGGTGACTATATGAACCAGCAACAGATTCCACGTACCCAAAACCGTTGGAGGGTTCTTTTCCCAAGCTGAAATCTGCACTTAAACTGCATTGCTGGCTGTGTTGTTGAACACATACACAGCGTAACGTCAGGAAAGTTAAGTTACACGACTCACTCGCCCAGGTGGTGTCTATAATACTAATCACCGTAATCGTAACAAAATTCAGAATCACAGCGCTGCCTGTTTCGGATTCCGCACGTGAAAGTACATTCATTTGTTCGTCTATTTATTAACTGCTACTGTAGTCTGAAATGAATGAAAACTCCTGTTACAGTCATGGATCAACTTCAACCTGGTGTTTGCACTTTGTCTATTTACGGTCCGTACATCTATATAAACGTTCAAATTTCAAATATAAAGTGCTTACCTTATGGCCACGGATGTTAAAATTATGCACGGGACTCTCAAAAGTACCCGTATATTCTGTATTGTTCAATAAAAAGCATTTTAATCCGATCGGTGGCCATTTTCTCATGGAGTTATAATGTATCAGAGTGCAATACACTTACCAACCGATAGGGTCACGCAGTTGATAGCACATGGAGAAAATGGCCACCGATCAGATTAAAATGCTTTTTATTGAACTATACGGATGATACGGTTACTTTTGAGAGCCCGTACATAAATGTAACATCCGTGGCCATGGGATAAACACTTTATATTTGAAATATGAACGTTTCTGTAGATGTACGGGCCGTAAATGGAGAAAGTGCAAAAAAGTTTATCCATGATGGTCGAGACAGACGACCGTCGTGTATCCATGGCTATTACTCCCTCTAACATTTCCCGTGTTTTTAGCTTATTGAAATAATGTCATGCACATTTTTCCAGTCAATAGCCTACTGCAGGCCTTGTTGACTAGATTTAGAAGAGAATTTGAAGCTCTTGCTGCTGAAATGATCGATTATTTTAAAGGGGAAAAGCCGTCATTTAACATGCAAGTCAATGGGTGAGAAGCAGATTGTGCCAGGCCTGGGTGTGACTAACTCGCACCACCAGTCACAGAGTGGAGTGGGTGGGGCTTAGCGAAGGGTCCATTGGGATGGTGTATGTTCATAAATTAACCATCTTTGCTACAGTCAGTCAGAGACACACACACTGTATCATTCAACCCGCAGTGAATTTATCCCAGTGTGCTGCTTTCAATCAACGTAATAAACACATGTGACGTCCCAACCACGCCGTTCAAAGGCGTGCGTGTGCGTGTGTGTGTGTCATAAAAGTTCAGGTGGGTGTTTTTTTGTGTGCCATAAGAGACAGGAATTGAACCTGTAGCCCTGGTAGCTGTGTGGCTTTCGATGCAAAAGACCACAGAGGTGTCCACCAACTATCCACTGCCCTACGGCACTTCTACACATGTTTCTTTTAGTCCTTTTACTGTAGTTTCTGGATGTTCTTGTTCAAAACATGCTTCATAGTAAAGAAGTAGGTTTGAACCCACGACCTTTCGCTCATACAGACTGTGTCTTAACACGGTGACCTATCATGCTGCCTGCTCCGAGATATTTTTCTCCTGCTTTAACTGACATATCATTGTGTTTATTTATTTTGACTTCCATAGCCCTGGTTCAGTGAGTGGTCCGTTCTCTATCAAAATGTAATAAAGTAGATAGTAGGCTACTCATTAATATGCACAATGTTGCATTTCACAAGTTTAAGTGTATAAAATGTATTAATCTTTTTAAAATAGCAGATCTACAAGCTCACAATGCGCATGTGAGCTTGTAGAGAGATAGATTTCAAAATCTACAAAGACGTATTCATATGTATTCACATTCTTGTGGGTGTAAAGACAACACTGCCCAATACAAACGCACCGTAATATACAGTATTAAAGTAGAAGCATAAAGTAAGGGGTTCACATTGGATGATGCTCTGTGCAAAATGAGTTTCGGCTCCCAACCATAAACTAAATGTATGTTGTAACTAGGAGGTTTGAAGGCAAGAATAAAGGGTGCCAATGGCTGTTTTCATCTGCTTTATTTATTTTCAACATTCAAGTATTAAAACGTATTTTTGCGTACAAGAATAATGTCCATAGAAAATGTGCTGGAACAAATATATGAACAACGATCGGTCTCTCAACACCGCTAAAGTCTCACATTAATATCACTGATTAATATCACTGTCCTGCTCACTGTCTGTTATGTCTGTAGTGAACTCTTCCTCTGTAATGAGCTCCTCCTCCTCATCACCATCGTCTTCCTCCTCTCCATCATCATCCTCAGGGTTGTCAACTTGGTCGACAGACTCGTTCTGATCGTCTCCTTCCTCCTCCTCCTCCTCCTCTCCAACCTCATCTTCCTCACTACACGTTGCTTCCTCATCTTCCTCACTACTTGTTCCTTCCTCTTCCTCCACAACCACCTGGTCTTCCCTTACCTCCACCTCCTCATCTTCCTCACTACTCGTTCCCTCATCTTCCTCCTCTCCCCCATCGTCTTCCTCCTCCTCCTCCTCTCCCACATCATCTTCCTCACTACTCTTATCTTCCTCTTCCTCAAGGATGACCTCAAGTGTTTCAACGTCCATCTCCTCTTCCTCTTCCTCCTCTGGAAAATTACCTAAAAAAACAACAACTAATCATCAACTAAGCTAATTAATCATTCTGAGTGGATAGTGTTGTAATGGTGATTCTGATTGGACAGCTTTGTAACGTTGAGTAACATTGACAGTTATTGGACAGCTAATAGCAGCAATTTGATTTGAAGTAAGTAAATACTGGACCGCATTGTAAAGGCAATTCTCATTGGATGGTTTAGTAATGTCAAATGATGTATGATTGGACGGTTGTCAACAGCCAATCAGGATGGCTTTGTCAGTGAATCTGAGTCACTGTTACAAATAGCCTAAATAATGTACTGTAAACAAACATGGGATACACATCATACTAAGGTCCTTGTAATAAACATGAATTAATACTAAATGTAATAGTCAGTGGTGGAAAGAAACCCAAGTACCTTTACTCACATACTGTCCTTTTTGCCAAGCTTAGAAAAAAAGTTTGCAATGATTTCATGATGTCTTAAAACATGTGTGAGGAGAGAACAGGAAGTGTGTTCTTACAGTGACAGTATGATAGTGTTCTTACACAGAGTCAGTATGTCAGCCAGTATGATGGCATGGAGCTCCATGTCCAGGAAGGCTTTCATCTCCCCTTCCATCTGTACTCCCAGATCTCCTGTCTTCACGCCTTCAACGCATTCAGGCTTGAACAGCCTCTGTTGTAGTTTCTTCTGCAACCTAAAGGACACACACACAAAGAGCTTCGTTTTGCTTGTTATTAGTTATGTCACAATTATACATAATCACGTGATGGCAATTATTTGATACATAATTGTTTAATTTCCATTCGTTTGTATAAAAAAACAGCTGGATACAGAATAAAATTCATGCTCTGTAACTTTCTTCAATTGAACTAAAGTAATAGAAATACTGATATGCGTTTCACAATAACTATTCCAACAGGGTTTCTGACAACTTATTGTTGCTTTCCAAAATATTGTCAGACGCTATAGGAGCCTGCAGCATTCCCTTTGAGCGGTATGTTCCATTTAGACCAGGGGTCTAGGGGTCTTCAACGTTATTAAGGCCAAGGACCCCTTAGTTGAGAGAGATGGTCCCCCACTACATATTGTATAAAATAGTGTTGCAGATTGAACTTGTGTTTCATAGACAGCTTCATAGACTTGTTTGACAGCACTATCATCAGTGTTGTGTCAATAATATGCATGCAGTGGTGGAGACAACAAGAAACAGTACATGCACTTATTGTGTGTGTGTGTGTGTGTGTGTGTGTGTGTGCTTTATTTGGGGACAAGACAACAAATGCAGTACTTACTGTTCTTCTTTTCTCTTGTATGCCTAAAAATAAATTAGATGCAATACATTAATTAGGAATTATCAACAATAAACATTCTAAACACTTATAATGGACTGTGTATGTATGAAGGAAGAACAACAGCTCAGATGTACTGTAAAGGAATATATTCATGTATCCCAACTCCAGAGAGAGAGAGAGACAGAGAGACAGAACCAGGTCTTTCCTATTAATAAGAATTGTGCCCTCAGTCATTTTAGCAGTCAAATATAATGTAATATAATTATGTAAAATTTCCCTGGGTAAAGGGGGGGGGGGGGGTCAGCTTGGTGCACTTCACCCATTTTCACCAACATGCATGCAACATAACATGCATAATATAACGTTGCAATGAGAACACTACTTAAAAAACCCAGCAGGGGGCAGTGCAAGTCAGAAGTTTGTCACTGCAGGAGTGAGGACTTGGAAAGAAAGGTTATGTTCAAATGTATGCAACAGCTGGATGAATCCGTACCTTTTTAAGGATTTTATAATCCAGTCAGCAAATATATATATTTCTATGGACCCGAGTACTAACGAAGAAGAATGGAATTGAAAATACATATTTTACATTTCCATCTCGAGTTTGTCTGGAAAACGTAACTTTGTTTGTCTGGAAAACAAACTAAAGTCCTTACCTCAATGAAGCGGAACGGGTTCTGGCTCATGAGGCCCTGGATGCCGCCGCGGACCTCCTGGAGGCGAACCTTGTAAGGATGAGACCATATGAACATTTCAGCTTAAAACTCTTAAAATGCCTATATTTTTTGCCTACATATTCAGGGGGGAACATAAGCCAAAAATAGCAAATCAGCCAAATTTTGGCAAAGAGATTAGTTGTAGACGCCTAGACGGAAAAAAAAGAGGTCCCAGTACAGAGCCAACTCATGTCCAATGTATAAGGTACACGATACATTAAAATCTCTGATATGATTAAATCGCGATAAACGTTAACGATTATTGTCCCATCTCTAGTACCTTGTCCTCTTTGATCTTCTTGATGTTTTTGTGGATGTCCAGAGCGTTGAGGTTGCAGTGGTCGTGCGTCAAACCCAGGAGTCTGTCCACGAAGCCGTCCACTTTGACGTGCATCTCCGCACGCAGTCGCCTCATGTAGTTCTCCGTCACCTTCACAAAGTTCTACACAGAACAGGATGAAAAGAGTCAAAGGCTTTTTAAAAGGAATATCACCTAAATACCAAGAACCTGTTACCGGTTTTTATTATATGAATATGTTGAGCTGCATGAATTGAGTCTTGTAATGCTAAATACACGTCGCAAAAAAAAAAAAGAATAGAATGCCTCGGCTCAGATTAGGAAGGACCTCTCTGTGCTTCGCATTGGTTCTGCAATGCAGGTTTTGCTTTAAATCTCAGATAGTTACCCACGTGTAGCCCCACACAAAGAAAGAATTGACTTATCAGTAAGCAGCAGGCAGAGATCTCTGAAAGTATGTGAGACCATTTGTTCTATGACATGAACTACACTACAAAAAATATATAACTTTGGCCTCCGGCGTTCATCTACCCCGCTCGGTGAGAACTGGGCACGAGGGACCACCGCGGACCATGTGACAGTCCGCCCCCAGTGGGCTCTCCTCTCCCCCGGGTGAGCTGGTGGAGAGGGGGCTCACCGCACATAACCAGTTTTAACTGCTTTCACGACTTGTTGGTCACATATACTTTTATTTCAGACCATATATATGCCATGTTCTTGCCAAATCACCATTAATATTACATATACAGCCGTAAAAAAAAGAAAAAGATTTTTCTTATCTCCGTGTCTGCTGCGAGACAAGAGTTGCCTTTTATTTGCCTGAATGAGCTAGTCCCCACCTACTCAGATCATGCTGTGCTCTGATTGGCTAGAATTGAGCTTTAAAAAGCTGATGTCTAGAAAGGCAAAAAAAAAAGCTGCTTCAAGGATGAGGTCTGGGGAGAAAAAAGCACGCTTTTCTATTTACGCTTTTAAAAGCTCATGAAAAAAAATGTGAAGAGCTGATTTGCATAGAGATAAAATTGAAAGTAAAAGATTCACTGTTTAGCTTCCCTTCGGTGTGAACGCAGCATTAATGAACATGAGGCCACAGTGACCTTGACCACCTACTTTTCAGTTCATCCTCGAGTCCCAGTGGACGTTTGTGGCAAAATGTCATGAAATTCCCTCAATGACAACCTAGGAACATAATGCTTCCGACCACGGCTTCCACTGCATTGCAAAACCACTTGTTTTGCATGAGTGACACGCTGGTATGATGAAGTATAAATTAGGCCTGGGGTTCCCAAACTTTTCAGCTCAAGACGCAACAGATACATAGCTGTCCCATTAACAGTAATTGTTTTGGGAAACAAAAAAAGGTTAATTCTATTTGGCGTGCCTTCCTTACTTTGTTCTGTCTGTCCTTCTCGTTCTCTGCCAGCAGTTTCAACTCTGTGATGGTGGACTTCCTCTCAGCTGTGTTCAGCTGATGATCCAGTGCCCCCTGGTGGTGAAAATAAGCAGAGGAACAGAATAAAGTTAGTCTCTCAATCTCTGAATTAGGGCTTTTAGGATTGTAATGAGTTAATACTGAATAATATGTTTACTGTGTTTTCACAGACCTTCACATTGTGACCACAATTTTGGTCTAGTTTTTTGGGGGGTTTAGTGTGCGTGTGTGTGTTGCTTGTTTTAGAAGAGAATGCACTTAATGCTTCTGGTGATTAGTAGTTTCGTTCCCTACCTATGTTGAATGCACTTATTGTAAGTCGCTTTGGATAAAAGCGTCTGCTAAATGACTGTAGTGTAGTGTAGTGTAGGTGTGTGCGTGTGCGTACCTTCAGGTCTTTGGTGGCGTTCCTCAGGGTCTTGATAGTGTGCTCCTTGTGGCCTCCTTCCACAATGCAGGCGTTGCACACAAAGGTTTTTTCATCCATGCAGTAATAGCTGTAGTGATGAGCACACATTTACAAACCAATGTTTTTAACATTATGACCATTTAAGAACACTAAAAGCATGCGATGGTTAAGTGTGCATTTTCCTGGCTACGTTTTAAGTATCATTTTTGCTTCCTCACATGATGCTGGCACTCGTTAAAAATAACCGATCTATCGGCGAGCTCAAGACCACCTGCCCTCTAAGAAGGTACAATAACCCAAAACTGTTCCAGACCATATTTACCTCTCAAGAAGAGACTACATTTCCATTATGAAATGAACCGTTCCCATCACCACGCCCTGTTATCTGGAGGACATGAATGACCGATGAGCATGGATGGACTGTGACTGGGCTTGCCAGTGTTGCCTTTATTTTGGTAGGTTACTCTTATTTTGGAAGCAACCTGTAGTGGAGGTACGGGAGCAGAGGTGTTTTACCAAAGATGGTTGATATAGAAAGATTGGCCAAGAGGCGAAATGGTACAAAAATCCTACAAATGGTCTCCTAAGTGGGCGCCGTCTGATCTTGCGAGAGCGTGATGCTGGGACAGAGAAAGGTCGATAATAAAGTAGATTTTCTCCTGACATGCCTCTCTGAAAAAAGCAATTTTTGTATGAAAAAAAGATTGTGTGGCTTGTGACGATCGGGTCCAATATTTATGGGGATAAAGAATGGTTCAGAAGCGGTGTTCACGTTCACTCTCCCATTGGAATAAATAGACTCCAACCTGCTTCCGGTCTCCTAAAAAGGCGGCCACCTACTTCAGTAAACCAGAGATGTCTTAGCCTGGTTCCAGCCGAATCTGCCTTTGCAAAATCGCAAAAAAAAAAAAAAAGCCCTCGGCAGATTAGGTCTGGCCCCCCTCCATAGAGATTCCATTTCTCTCCCTCCGCAGTGGTGTGGAGCCAACCAGGGCCCAGTATCCAAATGTGGGCGGGCTTATCACCTTATTTGGAGCAATGACGTACAAGGAAGCACTGCTCTGATTAGTTCGTGAACAAGGAAGCACTGCTCTGATTGGTTTAGGTCTAACCAATAGAGTCCGTTTGGATCTTTTTGTAACCGCCCCTTAGAAAACAATCCATCGTTGATAGGGACCAGACTAATATCCACGCAGTGTGTCGTGTGATATTGTCTGGCCACGCGAGGCTAGAGATGTCTTGCTTTCTTTTCCTCTTGTGTTTTACCTGTATATCTCGTCATGATCCCCGCACTTCCTCTTCCTGAAGTCGATGAACTCCGTGGGGTCGGTCAGCGGGTGATCGTGGAACGCCGGCAGCTCCAGGTGCGGCCTCAGGTGTTCTCTGCACATCATCACCTCACACTTCAGACACATCTTCGCCGCCGGCTTTGCCACCAAAGCGGTGGCGCCAGACGACCGTGGATTCCCGTCCCAGCAAGCGCCGGCGCCTGGGGCTGCTGCCGGAGCGCAGTAGTCACACATCACCATGACCCTCCTGGCCGGCCGCGGCACCAAGCGGGATGATGGTCCCCTGCGAGTTGAGGTGGCTCCCTGGCCTAGAGGTGCAACACATAATAGAACAAACCAATATTAATAGTGTGTGTGATATATCTTTTTGAGCGGTGTAGCCGCTCCTATAAGTGGGGTTGGTAATTCGTCTTTCCCTGTACTGTGATTGGCTGACTCTATTCACACCCTTTTCGCCGTACCGTGATTGGCTGACTCTATTCAGACCCTTTGCTTTGATTGGCTAGCGAGACGCATGATGAAATAACCTATAAATAGCACCACGCACTTCCAAAAAAAAATATGTTTTAAGTGAGCTTCCATCACTGTGATGACCACTGGTGTTTCTAAATAACACCGCTCACTTCACACTGGGTGTGATATACATTTTTTTATGATAATTTAATAAATAATCAATCATTTCATAAGTTTATTATAATCTAGCCCTATTGTGGGCATGTCATAATATCGTGATGTGTTGTGAGTTTGTAGAATGATTATTTTCACCATTTCTGCATAACACCATTGTGCGACAAAGTATAAAATAACGGTTAATCGGTTCCTTGATGTACTGAAAAAAAAAAAATAAGAATCTAAAATATATTCAATCCATTATTACATGAATTAAAAAATATATCCACAAGTTTCCTAGGGCGTTGTGGGCATCCTTCCTGTCGATTTGATCAGGTATCGGGGATCAAATCGACAGGAAGTAATGCCCACAATGCCCTAGGAAACTTGTGGATAGAATAAAATCACTCAGAAAGTCATGGATATATTTGCATGCCTACCCTGGCGTCTGTTCCGGTAATCGTCGGCAATGTTGGCCAGTTTGAAGTTCTTCTGGAGCTGGGCGATGGAGGAGCAGGTGACTCTGCACTCTGGGCAGGGGAACCAGGCGCGTTGGGGCCGGATGAGGCGCTGGAGGCAGTGCAGGCAGAAGTTGTGTCCACAGGGCAGCTGGTGGGGCTCCAGGTACAGCTCCAGACATACCGGACAGGTCAGCTCCACCCGCAGGACACTGGTGGGAGATTCTGGCAGGGCACACGCCATGGTGGGGGGAGGAGGGGCTTGTACAGACTGCTGCTGATGGGGGGGATTAAAGCAATAATAGACCAATTATTTGTTTACCAACATTGAGACTGGATGCACAGGTGATTGTTTCATGCAATTCTCAACCTGTTGTTTCGGGGTGCGCTGGTTTCAGCACACCCACCCCGACCCCCTCTTGTGTGTTGGCTAGTGCTGCGCGCCCTAGCGAGACCTGACAGAATGGGTTTGACGCGTGCGCAGTATGACGCTTGGAACCAGTGTGACGTTGTCTGTTAAAGGGATTGTAGGCGATTCAGAGATAAACAAAGAAAAAAATCCAGCAGTTCGTTTCCCCGACCACCAGGGGGTGTCGCACAGAGGACTTCCATAGAGTTAAGGAGACTTCTAAACCGTCCATGCCGAATATAGGTTACTTTATTCGGATACAATTCGCGGAACTGCCCGCCCCTGCCGGTTCTCTGAATTTTTATTTTTAAATAGGCTCTTTCATGACAAATTGACCACATATATGAAGTTAAACAACTAAATTCTATCCAAACGCTGTCTGAAAAGTAAATTATGTGCATCAAAAACGTAGTTTGAGAGCATTTTAAAACCGAAAGTAAAAAGTCCACACAGACACGGACGCGCACGGATGCGCACATGCGTGCGTTAATTTACGCACCGGATACCCGGATGTGTAACCTAAATAGTAGGCAAAATACGGATTTCAGAAAGAGGAGTGTTTTTCAATGCAGGAAAACACCCCAGCATCATTATATAGTGGCTGATAGAGGGGAAAAAATGCAAAATATATATATATAGAGGTATTTTTCAAATATAGGCTTAATGTTGCCTACTATACCTTTAAGCCAGGGGTCTATAAGTTATTTTTTAAAGTTGTTAGGCTAACTGTTCCACAAACTTCAAATGCTATGGCAAATGGTTCTCAAACTTTTTCCCCATCAAGGACCCTCAAATTAATATGTATTTGTCTGGACCCCAACCAGAAAATATTTTGTGCCAGGGACCCACATACAAGATTTGGGTTAACATTTTTCAAAAATATTCCTAATATTTCCCCAAAAAAGCAGGTGTATACTATAGGTTTAAAGTGGTTGAACTGATTTGTAGCTACTTTTACTTGTAAAGTACTTCTACATTGCAGTATTGATACATTTACTTATGTAAAAAAAATTAAGTA
Organism: Gymnoscopelus braueri; assembly: GCF_963280865.1. Classification (NCBI taxonomy): domain Eukaryota; kingdom Metazoa; phylum Chordata; class Actinopteri; order Myctophiformes; family Myctophidae; genus Gymnoscopelus; species Gymnoscopelus braueri. Next base: position 34,425,283 of record NC_137617.1, on the reverse strand, counting down.
CTTTTTCCACCACTGCATTACACACTAAACATTACAACATTTGCCAATGACAGAGCTTTTTCACTTCAGTCAATAAGGACATGAATTAGCAGGTAAGCACAGGTTCAATTCAGTCAAAGTTCTTTCCAGTTAGCCTTAACATGCACAGTAGCATCATGACTCTGTTTGAGACCCTAATCAATATAACTGTTTACACCTGTGATGGTAACCCTACATGTCATGATGCCAAAATGGCTTCTGAGAAACAGTCGTCTTTGCCTCTGCATTAAACACAACCATGGATCCACTGCCATTGTTTGAGGTCAAACAAAACAACATGTCTCCAGACGTTGTTTATTATTATGAATGAATAACCACCACCGTTAAGTTACCTATAGTGTCAGATTGAAGTTTGATGTTTTGAATTCATTATGATCATCATCATGCACATCACAAGCCACATGACAAGGATGAACTTCAACATAGTGTTAGCACTTTCTACCTTTTTGGCCCGTATATCTACGTAAACGTTCATATTTCAAATGTAAAGTGCTTACATCGTGGCCACGGATGTTACAATTATGTACGGGTCCTCAAGAAGTACCTGTATATTCCCTACTGTTCAATAAAAAGCATTTTAATCCGATCGGTGGCCATTTTCTCATAGTTATAATGTATCAGAGTGCGATACAACTCCCACCGATAGGGTCACGCGGTTGAAAGTAAATGGAAAAGAAATACGGAGAAAATGGCCACCGATCGGTTTAAAAACGCTTTTTATTGAACAATACGGAAGATATGGGTACTTCTGAGGGTTCGTACAGAATTGTAACATCCGTGGCCATGGGGTGAGCACTTTATATTTGAAATCTGAACGTTTATGTAGATGTACGGGCCAAAAAGGGAGACCGTGCAAACACTATGTTGAAGTTCATCCATGACGGTATAATATATGACAGTCATGTTTCAGAGCTAATCATGCACCTGTGTAGCAGCCAGTAGTCAGTCATTACCTTCCTTGCTGTTGACTGAAGTTGTCTAGTCCGCTGGTCTCTTGGTGGGAGAGCCAGAATATAATCGGTTGATCAAACAATCTGTCATTCAACTCATCAGAGAATGTGACAGGAGGAGTTTGTCTGAAACATGCTGAACACCAAACCATGTGGAAAAAATTACTCTGATTTAACAGCCACAACCACGCCCCCAAACTCTGTGATTGGCTGGTTTTGTTTTAACCAATTAAAACCCCAGTGGTGGGAAAAGTATTTTTTTAACTTAAGTAAAAGTATCAATACTGCAATGAAGAAATACTCTGTTACAAGTAAAGTCCGGAATTCAAAATGTACGTAAGAAATTAATTATTTCATTTGATCCCTGAGATTAAATCCAGCTGGTGTCATAGAAGAACATTTTGTCTACAGTACAGTCACAAGGGGGCGCTCTGTACCAAGACGATCTGACTGGTACTGGAAGAAAATTAATTACCAGGTTTAAAATTCAAATAAATTCATGATGTAAAAAATATTAATATTTGAGACAATTTGCCCTATAAAAAGTGGTGGTATTATTCCACCACTGGTGACAATTCACTTTGGATGTGATGGAAGGAACATACCAACCCATCATCAGGTTGGAATAAATGTAAGGTATATGATTTGAACATGCCTGGTACATCATTAAAAGAACTGACCCTTCAATTTATTGTTTATCCCCGAAATGACTGGATATCACAGGTTTTGTAGCAATTTGTATTGTCTGTAGAAATACTGGGCCTAAAAAAAAATGTATACACAGTATATAAATTTAAATATAAACTCAAATATAAAATCATGTAAAATACGAAATAATTCATTTTTTAAAAAGTTGCCAAGTCAGGTGCCCACTGTTCCGGTTATCCACTCATCTACTGTAAGACAGGCTGTGCACACATGCAATAAACAATGCTTTCCTTATGCTTATACATTTCTCAATCCTATTCTTGAATAAGAGTTTATCCTTTTTGTTTTATTATAACCACCTTAGGTAAGCCCTATACTTGGGCTATTCGAAATTAGCCGTTCTACAAGCTCACAAAGCGATGAGCTTCTACTGTAAATCTGCCATTTTAGAAAGATTTTGACCATAGTGACATGCCCAAAATAGGGACGTTAGGGTTGATACAAAAGATTGCATCTGCCTTCAGTGAAGGACTATATCACCATACGGTGAAACTTGTCTAAAACCCAGAGACAATTTAAATTTTCAAGCTAAAATATGTTGTTCCTGGCAGGTGGCAGACAGTCATACATGCATACATACATATCAGTGTTGATTTTGTCGACTAAAACTATGACCAACAATGCTCGTGGACTACCTCTGAAAATAGCTTGAGCTTGTAGATCAGCTATTTTCAGCATGCAACAAAGTGTAGAATCAGCCATTACGACGCCATCAACGCCCGCCAAAATACATTTTAGTCGACTAAATCAACTGTAGATTTAGTCCTATAGTACTCACCACAACCCACCAGAGTAGGCTGTATAAGTTATTCAGGTCAGCTGGTTATGGTACAAATACTGAGTGAAAACCCAGCTTATACAGTAATTGCAGATGAAAAGGGAAGAGGTCTGACTCTAGCCAGCTGGAATGTAAGGGGTTTAAATGATCCAGTAAAGAGAGGGAAGGTTTGTATGCATCTGAAGTCACTAACACCAGATATCATGTTCTCACAGACTGTCATAGTAGATTAAGAGCTAGATGTATAGGGAATATCTTTCATTCATCAGCTAATGCCAAGGCAAGAGGCACGGCAATTTGATTTAAAAAAAAGGGACAGCCTTCATTCATAAAGAAACAATTTCTGATAAAGATGGTCGATTTTTGATTGTAACTGTGGAAATGTACTCTACACCTCTCACTCTTTTGAACACTATGCACTTATACAGATAGTCCTTCATTTTTTTAAGTGTTATCCTTAATACCAGATATGTCCAGGGGTGAAAGTGTCTACATTTAAAATGTTGGTGGAATTTAATGTCTCTGCCAGTGCTCCTCAAAATTGTACTTAAGTACAGTACTTGAGTAAATGTACTTACTTTACACCACTGTCCCTCAGGATATTACTGTGCACAGTATAATCATCCTTAATGATAATTTATCCATTTGTAATTCTGAGTGTAGAAATCGACAAAAGTTTTTGCATTGGAATTTTGACTACTGCCGAAAAATAAGCTCTGTGGGAAATAAAAGTTTAGATACTTACACATTTTGTTCAGAAAGATAATCTTCACTATAATGAACACCACTTTTATTATTTTTAAACGCACCCCACACACAGCTTTATTTAAGCATATATGCAGTCAGAGCCAGGAATAAAAGGAACCACCATCCAAGTATCAATCCATGGTAAGACACGGCATGGATTGAGTTCAGGTTTTCTGACAAGTCTTCATTCTGTCAAGTAACAGTGCCAAACCCCTGTTTAACCACTTAAACCCTCTATTCTTAGTATAACAGACCCGAGTTGCAACAAAAATTGCCGAACTTCAAGTTCACTTGGAAAGTTGTAGATCTGCCATTTCTGGCTAATGTTCGCCCCCCAAAATATGGACTCATGGCTTCAAGTGGGTAATGTTCATCTTTTCTAATAGTCTATAAATGATGACATGGGCAGACATTTCAGGTGAATGGCATAATGTTCTGTGGGTAGTCTGTAGGTAAACGTCCTACATTACTTCCCATCTAAAGCCATGCTATTCATACTGGGCTGGCTCCAGTATGCTATACCAACACTATCATGAAGTAGGCACACATACACTCAGTGAATTAACTGTCAAGTTTTAAATTTTCAAGAAACATAACCCTAAATGTTAATTTCACAGAAAACTGATCCCTGTGACTGTACACACGCACACAAAGGTGTGTCCTGTACTTGCTATGGGACTATGCTGTCTGTGATGCATTCATGACCATGGCACAGGCAATTCAAACTTTGTTTTACATATGCAAGGGAGCCATCTAGTGGTAGAAAAGCATCAAAAGACATGATTTTCCACGGCCTCCATTATTACAACAACAAAAAAAGTGTTTATTTGCACATATAAAAACAAAAATTGTAACAACAGCATAATATTAACTTGTGCAGGTGAGATTTAGAAAACCCTGTAGTGTTTATTAAGTTAATCTCACCTCATTTAACAACAAAAATACAAAGTGATCAGAAAAGTAAAAAGCAAACAAAGTATTTGGCAACATAAATTGGTCTGTGTCCCTCATCAGTAGGTCAGGTGTAGCATTCTTCTAGCCTGTCTGGTTTCCTAGGCTAGTCCCCTGTGACACCAATACAATTTCTCTTTGTAAAAATAGTACATCTAAAACGGCACATAAAATAAGCATATCTGTCTAATAATTCTTAAAGGGGGAAATAAACCCTATCATTCTTTTGTGAGGAAGACGTGTGAAAATCAGATACGATTTTCCAGCAATTACAGTAGGGAACAAGCCCTAGAAAAAGAACACAGTTCTAACAGACAACGCAGCTACCAAATCTGTCGCAAAAAATCCCACTAAAATTATGTTACTGAGTGGGACTTTAAATATTGGCAAAGTTTCTCTTTAATAAAAAACAATAAAATAAAAAAGCTACTATAGAAGAACAGTGTAAATTCTGTAGTGCCATTTTTCGTGAGGTGCATTTAGTCTTCAGGAGGTGAAAGAGTAGGCTTTCAGCTCACCTTTCCCATCGCTGCATCCTATTGCAGCCACAATGCTGGAGTAGTCACAGGCCACATGAGTGAAGGCCCTGTTATAACTGACATGGATACAAAACATGAAAGAAGGAGGAATAAGGCTGTTTTGGTAATGCAATAAAGACAAATACTGTCCCCAGGTATGTTTGGGCTGCAAAGTACCCTGATTACATTGACTCAATTATCGCAGTACGTTTGATCATGTTTTAATGACTTGTTTTTGACAAAATGTGTATGCAAAAATCTGAAAATAAAGGCATTAACAGATGAATAGTCTGTATTTCTGTGTGAAATACAGCCAGTGAGTTTTGATTACATATATTGGTTTTGGTATGGTCCTTTAACCCATTAAAGGAGTAGTTCACCCAAAAAAATACAAATTTTCTATCAATTACACACCCCATGAACCCTTGAATTCATGGCGATTTTTTAGTTCTTGTCGCATTCCTAAGCCAATAATTTGATTACCGGCGGAAAGATGCTAATGTATCCTGTAGGAGACTCAAAGGAGACTCTTTGAGTCTCCTACCGGAAATATACTCGATCATCAAATTATTGGCTCAGGAATGCGTCAAAAACTAAAACAATCTCCATGAATTCAAGACTTCATGGGGTGTGTAATTGATAGAAAATAAGTAATTTTTTGGGTGAACTATTCCTTTAAAACCTGAGGTTGATTCTAAAAACGCCTTCTAAATTTGCTATATATCGTCTCTGTCAGGTGAAAACCAAATGATGTCCAAAACTGTGACTCAAATTAAAAAATTGCAAAAGTAGCATAATCTACAAGCTCGAAATGCATGTGCAACTGCCCGACAGTGACGATATATAGCAACAACTAAAATGACACAGAGGCGTTCCCAGCTTGAAAGGTATAACAACATATAGAGGTAACAGGTCTAAATGGGTTAATGTCAACCTGGCTCTTGTTGACATCGTGCTCAAGAGAAAATCCCAGTAATGGCTCAAGCAGAATAAAAACTAAGCGAAACCGTGCTGTGCTGTGAAACGTATTTCACAGGTTCTGGATTTGTTTCCATAAGCTACAGCTCGGTTTCAGATAACGTTCTCAGAACCTAATTTTGGCTCTGCTCAGGAAATGGTACTAACCCCCCTGGAAACCCAGAACTCAGGACATATCTTTCCTTTTTTTTCTTTTTTTCCCCTAAAATAGCAGATCACAACCCCTCCCTCACAATGATTTAACCCTAAATGCAACGTGAACTTGTAGATTTGCTATTTTCACTGGTTCTGGTTATAATGGAAACGTAATTCTTTAAATACAAACAAAAATCCATAAATTAGAAAATGAATACATATTTTTCATAAATTAAGTTTTATAAAGTTTTCTGAAATAATTTCATAAAGGAATTTAAAAAAATCTAAGAAATTCCATAAAAAGTAAAGAAAGAAATATTAAAAAGGGATATTTCACTTCCAAATAAATTAAACATATATTAAAAAAAGAGAGAATCATGGCCCTGATTTTTCCATTACTTTTTTCATTTATTTTTTATATATTTTTTTTAATGTTTATCTTATTTGAAAGTGAAATATCCCTTTAAGAAGTCGTGAAAATAGCAGATTTAGAGCTTGTAGATCAGCTATTCACTAGTTTGGGTCCCAGGGAAACATAACATTTCTCTTTTGGGTCTCTAGCTAAAACATTTGGGAACCGCTGCTCCAGTACACCTGGACATTGTACAGTATGAGAACCTCCCAGTAAGTTAGTGCTCCATACCTGAACAACTGAGGACCACCTCCTAATTGGTAAAGTTCCTCTGCGGTCTCTTTCTCCTCATGGTCATATTTATTTATTGTCCATGTGAACACCTTTAAGTAGATGTGAGCTGCTGCCACCATACGGAAGCTATCCTATAAAACACAAATTGCATGTAAATACAAAGCTATAAACACAGCTTTAAAGTGCATTGTATAATAGTGTCACTGTTGGGCGGAAACCTTGTATGTCCAAAAAACTAAACAAAAAAGTCAATTGTTGTTTGAAGCTCTTGTTAATACTTTTCATTGGTTAAATATTTGTAAAACCCATAGACAGACTAAGCAAAAATGGCCAATCTATAAGCTCACAACATTGATGCGTTGTGAGCTTGTCAATCGGCTATTTTCGCTGCTTTTGAGATACAAGGTTTTTGCCAGACAGCAACGATATATTACACAATAAGAGAAGAGCCTACCACAGATATGGAAGAAATATCTGAATGATAGTATTTGTTGTAGCTGTTGTGCTTCAGAAATGTTATCTGGAACTCTTTGTTATCAGCCACCACTAGTGTGTCGCTGTCCTTGGCCTCCAGCAAGATGTTGTCTACTTTCTTGTTCATCCACAGGCTAGTGGATGACCGATTCTTAACTACAACAATGGGAAGGTTAAAAATTAAGAGCAAACAGGGGCAAATTCACACTCTATTAAAGCAGTGATTCTCAACCGTTCAAATTTCAAGGACCCCTAACCTAGACATTAGGCCACAGATCCCCATTTGATACCTTTGTTTTATCTCTGGGATCCCAATTGATTGATTGATTGATTGAATACTTTATCAGTCAGAAATGTAAACAGCTAGAGGTACAGTCAGACATAAAGGATAAAAGGATAGCACAAAAAATTCCTGGGGACGTGTTTCCATTGTGGTCCTATGCATTCAATTCATCAACAATCTACACAGAAAATCCTCAAATGGACCCATATGGGTCCATTTGGTTCCATTTGTACACTCTCAGTGTTACAGAACCCCTAAGGGTAAATGTTTACCCCGGGTGGTCCCCAGACCCAACATTGATAACCAGTGGTTTGAAGTAACTTTATTTCCTATTTCCTATTCAGATTTTGTCAATTGGGTATGGCAGGGTATTGCAGCTGCCATACCCTGGCTCCAGGGGGGAAAAAATAAAATGGAAAATAAATCCATGAATGTCTCTGTCTATCTGTGTTATCAGCCTATAATGCAGGTGTAAGACCATTGTGTTATAGGTATAATGCATAGTTTTCTATGCATTTTGGGAATGTTTTGGCGGGTTTGACACCCATTTTTTTTTCTGGGGGTCAAAAAAGGGTATTATAGCTTTTTCTGAACTGACGCCACTGTTCCTATTGAAAAAACAAAAACGTTGACACATTTTTAGGTTGAAATTAGGCTTAATGGTTCAGACTGATTTTAGTTTCTATAATGGTTGAGGCATGCATCCATATCACAGCTTTAGAATGCAGGTATGAAAGTCGGCACAGATTAAAGTTCATACACTGAATCTCTGACTTGGATTTGGATTTTTTCATGCTGACATCCAGCACATCGAGGGCTTTGTTGCTGTACCCTTGTTCACCAACGTGATGAACAACAGCCAGACGAGCAGGATGGTTGGGCATGAAGACGGCTGCGTGGCACCCTGCGATTGGCAGACTCTTGCACAGAGGACCTTCCTCCTCAGACGGATTAGTCAGGCTGGCAGCCCAGAAGACCTGCCAGGCACCATCACACAACAGAAGCTTGTAACAATAGAGCTAGACTGATACAGCATATCGATTTGGCTGATAATGTACTGCATATCGGCCGTTATTTGCCTTTCGTGACCATTTTGTAACCAAAAATGTGGCATCGGTCTCTAGCTCTAGTTATCAATTATTTAATTATTTAAAATTATTATCTGCTATCACCTGCACAGAAATGTAATATAATAAGCCATAATTAGAGCGCTTACATGATCAGGAAACACAGGCTAGAATTACCTTTGGACTTAAATCATGACTGAAATCATAAATGTCTTTGCTGGTTCCAGCAAAGATCCATTTCTTGTCAGGAGAAAGTAGCAGTAAGTTGACTTTGAAAGAGTCACACACCACTAGACTGGACCTTTTGGACCAAACAGGACCAGTTAGTGTTTCCACAGTTCCTAGAGAGGTCCCCACCTGAGAAAAGATTTGAATTAAAGAAAGTGTTATTAGATTTTAGAATAGAAACCGAGAACGTGAGAAAAGATCCAAGGAAGTGGTTGTTAACTTGCCGAGAGAAAGCAGCTGTTGTTCATGGTGTACGGTAGTAATGTGCAGTGTGGAGATGCAGTGGAGTAGGATGCCATTTCCTGTCCAGTCTGAGCCTGCCAGCTCTTGATAAGCCCAGAGGAATCAGATGTGATCACTAGTCCATGCTCCATGTCACTGACAATGCTCGTTAAAGGACTCTGCACAGGACTGCACCACAACTCGACCGCCTAAACAAGATATAAAACAAAAGCACACTCAGTTCACTTTAATGTCCACATAAGTGAATACATTAAATGTATTGTAAATTGTACTACATTAACTACACCATGAACTACACATGTTGCCAGATGTATGAATAAAAAGATACAATAATGGTAAACCCTGTTGACATTATGTCATTACTCGTTCTGTTCTGTTTTAGTTTTTATTTTATTTTCATTCGTCACTGCCGGTTGCCCCATGTTTACAGTATTCCCTGTGATTGCCAACCACTGCTGTTTGGTGTGTGGAGGGTGTAGACAACCATGCGTTTCCTCCGATACACAGGGAGGCCACCAGCCTCTTCTCTATTCTATTCTTTATTCACCTGACAGTGAGGATGTACAAAACCTTATTTAGCATGAATTCTATGAATACTGTGAATATACCCAAACTCAACATACATTTTAGACCATCTTTAACACAAAATATTGAGCCACACTAAAATTCAACCAACTCTATTCTGGTGCTATTGGAAAACTACCATATGAAATGTTTATACTAACATCTTTGACATCCCAAGCTCGAACTGTCCCGTCAGTGGAGGCACTGCAGACGGTGCTCCTGAAACTCCATGGGTCCGCAGTGGTGGGTGTATTCTTCTGGAGGTACACAAAACCAACCACTCTGCCTTGATGGCGACAAACATACGACCAATAAAAGATGAGGTTACAGAGGCATGTAGGCGTGTCACCATTTCTTTCTATACATAAAATGAACAAAAATCTAAATTGAATCGAATCTGTGACTTTAAAATCTAAATTCTAATTGCTATCAAGAGCTTGAATGGCGCCTGCTTTACAGCAGCCTGAGTTTCCGAACCTGCAAAACGATCAAGATTAGAATAATCTAATTATGATTTTACCAAATGAACCCTAGTGCCCCTATTCTGGGGTAAACGTTCAACAAAAATAGCTGGATCAAGCGGGATCACAATGCGTTGTGTGACCTTGTAGATAGACTTTAAGAGGTTAAACAGTATGAATCGAAAATGTAATCGAATTGTGACCTTAAAATCAAAAGTCGAATCGTGGATTTTTGAGAATTGTGACATCCCTAGTGGCATAGCAGATATGAAAAGGGTATAGGTCCTGTTGAGAAAGAAATACATAGAATGAGACATGATATGAACAGTGGGTAACTCTTGCTATGCACCCCATGTCTATAATGCACGCTTTATAATGTGCTATTATTATATAATATATAATACTTTTGGGGATTTTTCTGCTTTTATTTCGAGAGGAAAGTAGGCTGACAGGAAATGGGGAGAGAGATGGGGGGGTGACACGCAGCAAAGGCCGTCAGGATTGGAGGTCGAACCCGCGACACGCGAACCCACGACACGCTGTCAGACTGGATTACCACCATGTGGTACGCGCCTGCTGGACCGCTAGGCCAGCGGGCGCCCTAAAGCATGAGTATTTATGAATTCTTATAACTATAATTATACAGTGTTATAAGCAGATTACAATGCATTACAAGTATGTTCATAAAGAATTATAGACATGGGATGCATAGCAAGTGTTACCGAACAGGGTATAGGCCTACCTGTGTGACCTTTCAGGGTTTTGTAGGTGTAGTCGCTCTCGCTGCCTCTTGTCATCTTGCTCTCTAAGTGGATGCGACGCAGGCAGTATCTCTTCCAAGCGTCCCTCGCATGCTGGCTGTCCACCACAGCGATGTTAGAGACCCCCCAGCGCTGGAGACACAACCCCCTGGAGAAATCACATAGAACAGTGGTTTTCAATCTTTTTCATGGCAAAGACCCCTAAATTGATATACATTTGGCCGCGGACCCCATCTGAAAATGCTTTGTGCCAGGGACCCCCCCCCCCCCCTGAAGCAAAGATTTGAGTTGAAAATGTTCGCTTTAAAAAAAAATATATATATTCAACGATATATTTATCGCAATTATGCACATATTTTCAAGATTTTTCAAAAATAGCAGATCTACAAGCTCATAGCTTGTATATCTGCTACTTTTGAATAGCCAAAGCTAAGTGGTCAAAATGATTGTGACCCTATGTTAACTCATTTTGCTGGGGACCCCCTGGTACCCCCCAAGGACCACTGGTGGTCCCCAGGCCACTGGTTGAGAACCACCGACATAGAATGTACAGTTCACTTCTAGAATACCTGCTGTAATAGATGTGAACTTTGATTCAAATTGGATCCTAACTAGAATTTGAAGAGGACAGGAGGAATACAGTATAAGATAAAAGATAAAAACTCACCTCCATAACAAAGGAGTCTGTGCAACTTCAAGCCAATCCTGAAATCACACAAATGTACTTAGGGGTACATAAAGAAATGCAATCATATAACGATTAATAAAAAGCTAATAAAACAGTCATACTCAGAGATAAAAGATAAAGACAGGAGACAACTCAAGTAAAATGAATAAATCAGTGGAGAATGCATCTTCTTTCTACACATGTACAGCATGATACAATAAAACACTTGTGTCTGTATAAAAATGCTGAACAGCTTCAGGTGACCTTGATTTTGGAATGGCAAGAGGAAAAAGAAATAAATGACTATGAAAGACAGTTCATTATTTGGGTATGGTCGGGATAGCAGGAGCTTCAGTGGTATAAAACCCATAGGAACTGGTCTACAGAAATGAGTGGAAAAAAGTGATGTCAGATGAGTCATCCCTCACCATATTCTCCACAAGTGGGTGAGTGCATTGATTGATTGATTGATTGAATACTTTGAGGTTTGCAAATTAAAAACAGCAGAGTACAGTCAGGCATCGGATCTAAAAGATAACAAATACTTCTAACAATTAGACAATTAGACAATCTTATTAAGACTTTGCTTTCCCCCCAACAATTTGTCACCAGTCTGGTCTGTATCATTGAGGTATAATAACGGTCTGTGTGTGAATTTCATAGAGCTATAGACCCCTTAACACATTGGTTCTGAAAGTGGGGTCCGGGGACCCCCAGGGGTACTTGAGGGGGTTCCAGGGGGTCCCCAGCTAAATGATGGATAGGAACCAAATGGACCCTTATTGGTCTGCAACTCTGAGAGTGTACATATGGAACCAAATGGACCCGTTAGGGTCCATTTGGTAATCCATTTGTACACTCTCAGAGTTAAATTAACATTGATTTTACAATATAAATTGGGGTCCCAGGGATAGAAATGCCATTAAATGGGGGTCCATAGCCTAATGCATGTCAAACTGGGGGTCCTTGAATTATTATTTTTTTACGGCTAGAGCTGTAAAAGTTTTCTCTTATGGGGTCCCTGGCTTATTTTTTCAAATGGGGGTCCGCGAGCTAATAAGTGTCAATTTAGGGGTCCTTGACATGAAAAAGAACCACAGACGACGTCACGTCACATTGGCTCCAAACGTCATACTAGCTCCAAATGAAACCCATTCTGTCAGGTCTCGCTAGGACGCGCCTCACTAGCCAACACACAAGAGGGGGTTGGGGTGCCCCGAAACAACAGGTTGAGAATTGATTGCATGAAACAATCACCTGTGCATGCAGTTGGTAATTTAGCTGCACAGTGTGGCTCCTCCACCTTACCTTACAAACACTGGAGACATTGAACAGGTCTTCCACATTTAAGAAAGTAAAAATGTGGATAAGGCCATCTCTGCCTATATATGGAAGCTGGCCATGACTAGCCATAATGTGATGTAATACAGAATTTAATACAAACCGTCCACAACGAGAAGTGGCTTAAAATAACGAGTAAGTTTGTTTCGTGTAACTACGGAAAGTATAGAGGATCAAAAGACTGGTTTGCGTTTTAGCTGCGATAGCCACTTTCTGTCACCAGATGGCGCCACAATCAAAGGTAGGCTACCATGGCCACTGGAGCGGTTGTAGCGCGCTATAGGTGCAGTGCGCACAAGACCCCTATATATCTACTGTATTTTGAGAAAGAAAACATGTAGATGTAAAATGTAATTAAACTCAGTTTGATGTGGGGCAGTCTGCACCATATCAACATGTTTTGAATGAAAGTGAAGACTAATTATGTCATGCTAGTGTCTGGAAATGCATGTCCCTTTTGCCTATAGCCTTGGATCAAGACTACCCTAGATGTATTTTATCTAGTCTGACTTTTACTTTCGTATATCTATGATAATTATGCAAATGTAAAAATATATAAAATTAAAAGACTATGATAGTCTTGAATCTGAGCTATTATTAATATTATAATTATAATTATAATTATTAATGATAAAAACAGAGCTACATAGTAATCTTTCAGTCAAGAGCCTTTATGATGCCATTTACAACCTTCATAGTACATCTGCAGTACTGTGGGGGATTATTCTTGATGACATAGAATGACTATACTGTACATTTTAATGACATGACACAGGACAGGAGTATAGGGGTCAAGCCGTCTATAAGATGGTCTTTGCACCCAAAACTAGATTTTAGATCTGTGATGGACTCTTAATAAACGTGATTCTGTTAACATTTATATATTTATAAATGAAATAAAAACTCTGACTTATTGGTGCCATGCACAGTGCGTGCAAATCTAATAAACCGCTGGACCGATCGGCGCCATATCCCTTGTGCACTCAGGTTTTGAGCTCACAACCTTGGGAAGTCTTTGCATTGGTCTTTACACCAATTTGCCATTATGAGAGGCCATTCGGGGCCCCTCATTTCTTTGGGGGGCCCAAACATTTGCCTGGTTTGCCTCACCTGTAATTCCACATCTGACACTCATGTGCATGTGAAGCACAAAGGAGAGATGCTATTCATTTAAAGCCCACATCTGATTAACAACATTCTAAACATGACAACAATCCCCACACACAAATGATCAGTGGTGTAAAGTAACTAAGTACATTTACTTAAGTACTGTACTTAAGTACAATTTTGAGGTATTTGTACTTTACTTGAGTATTTCCAATTTCCAATACTTTTACTTCTACTCCACTACATCTCAGAGGCAAATATTGTACTTTTACTCCACTACAATTATTTGAAAACTTTAGTTTCTAGTTACTTTTCAGATATGAATTATGATATTATGAAACATACATTAAACACTTTATTTTATACCTAGGCTATTTGAAAATAGCCGATCTACAAGCTCACAACGTGTCGCATCGCGACGCGTTGTGAGCTTGTAGATCTGCTATTTTCAAATATTTTAGTACTTTTACTTTTGGTAATTAAATGGTAAGTAAATTTTGAATTCTGGACTTTTACTTGTAACAGAGTATTTCTATATTGCAGTATTGGTACTTTTACTTAAGTGAATAATTTGAGTACTTTTTCCACCACTGCCTATGATGCCCACACATGCCTGCATGTACACAGACAGACAGACAGACAGACAGACAGACAGACAGACAGACAGACAGACAGACAGACAGACAGACAGACGGACAGACAGACAGACAGACAGAGACAGTTTGATGCTATTGCGTCAGACATTCTTTAAGTATTATTACTGGAGCTTGCCCCCTCGCAGAGTTTTGCATTCCACAAAGCACACCTTTTTCTAGTTAATTATTTACTGCCAAAATTAATTCCAAACATGCACTGCACAGTATACTGTAGCACGCCATCACATTAAACAACATACAGCATTTTAATTGCATATTTCTTTTAATCTTTGACTTCAGTTATAAACAGTTATAAACAGCAATAACCCACACAAATACCAGTGTCTGTATTCCCCATCTGTTAATTGTTGCTCTGCATGTTTTTCTGTTAGAAAAGTGACATATAAGATCTTACAGACCTTATGGTCTCTAAGAACAATCACACAATCAAACAATTACTTTTTGGGAACCATAGCACATGATAATACAGTACATTGAGAGCTGTTGAAGATTCAAAATGCACTTAATAAAGGGCAGACTGCAACAAGGCCAGTTTGCGCCTTTTACAATTTGGCCTGATGGTGGCACTTAGAGGAAACGTCATGTGGTCACCAAACATTTTGGTGACCTACAATATTTATTTAATAAATAGGTCCGTTCCTTTTAGATCGGGGCAGAGGCTCTGTTGTAGTCTTGATTTAATGGCATACGCATTTCCTGTTCTGTTTCAGTTTCCCATAGCTTTGTTTGATTGGCTCTGCAGCAGATTTGAACCAGAAAAAGATATGACACGTTGATATGTGTTTCTGGCAATGGTGGAAAGTAACTAAGTATATTTACTCAAGTATTGTACTTAAGTACACATTTTAGGTATTGTTACTTTACTGGAGTATTTAAAATGTTCAATGATTTTACTTCTACTCCACTACATCTCAGAGACAAATATTGTACTTTTACTCCACTACAATTATTTGAAGCCTTTAGTTACTAGTTACTTTTTGATTATTATTACAAAACATACATTAACCACTTCAGCCCATATACCCTATATATACTTTGGCTATTTTCAAATAGCCGAAGTAGCTCACAATGCGTTGCAGTGTGACGCGTTGTGAGCTTGTAGATCTGCTATTTTCAAAAAGATTTTATACATTTGGAAACTAATGAGTACTTTTACTTTTGGTACTTTTGGTAAGTACATTTTGATGCCAATACTTTTGTACTTTTACTCGGTATATTTGGAATCACAGACTTTTACCTGTAACAGAGTATTTCTATATTGCTGTATTGATACTTTTACTTAAATAAAACAAGTGAGTACTTTTTCCACCATGGTTTCTGGTTCAGAAATCTGCAGCAAACAAGAAACAGTTATGCCACCTTTTGGAAACCTTGGACCACAGTTATGCGCAGAGCCTATACCATGACAATTGCTTTTCAAGATTTTTTCATCAGAAGCAGATGGGACAAAAATCATAACCTCCTTGGCAGAGGCAATTAACTTCAACATTCTTTCAGTCAATATGCAATTCATTGAAAATACATTACTGCAAGACATGGGCTTCATGATGCCATATCTTTCATTCCAGATATTGTCCAAAGTAGATGTATCTGTTTAGACTCTTTCTGTTCTTCCATATTCGTACTGTATACTCTGTATATGGTCATCTGAAACATCTTTCTTATTGTGCTTGAATTCATTCAGAAGCAATATGGCCTCAGTTTTCTAATGAACCACTTCAAATTGACGTCCCTATTTTGGTCATGTCATTCTTGGGTTGAACAAAAGTTTACAAAAGTACTGTATGTACAGTAGAGCTAAAGTGGATAAAAGTATTTTCACATAGTGTACTGTATGTCAACCAGTCCTTTTCATAACTGAGCTTACGGTGGGAAGGCAATACCAACTGGGGTAAATAATGTTTTCTACAGTATGTATCGATTTAAAAGTGAGGCTACAAACTGAAGCACCTGAAACCAATGATAAAGCCCTTTTATTGAGTCCAAAGGCTGGAGGAAGAAGACATTTTTTCAACATACACCACCAGCAAGTTGTCAGGCTGAAAGACAGTCAGAGTGATCCATACACCGTGACCCAGCACGCAATAACGATTGAAGCTCCATTCAAATATTTCCTTGTGGGAGGAAGATCACCCTTAACTCTCTTTACCCAAGGACGCCCTGTGATTCAGTGCCTTTCACAAAAACACATCAATGGAAAACACAAGAGATTTGTATATGATGCATGTCCTGGTTCTCAGTGCGTTTCCAATACCAGACACTGATCATGTGTGCGTGAAATGTTTGTTTCATATTTACAGAATTACATTGGTATGGTAGATATGCTGGATCTATCATGGTGCTGGGATGAGTCAATACAGCCCTTCATCAGCGGGGGTTTGCAGGTGTTCATCGTCTTCAACAGTGGCAGGGTTGGCTGGGTTCTCCACCACTGGATCACTTGTTGGCTCCATGCTGAGGTAAACAACGTGAAATATGGTGAACCTCTTTAGCTGATAAACCAAGTCTGAGAGAGCTGGACATGAGCTACAACTGTACTTTGACCACTTTTTCCATCTACTCCAAATCTCTTCTTCCAAAAAATTGTCAATCTAGCTCACAATGCTTGTAGATGCAAAGAGGTGTTATTTAACCACTCTATATCGCATAAGACGTATAGAAAAAATAGCAGATCCACAAGCTCACGTTGTGGGTTTGTACAGTAGAACGGCCATTTCCGCTATTTTTGAAGAATTCTGAAAATTTTTGAAGAATTCTGATTTTTTTTGAAGAATTCTGAACATTTTTGCCAATCTAATGACATGCCCAAAATAAGAATGCCATGCAGGATGAAAGTGGTTAACCAACACTTCAAGGACATATTTGCATAAAAAGCTAGGACATTTATAAATTCAGTTTAATGAACTTTAACGAATGCAAAACAGACGAGAATCACTGGTAGATACAATGTTGATGGTGCTCAAACATGCAACATGATTTTCACAAAAATCGGCATTGGTGCAGAACTTTAGGTTACATGAGTGAAACTTTGAAACAAATGGTATGAAAGGAAACCCAACCAAATAAGCCAAAAACCAAGTAAATGAAAACCCACAGAAAATTAAGCACTTGATTGATTGAAAATGAAAGTGCACAAGAGAAGAGAGGAAGCAAGTTGTATGAGACTGACTGAAGAAGTCCAGTGACTTACGATCGTTCTTGGTCACTCAAAAGCGGGCATACTCTGGCCCTGTACTGAAAGGTAAAGACAGTCCTACAATGTAAACGTTTAAGCTCACCTCACATTACAGTAATTTACAGTATCTATCTATCTTATCTAATATACTACGATGTAGGGATCTTTTTATTCATTACAAATTGGGTGATAATAAATTATACACTATATCTTTTTGAATTAAGACTTACACATTACACTCAAACTTTATTTTGTCGCTGTCGGGTGGAAAACTTGTAACGGTTACTTTAACTACTTTCACTTAAAAAAAGGCAAAAATAGCAGATCTACAATCAAAGCATTGGGAGCTTGAAGATCGGCAAATGTTGCTACTTTTTCAGTAGAAGGGCATTAATATAGGAAAATAGTGAGCATACAAGGTTTCTGCCTGACAGCAACGATATGAATCATTGTAACTCCAACATACCATATTGTGTCAACATTTTTTATATTTATATAACTTTTACACCTAAAACATTTATTTCAACACACAACAAACAAACAAGAAAGACCAACAGATATACTGTAAAGCCAGCAGGCAGGCAGACACACAGGGACAACAGCTAACATCACAGACAACACTGAAATGGCCCATTACTCTCTCTCTCTCTCTCTCTCACACACACACACACACACACACACACACACACACACACACACACACACACACACACACACACACACACACACACACACACACACACACACACACACACACACACACACACACACACACACACACACACACACACACACATTTTATAAAGGTACCTTTATGCTTGCTAGCAGCAGGAGCAGCAGGCCAGTGGGTGTCATATAGCAGGACAGGGTGGATGCATTTTAACTTGCATTTTTATTAGCACATCGTCCACATACAGTACGCTCATGCAACAAGGCCAGTGAAAGGTTACGGTGATAATCATCCTACAGGCAGGTCCCCAAGTGTGGAGATGGCAGGTGACACCACATACGTATGTAAGTGAAGCCAGTGTGAGGACGTCAACTACACAGTAAAATCCTGTGAGTATTCATTTAACCACGAAAGCCCTATCTTATACTGAGACATGCTGTGAGCTTGTTTTTTGCTTGATTGAATACTTTATTAGCAGGACTGTTAACAGTACAGGTAGTACGGTCAAAGGTTACGCTAAAAAGTTCACACAAAAAGCCCCAGGGGTTTTGTTTCCATTGTGGTCCATTAATTGTAGATTGGCGATAGGCGAAAACATTGACAGTTTTCGTCTATAAAATACGTACGCCAGGTTGAAAGTGGTTAAATCTGAGAGTGAGATTGAAATGGATTTTATTGTGTAGAGGGTGATCATCTCAGCTGACTTTCATTACTCCTTTCTAAGCAAAGGTGTATTGCTCAAGGGAACAAAACCAGACAAGTCTGTATAAGACTGACACGTTGTGTAGTAGTTTAAGCATGAGAAAAGTAATTACGTGTTTGCTGTGAATGAATAGTCTTATCAAGGTTTATTTAGTTCCCCATGCATCTTTACCCGACTACTGTATATCAATCTAAAGCAAAGATGATTAGGATTACAAGCTCATAAAAGAAGCAGAAGCAGACGTTGGCCTTTAGCTGAAGATTAATTTAGAGACATCAAATCCTTGCATTCAGAAAATAATCCATCACTTCAAAGCCAGAATTCTCTCTTAGTCTTGTGAAAGGCCCTCTGAATATATAGTATACACAACACCCAAGAGCTTCCAATTCAATAGATTTATTCAGATTCCCTTGGAGTAGACTTTCACCATACATCTGAGGTCATCAATTTTCAACATTACACTGTTGCAGTGCCCCCAAACTGCATGCATATCCATAAAATCTTTGTACACTGCTCAGATTTCTCTCTTTTCCCCCCTTTTTTCTTTTTGTATACAACAAAAACAGTTCCAAAAGAAAAGCAACACTACTAAATACAGTTATATGGCCACTGATGGTCGATGTGCTATCTCTGCAGCGCTGGCAGTCATACCTTATTCAGTCATGGCAGTCATACTTATTCTAGTGGAGAAAGAAGAAACACTGGCAGCTTCCAGTCGTTTGCACTCGACTTTTATCTCTAAATTCATCAAAACAGAGATGGAAAAGGGGGTTGGCAAAGCTAGGGGGAAGACAGGCGTTAAGACACAAACAAAGAGGAGAAGAGAGGCAGAGACACAGCAGACATACTATGCAGCAAGGAGACCGTTTTGTTGGGGGCATTGGAGACGTGTACAGTTCAAGATGGTCGCTTACACACCCTTTGGCGAAAGTATTTGTATATAATATGTTTTTTAAAGGAGAATAGTATGTCATGACCTATTCCTCATTGTACTGTACAGTATGAAACCTAACTTTGTATGACCACATCACTTGCCAATTTTGTTTTTTGAAGAATACATTAGGCTTACATGAAGAGGACAGAACAGTGTTAGCCGCCACGTGTTGTGAGCTTGTCGATCGCTTATTTTTGGCACGCGACACCGTCGTCTGACGGACTACAATAAGGCATGTGACTGACATATAACAGACAACGCAGACCAGGATCTTTATTTACCACAAGGAGTGACAGACAGGCCTTTCATTCCCTCAAACATAAGGCTTTACTCGTTATATTCTTTGAGCAAGTTTTTATTGGAACAACAGCAGTACAAGAAGGCTGAATGAAGAGTCAACATCAAAAATGTATCCTCCCTTTCGAGGTTGCAGAGGTGCTCATGATCCTGAATCTGAATGAATTAAGCTGGAAGCTATGCCATCATTTTAACAAAAGATAAATATGAAAAAACATTAAACAATTTGATATTATTAGAATGATTATATTCTGACTTTCTGGCCCATCATTGACTTCGATTTTTAATCCACAGGAAGAGGCACTGTATTAGTTATCATACTTTGTCGTATGCCAACGGCGCTTGCACAAAATAATACATTTTCAGTTGAAAGTTTGCAATTTTCACGAGCAACACAGTTATACTAGGATTTAATGGGATGATTGGAGTTAGCAGCAGTACCAATAGTCTTTTGTTTCATGCATAAATGTAAGTCACTGGTTCTCTTTAGTTAGGAACCAAAATGGACCCTTATGGGTTTGTAACTCAGTGTACAAACGTAACCAAATGGATCCTTACAGGTCCATTTGGTTCCATTTCTACACCGTCTGAGTTAAAGTAACACTGAGGATTTGACAGCGTAGTTTGGGGTTCCAGAGGGGGAAAAACATCAAATGGGGGTCTGTGGCCTGCCTAATCTACAGTATATCAAACTGATGTAAGTGACCCTACTCAAAGCTTTGCATGTCTGAAGGTTGGTTGTCCTCATTCAGCCTTAGTAGAATATTCAGACAACACGACAGAAACTCATACTGTAGGACCCCAAAGCACCTGGGTACGTGTGTCCATCACACTGCCCGTCGGTAAAGAAGCCCGATATCGCAGATCAAGTTCATAGTCCTACACTGGTAATAATATGAGTGATTACAGAAACTCACAGAAATATGGACTATTACTTTCATAAGGTGCTTTTCGTTATATAAACTGTTTACAGATACCGTATGACAAGCACTGCCATACAGTATATACATTTATGGCACATTTATGTACAATAAACATTATTGACTCCTTGTGATATTGACCAGCTCCCTTCCCTTAGCTGGAAACAGTTACATGAGTTCCCTACATGTGATACATATTATCCTGTTTTTTCAGAGGGATGCAGGAGTTACAGTATCACAACCACTAAGTGTGAAAAGGTCAAATTAGAGCGGTATTCTTTAATACCCAGTGAAACTATTGCTAGATTTGATTTAGACTCTGACATACAATTCATTTACCACCTTCATACTGATGGAGAGGACAGAATACTGTTAACCACGTAACCCCTATATAATAATAATAATAATACAAAAAATAATAACTTTATTTATATAGCACCTTTTTAAACAAAGGTAACAAAGTGCTTCACAAAATTGGAGATAAGGGATATATACTACAGTATATTATATACTTAGTTGACGGGGGTCCCCTCCTTTTTTCCCTCTAAACCAAATCTCTTCATCAAAAATAGCCAATCTACAAGTTCATGACGTGCTAAGCATTTTCAGTTTGTAGATCTGCCATTTTTGCTGCTATGACATGCCCAGAATAGGGACTCTAGGGTTCAAGTGGTTAAAATCAGGTTTCATTTGATGAGGGGGAAAATGATCCCCGTGGATATAAGAACAAAACATGTACATGCATGAAAGACAAGCAAAAGATACATATTCCATTCCATTGATTTCAATAAGGATGGCACCAAGTCCTGTTTTTTTTTGTGAGTTCTTGGTTTGGCTTGGCATGGCTCTGCATCAAGGCTTCACCAGTACCCGGTCTGGCTACTGCCCAGTTAGAAAGCACAGGGCGAGGGCGGGGGGAGACAGAGGAGAAGGAGAACTGAGGTAGGGGGGAATTGGGAGACACATACAGGCCCAAACCTTTCCCCCCCACATAGGGAGGGCTTGGGAAGAGTTTATTGCCATAAGCAGAAAGAGGCGAAGAAGAGGGGAGGATTTTTTTGGGGGGAGGGAGGAAGAGGTGGTGGATGGATGAAGGGGCAGCGAGGTTGTCTGTCCTATTGCACGGCTGGCTGAGTCTGTTTGTCTGTCTGTCCTCACACTGTGGAAATCAATTTGCCCTCTGTGGAACTGTGGAACAAAGAGAGGGAGAGGCTTCCAGATGGGGTGTGCTCAGGGGAGGAGGAACAGTCCAACAAACACAACCTAGTGGTGGGGAGGTAGAGGCCTCATTCTACCTCCCACAAGCCACGCATGATAAAGAAAATATATAGTATAACAAAAATATTATCAATTTTTTTCCCCTAACCTTTATTCTGGTGACATGATGGGAGGTAGTCATTCTGAAAATAACCTATGCCTTGAAATTGAAGTAGTATCGTCTAATAATGGTCACAAGGGAGATAAGCCCCGGTCACACATCTGCGTCAGACGCGTCTGCTTCCCCGTTCACTTCTATTACACGGTAGAAAAGGGTTGCGTCCCGTTGCGCCCCCCGTTGACGGTACAAAACGCGCGAGGTCCGATGCGTGAAGCACCGAGTTCAACATTGGTGAACCTTGACCGGGTGCCAACCAATAGGACAGAAGCGCTGTGCGTTGACCCCAGCCAAACCGGCTCTCCTGCCAGCATTGCCTACAGCCCTGCAAGATAACATGGGAAACGGATGCATCCGACTATGGTCTGACGCATCGGCATGCGTTGCAGATGCGTTGATTAAAGTGCGTCTGGCGCAGATACGTGACCAGGGGATATACGGTGTGTTGTGCGGATCAGGGACTTCATGGGGTGGGTGCAGTTAAGCAGCTGGAAGCTCTGTGGTGGATGGAACACTGTAAAATTCTGAGATAAAGTAACATTCAGAATTTTACTGTGAATGCAGGGTAAATCAGCTGAGTTAGGGGGTGGAAGGAGCTGGGAGGTCAAAGTGCAGGCGAGAGTTCCTTTTTTCTACTTTAATTAACAAAACAACTTTTAACTCTAATTTCATATAATTGGTCCTTACCAACACTCATTATAAGATGCCACCATTTGTCTACTCACTCTGTCTCAGAGGTGGGCTTTGGACAGTTCAGAACCCTGCCACAGTCCACCTCTGAGACGCAGAGCGAGTAGATAGAAAGTGTGTCCTCTTATAATGTACAACATACAGTACCTCTTATCATGTTATTATACAGTACCTTATCATATAATTGCAAACTGAACAGAATGGCAATAGTGGCGATAAACAATACATAAAACAACACAAAACAAAGCCCTGCTGTGTTGTCCTGTTTGTGTCTTGGAATACAAGGTACAGTGCTGGTGTGGACTTACACTGCACACTACCATACATCCCTATCCCACCTCTCTCTAGTTCTAGTATTGTTTTTAATCAGGGTCAAGATACATTCCCTTTCATTCAAAAGAAAACAGTTTGGGCAAACAGGGCAAACAGTTCGTTTGCCCAAGTTGAGGACTTTCATTCTGAATTGTTTATTTACAGGTACTGTAAAAAATGAGCACCGTTCATATCAAAGAATTAAAGAAACAAGTTTTCCTTGTTGTACGAATTGGCTGCATGGAAGAGAGTTGAACTTGACCCTGGCTTTAATGTCAATAGTTTAATGCATAAAAAGAATGAAACGGGTTCTTACCTTGTGGGGAAACGGGGCTCATACTCTTCAACTCCTTGCTGTAATAGTAAAACAAAAAACAAACCACTTTATAGGTCGTAATGAATAATAATTCCTGACGGATTACATTTCCATTTTTAAATGTGGTTAAATTTGCCATAATCAAAAGGAACCACTAGATAGCAGCACAGTCACAGCAACATAAATATGAGGGATAAAACAATATTCACTCAACATCAGAGTGAATTTAGCAGATTGGTTTAATAACAAACCTTAAGTTTGGGGGAAACCATTATGGAAGTTAGTTATGGAAGTTATGGATTACAATGCAAAAAATGTATATGCTGTGTGTGATATCCTGTGTGTGTATACCATGGGCGTGTGCGTGTGTGAGTGCGTGAGCATGAGAGAGAAACTGAGAGAGCAACAGAGAGACAGAAAGAGGCAGACAGAAATAGAGATAGATAATGCAGTCTCTCTCCTGGGGCTGTTTAACCTCTGGATCAACCGATTATTAACCACTTAAACCCTATATACTTAACTGACTGGAGTCCCCCAGGGGTCTATATAAGGCCCCCTCCCTTTTTCCCCTGTACACCAATATATTCACTGAAAATGAATAAGGATGCTAAGGTTCATGTGGTTAAAATCCTCTTCACCTCTGAGCACTGGAGTCCTTCCCCGACTTATTCTAGTTAAAAACCCATGTTACGCCTCGTTTCTGATTGTCTATTTTTACCACCAGACACTCCCATTGGTGATTTCCAGTGCAAATAGGCCTGCCTCCGCATGCCACCACTGCCCACCAGTGATATATTTCCCCCAGAAACGACCTGAGGTGGAAACCTGTGGCATGAAAAATTTAAGCTGCTAGATGACTATGCCATGCAATCAGAGCAGCCCACGTGCACAGAGTCCGTCAGCAGGAAGTCTCCCTCTTCTCTCTCTCTCTCTCTCTCTCTCTCTCTCTCTCTCTCTCTCTCTCTCTCTCTCTCTCTCTCTCTCTCTCGTCTTTTTAGTCAGCAGGGCTCACCCCCCCCCCCCCTCAGAAACAGCCGAATGCAAAGGCGGTGTTCTCCAATCTGTGCTATGTCACATTGGCCATATTACAGTGGTTCTCAAACGTTTTCATGTTAAAGTTGTACAATGCAAAATCCCAAATAACGATTTTTAGCAACCTCTGCTGGTCACTACCGTCACTGCATACAATTTCCGTAATCCTCGATTACCCAGAATTCCATTCGTTTTCACCGGAAGCCGGAAGCGTTTCAAAAAGCAATCTTTTAATTGTTTTATACTATCTACGGATCGTTTCTCTTAGCCAGTGGAGCATTAGTTACCATGAGCTGTGCTTTCTTTTTCTGTTCTTTTTCGATCTTCTAATCCTACATTCTCTTAACATCAGCGTGAGGTTCCTTTTTGCTATTACCGCGGTAGTTCCTGGCCAAACAGGAAACCGTTGCGGTAGTTCCTGGGGACGTCGGCCACGACGTCATGACGTTGGCCAGGAACGTCATTTTCCCGGGAAAGTCCCCCCCTTCACCGTTCAATAGAAAATATATAAATAAAAGGCTTCCGGGGGTGAAATTCATGGAGTGGGTGTTGTGAAACTTTTGCCACTGACAAAAGATATACAATTTAACTTTAGTTTTGTTGAAAACGTTACCTAGTATTACTTTAAGGACCCCCAAATTCATGTACAAGCAGTACGATGTATATAGGGTTAAAGTCTAAAGGGTCATTATGATTATGCATGCACTTCATGGTATCACAACACCTCCAAGGCCTTAAAAACAAGGCTCCAAACATCCCAAAACAAACTTGTAAGGCTACTTCTTGGCCTCAATCACAGAACCCATCTAACCCCTGCTCATTTTGCTAGGATTGGATGGCTTAGGGTTGAGGACAGAGTACAGCAACTTGCTATGGGCCTGGTCTTCAAGATACACCACAACATTGGGATCCCCCTGTATTTGTCAAAATACTTCAAAAATGTTAATGAAGTCCATGATCATAACACCAGAGGCAGCTCCACTGATCATGTTCAACCCAGATTTGGCTCAACTAAGGGTATGAACTCGTTCTCATGCTATTCATCAAAAATGTGGAATGCCCTACCAAAAGGAGTAAAGGAGTGTAAAACCCTACTCACTTTCAAAACTGCCCTAAAGATACACCTTCAGGAGGCTGCAATTCGAAAATGGCCCCTGTCTAAGTCTTAACCTACCCCTCCCTACCCCCCCCCCTCCTTCATTTTCCTCTTTTGTATATATATATTTTTTTTTCTTTCTCTCGTCATACCAGTAACCTGAAAGCTGATTGTATGACATTCTGTATAGTAGTGTGTATATCTGCCTGCCTCTTATATTTCATCATGATTTGTGTGCATGGGGTTCTCATCTTAAACAAGCGTAATGCTTAATGAGGGTTTCCAGTTTAGTAGACCTTGTATTGTGAATTTGTACTTCCATGTACTGTTATGTACTGTCATGTACTATTCTCATGTCTTTCTAAATAAACTACATCAATCAATCAGTCTTTTGATGCAATATTAACACATTTCGCTGCCATATTACACACACATACACACATAGTGCAAGGGAGTGCAAGGGAGCGAGACGGAAAATATGCTGTGGATGTGCGTGTGTGTGTGTGTGTGTGCGTTTGCACCGACCCCCACCTGTGAGAAGCCTGGCCCTGCCACGCTGTAGGGACGTTGTGGTCTGCTGTGTGCCAACGCAACGCTCTGTGCCGCCATGCGGGAGTGCATGCCATAGTCGGGGACAGGATGAGCCATGTCTTCTTTCTCCAGGAGGTTTCCTGTACTGCTGCTCTTCCCATGGTGGAGGCTATGCACACGTACGCACACACACAAACGCACACACACGCACACGCACACGCACACAGACACCAGAGTTTAATTTAGACCATACTTTACGGTGTCAGAATCAGAATCAGAAGAATCAGAAGACTTTATTGCCATGACATGTAAACATGTTAGGAATTTGGTTTGATGCAGCTATTAGTATGACAAAATCGTTATCATCTTTTAAATCACTTCCCAAAACCCATTTTACAGAATTGCTTTGAATTAATTGACACTCTTGTTGTTTCTCTTTGCTTTATTGCTCTCGTTTTAGTGTCATGTCTTTTATTTATTGTGTCTTACATCCATGATGCTGTATCTGTTTTATTCGTAATTGTATACGGTAAAATGCACAGTGTAAATTTAACATGAATATAAAAATGTACCCTATCCGAATTAAATGAACAGATTGAACACTGTGGATTTTGACTGTGTAAAGTTATGCTTTACACAGTAGTTATGCTCAGCCTGCTTTATTTCTACATCTGCTGCCTCATAGTCTACATAGCTGGACAGTGTGTAGTAGTAAAAGGTGTGGCTGAAATCTCAGCTCTGTGGTGCGACTGAGGAACACATACTTGTGCACTCGAAGCTGTCTCATGGAGTCGCCGTCACCATCGGAGATGAGCCGTGTGTAGGAGAAAGGAAACCAGCCACGCCTGGCAGAGGCAGAAGAGACGCACGTTAGCCATGCATCATAATTAACAACAAAACGCTTTCGAACCCCAGAGAGACAATAAGCCACTTAATAGTTATTACTATATAATTTGTGAACTTGTATATCAGCTGTTTTTGGTATGTGTTGTACAACAATGTGTTGTGCCATGTTGTGAGCTTATATAGATCTATTTTTGAAAATATAATATATATATTTTTTGGAAACATTTAGCTTGAAAATCTAGTAGCACCGATCAGAGCAATAAGTCACACAAAGCTTGGTCACTCAAATCCGGATGTCATGTTTGCAACATTTTCTGTGACATTTGTTGGCCAATCAAATACGGACGCTGTTAAACATTTGTGATTATGTTCACTGATTATTCAGGCCACCTATATGACAAACCTGATCTAGAAAAGGTTGAGAACCACTGAATTGAAACAATTTATTATCTCTGGGACGGAGTGGGACCCCAATCTACACTGTAAAATCCTCGAGAGAATTAACTCATGACAGTTACAGTACAGACCCGTAACGTTCCATTTGGTGCCTGACTATCAATCATTTAGCTGGGGACCCCCTGGAACCCCCCTGGAACCCCCATGTGGCCTATGTGCGCATCCATCCACGTGCATATATGGGCGTGTCTAAATTATAGTTTTAGTCGACTGAATATAAGAACTGAATCTAGTTTATTTTGTCGACAAAAAAAATATGTTGGCAGGCCTTGATGGCATCGTAATGCCTGATTTTACACTTGGTTGCATGCTGAAAATATCCGATCTACAAGCTCACAACGCGTTCTACAAGCTCACAACGCGTCACAGCACGACGCGTTGTGAGCTTGTAGATCGGCTATTTTCCGAGCGACCAACCAAAAATAAAATCACTTGTCTTTTAGTTCTTCTCCACTAGTCCCTCCCTAACATTTCTCATTTTCATTTGATGATGAAATTGTCAATATATTTATTCTAAGGTTTAGTCATCATACCTTAGTTTTTATTTAGTTTTTCGTCAGTGAAAAAAGGTCGACGAACATTTTTCGTCTTAGTTTTAGTCGACGAAATTCACACTGCAGTGTGCTCTTGCTCACATTCTGTTCTTCTCGTTCTCGCCGTAGTGCCAGCCGTCGCGGGCCTCGGGCACCAGCAGGGTGATGACGTCGCCATCACAGAAGCTGAGCAGGGTGCTGTTGTCACCGGCCGCGTGGGAGAAGATGGCCTGGACGCGGGTCCTCCCGTTCCTCTCCAGCCCCGCCGCCATGGAGCTGGACCTGGGCAGCGTGCGCGTCTCCGCTGGAGGGGGACGGAGGAACCGCAGACAACGGGAAAGAGAAAGGGAGACCATGTTATGGACCAGTGGTTCTCAAATCTTTACATTTCATGGACCCCCTCGACCTGAGACCGATTCTACAAATGCTTTCTAAATCAATAGTTCTCACACTTTCAAGATTTTTCTAAAATGTTCAAAAGTAGCAGATGTACAAGCTCGCAGCGCAGCACAAAGTGACACGCCGTAAGCTTGTGTATCTGGTCATGGGTGAAAAGGTTAAACTTTGACCACTGACATATTTTAGAATAAATAAATGTATCTGCCAAGCTTGATCCAAATCAGAGTTACCCCTGGGACATACAGTCAGACAAACTGACTGACAAGTGATAAATACTCTCCTACAAGAGATTTCGAATGTTTCCATTGCTGTGTCCCATTTCACCTACATTACCTCCTACTTTCTCCTACTTTTAAATATCCCACCTCCTCTAATTCCCGCTTGCTATGGCCGTTTTTTAGTCCAAAATACGTCACTTCTTAGTGTAGGTCATGTGACAAAGTATAAACTACACTTAAGTGTGCGGTGTGACATCTTCTGCACCCATCCTCCTTACTCAGTGTGGTCTTGCTCTTGACGGGGGCGACCTTGCGGACGGGCAGGGTGTTTGAGTACACTTCCCCCCCCTGCCGTTGGGTCTGTGGCGAGGCCTTGCCCTGAGCAGCCTTGCTCTCCATCCAGTGCTGGTAGTCTTCTCCATGGGCCGCGCCGTTCATCAGCGGCATCCCTCCATCGGCCCCGCCCATTAGCCTCTGTGCAAATGGGTGAAGGAATTTGCATAGCACTTGAGAGATGGTTTCTTGCTTGCCCTCACTCCTTTGTCTCTCCCTCTCTCCCTCCCGCTCTCCCTCTCCCTCCCTCCCTCCCCCTCTCACTCTTCCTCTCTCTATCCCCCTCTTCCTCCCCTCGTCTCTTTTTCTCTCCCTCCCCTCTCTCTCTCTCGCATCACCAAGGCTGTTATGTAATGGTCCTGCAGCCCATCAGTGACAATGTGCAAGTTGGAAAGTGGATGTGGGTCAGGAAAGGCTGATTAATGATCAGATCAGCTAAAGACTGATTCATAGAATAGCCGATCTACAAGCTCACAACGCATCGCAATGCGTTGTGAGCTTGTAGATCTGATATGTTTGGCTATACATGACTATACATTAGGCATCTATCTATTAATTCGCTGAATCTCTGCATGTGTATCTGTCTGTCTGTCCTTGACCGATCGATTTTGACAATCTTGACATACAGTATGTATTGCTGAGAACCCAAGGGAGTATGGTGCCCAGTGTCAAGTTGGTGATGAAGGTATCTCACCATCGTGTCTTGAATCTCATCGTCCAAGTTCCATGATTCATTCGATGATTACTTGGAGGATCAGATTCTTTGGGAGTTTTTCTTTGGGAGCACACACCACCAAGTTACATGCACCATGGGTTAAAAAGTGTTTAATTAGAAGCTCAGGCCATACACTTTTATGTGAATGTTGAGTATTTATTCAGTTTCCCTTTCTAGGGTAGCAGTTCCGCTGCTTGTACGCGACAAGCTAATTAGCATGGCCCACTAACGATGTCATTTGCATCGCTGAGGGTTTCTGAGGATGCTTTGAGAGCTGTCATGACGATGCAACGGAAACATCCAAGGGCAGAGTGGGGGGCATTCACTGCCCAACAACACACTCCAAAATCCTAATTAAAGGCATTGTTATAGGCACGGAATACATCATTCTCACTCTTGTGTGTCTATGTGTGTATTTGTCATAGATCTTTGCACCCCAACAGAGATCTGAAGCACACTTCACACACACACGCACGCACGCACACACACACGCGCAAATGCCGGCCTCCATCACAACAGCTCTTCAAAGCATTCGGGAAAAAGAATCCCTGGATAATCCCTGGTGTATTAGGCTAATCAACCAGTTTGAGGAAAACACTCATAAACACAACATAAACCGAACGAAGCATTATTAAGCGGCGGATGTCAATCATTCAATCCCCTCTTTTCCAAACAAACAAAAAGCAGAGTGGAACAAAAAGAAACGCCTACATAACACCCTGCGCCAGGGATCTGCATTGCATGAGAACAGGAAGCAGCTGGAACCAACCTGTTGTGCCATGCCACTGCTAGCCATGAGGGCAGCCAGCTCTGGGGGGACCGGCAGGGGTTTTGCGCCAGGGATGGGTTCAGAGATGACCTTGGAGCCTGTGTGGTGGTGGGCACCAGGCCCCTGACCCATCTGCTGGGCCAAAAGCATGGCGCGATCGGGAAGCTTATTGGGCTCAGCGCACGACTGCTGCCATGCTGGGATCTTCTGGGATAGAAGCTCCTTCCCCTGAACACATGTAGGGGGTGAGGAAGAGTGAGATGAAAGGGTGAGGAAGGGCGAGATGAAAGGGTGAGGAAGAGCGAGATGTGGAGGGTGAGGAAGAGCGAGATGAAAGGGTGAGGAAGAGCGAGATGTGGAGGGTGAGGAAGCGTGAGACGGAGAGGCAAGGGAAGAGCAGAGAGAAGGGGAAAGGATGGAGAAAAAAATACAGGCATCAGAGGGAAGAAGACGAATGGACAGAGATGAAGCGGTGTCAGAGAGAGAGAGAGAGAGAGAGCGAGAGAGAGCGAGAGACAGAGAGTCAGACAGAGAGAGAGAAAGGAGAGACAGGGATGAGTACACTCATGGGATGCAGAGCCTCTCCGCGGGCATTTGAAGGGCTGACTTGCAATTCCTCCATACATTATACAGCAGAGCACTTGGAATCCCAAGTGGGGTTACGTAAAACCACGCCTCATTTGCATTCATCATCGAGCGAGCGAGTGAGGAGGAGGAGGAGGCAGTTGAAGAAACAAAAAAACAAAACTCTTGCTGGAGGAAGAACGGTGAGGAGATACCGTATAGCTCAAAACTTTTCTCTTTCAAGCAGGTATAGTTTAAAAAACACACGTCTCTGTCTGAGTGACTCCAGAGTTGTGTGTTCCCTGTGCGTGGGCTCCCGGAGAGAGCAGGTGTCCGGGTGTGTGGGTGGAAGGATCAGCCGAATTAGCATACAAATAGCAAAACCATACGAATGCGCACCTGTCATGAAGCTCTATTTTTATATTTTATATTTTTTTGTCATATGATGTGTCACATGGCAAAAAAAATAAATAATAGCCAATCTACACTTACAACGCATCGCAACACTATTTTAGTTATATTTGAAAGATTTGGTCATTTTTTACTATAATGACATGCCCAAATTAGGGATTCCAGGTTGAAAAGTGGCTAATGAACAAGGAGTTACCATAGGCCGACAGGGAGACACGTGGATATTGTGTGATCTCCTGTTGTATGTATAGTCTATGATGCAACACGTTGTGAACTTATAGATCTGCTATTAAAAAATATATATATAGAACATTTTAGAATATTTTAAAAACATTTTAACACAAATCTTGTATGGGGGTCCCTGGCACAAAAAAACATTTCAGATGGGGGTTCGCAGCCAAATACATATGTGTGGGGTCCTTGAGATGAAAGGGTTTGAGAACCACTGGTCTATGAGACCTGAATGTCCATGATGCACATTGTTGGACATGCTACTGTATAAACACATTCCTTGTTCTGAATAATTTTTCAATTTCTACTGGTCCTAGTCATGTCTGGACACTTAGCACTTGATATTAGCATATAATGTTTAAGATATTATATTAAAATCATTACATTATTAAAAAGTCTGCTAACATAATGACATAGTGCTGAGATTTTAAATTCTAATTTGAGACCATGTTTTTCTGTTGTAATCCAGACACTAATGGTTACCATGTTAACAGAAGCAAATGTTTTATAATTCCACACCACAAACCAGTGAGCATTTTGCAGAAGTAAGTATTAAGCAGACATATGGCATGGAGCCAGGGAGTGTTTCACTGATCGGCATGGTTGGTGTCGGTGACAGCCATCTGTGTGTGTGTGTGTGTGTGTGTGTGTGTGTGTGTGTGTGTGTGTGTGTGTGTGTGTGTGTGTGTGTGTGTGTGTGTGTGTGCGTGTGCGTGTGTGTGTGTGTGTGTGTGTGTGTGTGCGCGCTCGTGCACCTGTGCGTGTACGTGTACGTTTGTGTGTGCGTGTGTTATCTCCTCAGTCTTTCTGGCTGTTAGTTAGGGTAGTGAATGAATGACTAATTCCCAGTTGGCCCTGGGTGCACACAAGAGTGATTTACTCATCCAGTGTTGCCTTTCACTATTCACTCGGTCCGTCCAAATTTCCTTGCCCTCTGATCAATCACAGTGGTCTTTCCTCTCAATATTCTTATGCTAACGGCACAGCAGCAACAACACCATTAATCCACCACTGAGATGGAGCAAAGGGAAGTGACTATGGCAAACAGCGTGAGTGTGAGAGAAAGTAGACACACACACAGCCCAGTGGTGGCTCTGCAGTGTTCTTGTAGAAGTAGGCCACTCTCCTGTTCTCCCCTTACTTGTCTCCGCTCACCGCCCACTCGCCCTCCACCTCCCTTCATATTCCCTCATCACGTGCCTTTCTGCTCCCAGTTCAGCTACCGTGCTCGCTGCTCGGGCACAAGCACGTCTCATCGACACAGACAGTTCTTAGGTAACACAAAGCTGCTGATGAACGGTTTCTGGAGACAATGTCAGCAGCCGAGTCACGATAGTATATCCTCTGCAGCTACCGCCTGGATGCAATGCATGAATACATGCATGTACTGCGTGGATGCAATGCATTAATACCTGCATCCAGTGGTGGAAAAAGTACTCAAATTCTTTACTTAAGTAAAAGTACCAATACTGCAATATAAAAATACTCTGTTACAAGTAAAAGTCCAGAATAAAAAAATTACTTGAGTAAAAGTACAAAAGTATTGGCATCAAAATGTACTTAAAGTACCAAAAGTAAAAGTACTAAATATTTGAAAATAGCAGATCTACAAGCTCACAACGCATCGCGATGCGACGCGTTGTGAGCTTGTAGATCGGCTATTTTCAAATAGCCTATGTATAAAATAGGGCTAAAGTGGTTAATGTTTGTTTTATTATATCATAGTTTATATCTGAAAAGTAACTAGTAACTAAAGATTTCAAGTAAATGTAGTGGAGTAAAAGTACAATATTTGCCTCTGAGATGTAGTGGAGTAGAAGTAAAAGTATTGGAAATTGGAAATACTCAAGTAAAGTACAAATACCTCAAAATTGTACTTAAGTACAGTACTTAAGTAAATGTACTTGGTTACTTTCCACCACTGCCTGCATCTGCATGTAGAGACAACAGGCACTTGAGACCATACTACCAATAGAATGTAAACCCAAAAGAAGCACGCAGTGGACGAGTGTGAGGGTGTCGATGATAATGATTAAAACCATTGTCCTCTCTCACCTTGCTGTGGTAGGTGTTACTGTTCTTGGCCACGGCGCACTGGCGGTCCACCAGGAAACAGAACCTCCGCCTCTCCTCAGACAGAGCGTTCTTGTAGCCCTCTGCGATGTAGCTCTCCAGCTCGGTCTGTTTGTTGCTGATGGCTTCCACGTACTGGGGAGAGGGAAGGAGGTGGATATAACATGAATTCACATGGCAGCCGGATAGATGTTGCCCATAATCTCTTAAATTGATATTTTATGAGACAGTTAAGGCTGTGAGATATAGGAAGAGGCCGGGTGCTATACATTTCAGTTAGGGGCAACGTCTACCCTGAGCACGAAGCAAACCAAAATTATGCCAAAAGCTGTCTTGTATTGCCGAATATGGACATCTGTAAAAGATCATGACAAATTATGGATTTGTGCTTCAGAACTACGCAGAATTATCAGCCTGGAAACAGTGGATTTTGTTAAATTTCCTTACATATAAAAAGGACTCAAACTTTGTTAATGAGTATTGCTGACATAGAGAAATGATTCACTCAGAGCCAGACACATTCGGAAAATGTGTCTGCGGATCAAGATGGAAAACCCTAACTTAGAGAGGTGGAAGTCAAGCCACTCACACGGTCTGATCGTAAATCTCTATTACGTGATGAATAAGATTTCTCTACATCCTAGATTAGCTTAGCTGAAGCGCCCACTGAGCCTCCCCGCTGAATCAGATATTTTAAGGCCGTTCATTCACCCTCTTGTTCCTTTATCGACAAAGCTCAGTAAATCCTCGTTGTCCTTGAATGAGGTCACAGACAGCACAATACGTGTCTTGTCCACCCGAAAGTAGCGGAACCACTGATCCACATGTGATGTCACCCTGGCCTGTGAAGCACTGCGGTGCCGCGGCTAAAGTAAACCAAGGTAACCTACCGCACAGTACCTAACATAACCATGGCTGCTTTTAGAATTGAACCAAGCTCAGCATTTGCTATACTTTCTGTACCAAGCAGCTGAGCAAATTTGCTCACACAGAACAGGAATTCTGAGTGCAATACAACACAGCACAGCACAGTACACTGTATACTGTATGTGCCACGTTATGTGGAAAAGGCTATTCCCAAACAGCAGGAGTCACTAGCAACAAGGACACAATCTCCCTACCGGCTGCTCACCCACGAACACTGGCGATTATGAGTTTGTTGGAGCGCCCGGCCAAGCCTGAGGCACCGCTGCTGGGAATTGAAAGGGGATCTATCATGCTTTACCATATTCTCTGTCATAATATACAATGTTAAAATGTCAGATGTTCATATTAGATGTGTTCAAAGTTTCAAATAATGAGGTAAACAAATGATAAAGTAATCATAGACTGCTAGGTTTCCATGTTTTTTTTTTCTACTTTCAAAATGAGCAGATGTCAAGGAGTTTTTCTCAATGTGAGTCGTGCAAAGCCACTCTAGTGCAGTCCCAGAATAAAAATAGCAGGAAATTTGCATAATAGGCCCTCTTTAAAGAGTTCAATCTTAGGGAGACATTAGAAGAAAAGGTCTAGTAATTTATAAATGGTTCCCACAGTAAATGATCTCATGATTCATCTTTATATGCAGTCTACCTACACACACACACACACACGCACGCACGCACGCACGCACGCACGCACGCACGCACGCACGCACGCACGCACGCACGCACGCACGCACGCACGCACGCACGCACGCACGCACGCACGCACGCACGCACGCACGCACGTGTAGGTGAAGGCGTCGAGATCCCTGTGGAATACCTGACCCACATTCACCAATGAAAACACACACATAGGCCTGCAGTACAGTAATCCTCTGAAGTAATTTTTTGGCATCAGCTGTGGTTACTGTTAAGATACACACTGTGCCATTACAGAACTCATTACACAACAATGGGAGCAGGTATTTACTATAAATTACAGACTCATTTTTTCCTGCTCTCCACACTACCACCCTGGAGAGTTCCTCTTCATGGCCTGACATTGGAGGTGGTCTTAATCACACTGACTGTTCTAGCTCTACCCCCCCCCCCCTTTAGTTTGTTATTTTGCTTCCTTTAAACCTCTCTCTCTCTCTCTCTCTCTCTCTCTCTCTCTCTCTCTCTCTCTCTCTCTCTTACCCCCCCCCCCCCCACACACTGGCTTTTGCTAATGACACCCTTCAACTAGCTGCCTGTAGTTCATGCCTCTGTAACAAGCCTAATGGCTCAGCAATGACAGGAATAAAGACAAAAGAAAAAAGGCAAAGAAAACACATGAATTTCATCTTTGTGTACACACTGATTACAGAAAGCCAAAGGACAATTACCGCTTGATAATACACATGCGGCTTTGGCAAAAATGCTTAAATCAACATCTCTAAATTGGTGGCAGTCATTCCATTCCAGCGTCTGTTGAATTCCAACACAAGCATAAGTGCGGGACAAAAGACATCTGCCACATGGCGGCGCCACAGTGCCACACGTCAGATGTCTTACTGCCATGGTGATCAGTGAGTTAGAAAGCTTCCATGTATCATCTCTATTTATCTCATCTCTATTGTCACGGGGTCAAACACTCCATCCTCATTGAGGAGGGGCCAACAACGCTGACGTCAAATCCAAAATAAGGAGCAGAGACTCCATTTTCAAAATCTGGTAATTTATCTCGGGAACTGACCAACGGGCACCTGTCTAATCTATGCACTTCTGTACAATGGTGTTACACACCGAAAACAGCAGACCTACAAGCTCACAACACGTTGCATCCACACGTCTTGTGAGCTTATAGACCGGCTATTTTTGGCTTCGACACCATCGCATGACGAAGTATATAAATCATCCTACACAAACGACAGACGCGTACGTTGGCACGGCGGTTCTTCTGTCCAAATGCTGAATAACAAGTGTGTGGTTGAAGATCTCAGTCTCGCTCTGAATCCCTCAGGAAGCGACGGGGGATCAGGTGGCGTGCGAAAACACACAGGTGATTATTTTCACTGCAGGAAGCCGGGTCAAGTAGAGCTAGAGCAGCATGCTGTAAGGCAGGCCACCATGAACAAGGTGTCAATATACAGAGACTGGATATGGACGAGGGGAAAGAGAATTTGTCCATTTGTAACTCAACCTCATGGATCCATTTGGTTGTTTACATTTCCACACTTTCAGATTTACTATTAGCGTCCCTATTCTAGGGGCAAACATTCAGCAAAAAAATCCAGATCTACGAGTCTGTAGATCGGCTATTATCAATGAGGAGATAATGGTGTAAAGGGAGATACTAGCGGACCTAGTATAGAGCCTTGGGGGACCCCCGGTCAACTAAAGGGTTTAAATGGTTAAATTAAGACTGAGGATCTGTCAACTAAGTATAGGGTTTAAATGGTTAAATTAAGACTTAATGTTAGTGTGTAGCCTATGCGTGTATGTACAGTATGTGATGTTTGTGTTTATCAGTTCTCTGCTGAGGCTGTGTAAATGACAGTGAGTTCGGAGTCAATCAATAGAATGTCCTGCTCTGCTGTACATTTGTGTGTTTTGTTTTCATTCTGTGGGCGGGGTATTTTTGGCTGCCGGTAAATTCCTCATTAACACATAGGCCCCCGCCCTGGACACACCCTACAAACTGACATGCTAACAAAAGACCCTCTATGGATACACAGCCAGATCGCTGGTTGACAGATTTTGTGAGAGAAATAAGCAACCAGGTCTATGAAAACAAGCCCAAAAGAAGCGACTACAGGCCACATGAGCATTCTAAACCTATACATCGGTCATTTGAAAATAGCGAGACGTGTTGTGAGCATGTAGATCTGCTATTTTCAAAACAATTCTGGAAAAAAGTGACAAAATGTGGAATATGTTTGGAACACAAATCTGGCTTGACATGAAAATGGTTGAGAACCACTGGTTTAAACAACATTAGGAAACAAGCTCAAATAAGCAACTGCACTCTTTAGAAACAAGCCCAAAAAAACGCAACCTGCTAATAACCAATATTTACAAGCAACGTTACAGAAAAACAAGCCCGAAGTCGCATATATTAAGCAGACATGGCAATACTGAGCCAGATAGCAGAAGCTGTCAAACAAGTCTTGTCTCCCGCCCCCCTGGGATTCCTGATGTCGCCACACACACCACAACGCCTGCTGAATGTAAATAGCCTCTGGCTCCGAAATGTACGGATCACAAGCTGACATGCAGAAAATATATATTGCACTGCATGTGCATCTAGTCCGGCAGCTCTTCAAGTCACGTGCATCTCACTGGAGTGAATAAACCTGACATTGTGCAAGTTGGACAACATCTTTTGACACACTTTGGGCCATATGCTGAGAAACAGCATCGTTATAACAAGAGTTTTATAAGAGAGCCCAACAGCACAGCAGTATTTAGACATTGTTAGACAATATTCTAAACATCATGTACATACCTGCTACTACATGTGCTAGCTGTACTGTAACTGTATGTACTATGTATATATCGTTTGATTATTTGACCCGTTTCTCTTGCTCTTACTCCATCTGCGAATATCCTCTCCCTTCTCATGGACACTACAAAATGATGG
This sequence comes from Gymnoscopelus braueri, assembly GCF_963280865.1. NCBI lineage: Eukaryota > Metazoa > Chordata > Actinopteri > Myctophiformes > Myctophidae > Gymnoscopelus > Gymnoscopelus braueri. The sequence goes on along the minus strand of NC_137617.1, from coordinate 34,386,855 downwards.
AGTGTGGTGAAATGTTTTGTAATTGGGTGTTTGCAGGATGGGAAAAAATGTGGGACTCAGTCAGTAAATCTTCTTTAGTCATTTTTTTTTTTAAAGTCACAGGTTCAATCTGGCACTGTTTCATGATGTGATTGGCGCGAAGAATAGGGCCTCTTTGTCTGACCACGGCTTTTATATGTGGAAATAACATTGATGTGCATTCACTTGCATATGTGTATATAATGTGTGTTGGGTGTGTGTGTGTATGTGTGTGTGTGTGTGTGTGTGTGTGTGTGTGTGTGTGTGTGTGTGTGTGTGTGTGTGTGTGTGTGTGTGTGTGTGTGTGTGTGTGTGTGAGTGAGTGTGTATCTGTGGATATGCGTGAGTGTGCGCTTTAAACATGTCCTTATAAGGAGACATAGAGATGTACAGAGGATGCATGTGCGTGTGTGTATACAGTATGCGTGCATGTATGTATGTATGCATGCATGTATATATATATAAATGGTAAATGGTGCATTTATATAGCACTTTTATCCTAAGCGCTTTACATAGATTGTGCATTACATTCACCCACACCGATGGTGGAGGAAACCATGCAAGGCACCAATCTGCTCATCGGGAGCAATTAGGGGTTCAGCGCCTTGGTCAAGGACACTTCGACACTAACTCTGGGGGAGCCCGGGATCGTACTGGGAACCTTCCGGTTCCCATCCGGCCACTACCCCTGAGCCACTGCCGCCCCTATATTTTGTGTGTGTGTGTGTGTGTGTACAGTACAAAGCTTTCTGTAGGCCATTTATTGACTTATTTCACAATAACGTGTGACGTGTCATCCAAAAATAGCCAATCTACAAGCTCACAACACACCTCGATGCGATGCGTTGTGGGCATGTAGATCTTCTTTTTTCTTTTCTTTTTTTAAAATCTTGTAAGTCACTTCTGAAAGACCCTGGAACCACATTAAAAAGAAAAACCCTTTTCGGTCACACTTTACTTGAGCATGCAAATTCCTATACGTAATTAACACTTAATTAATGATGAATTAATGATAAACTCATACATTGATTCATCATGAATTTAATGAACTCATCATTAACTCCTGGTCCTCACCATTAATTAATGGTGATTAGTTCCGACGAAGCAATCTGATTGGTTGAAGTAGCCATCTACCCGTGCTTCAAACGAGCATGATGGCACAGGCAAACCTAATCAAAATATACAAATCAGCTGGTACTTTTTTGACTGGACTGGCTGGCAGAGCATGCATACAGTATAAGAACTTGCTGTAGCCTACAGCTCCTCCCCACCAGAAAACTCTTTTGAAAAAACACTTGCATCAAACCGACTCATTAACATGGGATCAAGAATTGGGTCATTCGCAGAAGAACATCGTGTGGATGTGCGTGTGTGTTGCGTACAAAGAGGAAAGAAGAACAAAGTTGGATGGAAAGATACTCAATTCCTGGTTTCACTCATTTATTGCACCTCCGATTTCCCCATCCAGCACAGCAGATCTACACGGCTCCTGTGTTGTATATTTAGATCGACGTTGTTCCTGTGTTGTATGTTTGGATCTTCACTGCACTCTTAATGCTCTGAATGCTAACCCAGCCCCCCCCCACTGTTTACTGTACATAATTTCTTGTTTTTCTTATTCTTATTTTTAAACTGTTTATATGATGTTCTGCATAGTAGTGTATATCTGTCTGTCATTTAACGTCACTATGAATTGAGTACAAAGGACCCCACTTTTTAAATGTTTTATCCTATTTAGTTGACCTTGTATTTGAACTGTACTTTCATGTGCTTTTTTCTGCAAACTTCTAAATAAAGACTTCAATCAATCAATCAATTTATGCTCCAACGTACGACCGTGTCGCGTGCCGAAAATAGACCGTCCACAAGCATATGCTGAAGTATGAATTTGGCTTTAATGTGGACAGGAAGCTCTCATTTCTTTCTTGCTCATTTCTGTTTCTGCCTTCCTTCTCTGAAGCACCATTCCTCTTGGGCTCCTCGCAAAAGAGTGTAGTAACACACACGCACACCTCTGATGTGCGAGCATTTCCTCTGATGCCATCTACTGTAAATAAACAAATTAGCGTCAAACACCGGGAGGGAAAACGGAGTGGGTGTGTGAAGGCGTAACGCCCTCCGAGTTGTGTTTTCATGTGTGAAGAGTGACACATGCTTCCCACACACACAGACACACGCACACACGCACACACACACACAAACACACACACCCCCCCACACACACAAACACACACACACACACACACACACACACGCCACACACACACACACACACACACACACACCAGGTGTGTCTCACTTTCGGCAGACCTCATGAAGAGATGATAATTGTTGGTTTTGATTTACTTTGTTTTGGGTCCATTTGGTTCCATTTATACAATCTCTGCGTTAAATGAACACTCAGGAGTTTTACAGTGTGCTCCATTCCTTACACAGTGGGACGGCACAAGTGCTATTTTAGATTGGCTCTTTTTGATTGCCAATTTTTTTTTAATGTTAAAACCAGGAAAAAACTAAACGTACTGTATGTCACATATTATCACAATAATATCTAGTCTCATATCACCATATCAATATAATATTGATATATCGCCCAGCCCTAGATTCTATCAGAGAGAGAGATAAATAGTGATGAAGAGTGAGGGCCAGGAAACTCATTGGTATTCCCACATCCAACCTATTGTATAACGACTGTGTCACCTCGTCCCTGACCTGCAAAGCACTCACAATCATACATGACTCAGACCACCCACTCTACCAAGATCACCCACGCTACCAGCACTTTATATCCCCCTTCTTTGTGGCTGTAGGTATAGTATACTACACCTATGTGTAACAAGGCCTGTTTTGTGGGACTAAAGCCCCAGCCAGACACATATATATAAATACGTAACCTCTTCTTACAGTTACCAATTTTTTTTTGGTCAATCCCAGACTCGTGTTATGCAAGCACCTACTGTGGAAAAATGATTTCCTCCTTGAGGACAAACTATCACAATTTTGTATTTTATAATGGAAGTCAAGGCTCGGATTGCCCAAAATTGGGCACAGTTGACGACGCACTTATGCGTCAATGACATCATCGTCATCGACGTCAATAAGTCACTGAAAGAATGCTTAACTTTAATTTTATAATGGAAGTCAAAGGCAGTCAAATCGGGCTTAAGCTTTGTCCAAATATGGAGTCATGCGTGAGATGTCATAGATGACCTGATGATACAGACAGACTGGCATGAAGTACGAGATCCACATGGAGCTATGTAGTTATTTTATTTATGCTATGTGAAATAAAGTATATAGTACTAGAAAATGTGCTCCTCGGAGCACAAGTCTCCGCCAGCAGACCCGTGCTATTTTAATAGCACGGGTCGTCTTGGTAGAACGGGTCGTCTTGGTAGAATGCGCGTGGTTTTTGGTGTTCTGCAAGGGCGACTGAATATGTAGTGTCTGCATCTAAAAGATGTTCTTCTTGAAGCAATGTGTCATATGGGAGTCGTCGTAATTGACTGGTTTGTTCAAATGCTTGTCTGTCTTCTTCATCTTCATTGTCTTGAACAGTTTCAGCAGTTGATTGGTGTGTTTGATCTATGTCAGTTTTCTCTAGTGCTACATAATGTATTTGATCAAGGCGGCCAATTGTTACAGTATTAAGACTTCGGCCTTGTTGTGGGATCAATTCAACTCTATAGTCCTCTTCTGTGTTACTGTTGTAGATGAGTATGCTTTCTTAGCTTTGGCCTTCTGCGCCTTTGCTTGACCAATGTTAGGTGTTCTCAAGATGGACACACACACGCACGGACGGGTGATTTGTACTGTAAGGTACTGTTCCAATCAAGACTGATTGATCCTGTCTTACCTCACTTCAAAAGTCATAAATGGCCTTTTGAAGTGACACACCTATTTATAGGATTTTATTTCGTCATGCGTCCCTCTAGCCAATCAAAGGCATTGGTGTCAACATATTGACACGTGTCACGTGGAGCTTGACCAATGTTAGCTTGGCTAGGGGCCATGCTAACACACGGCAGGACGAAGCGAAAACATACTCTTAATTTCATTCCTTCTCTCTGTTTCTTAGCTTTGGCCTTCTGCGCCTTTGCGTCTTCATCAGGTTTCAGATGCTCATTTGCTGCTTCTTTAGTTTGCATAATGGGAGTTAGTTACATTGTGTGATCTCAGCCTCCTATTTATATATTTATATTACATATTGTGATGTCACGTAAAACTGACCAATGTTAGGTGTTCTCAGAGGAACACACACACGCACGGACGGACGGGTGATTTGTACTGCAAGGTACTGTTGGTAGAATGTGCGTGGTTTTTGGTGTTCTGCAGGGGCGACTGAATATGTAGTGTTTGCATCTAAAGAATGTTCTTCTTGAAGCAATGTGTCATATGGGAGTGGTCGTAATTGACTGGTTTGTTCAAATACTTGTCTTCTTCATCATTTGAAGGCTATGTCTGTGAACAACATTGTTTGTACATTTTGTTGTGATTTGAATATGCCAGCATTAACCCTTTGATTTTGGAATGTCTGACCGCGGCTTTGTCGTAGGGATATCTGAATTTGATCTTTGACTTGTTGTGCTTCCACCATGTACTGAGCTGCCAGAAGATAGTCTATGTCTTTAGCAAAACGGCCATCATAATGCAAAAGGCGTTGGTTAAAATATTTTCTCTGTGTGATGTCTTTTTCTCTTTCTGTTTTTAAACCACCACGGCCATAAGGGTACTTTGATGGATTTGCCAATTCTTCAAACTTGTCGTCTAGATAGAATGCGCGTGGTTTTTGGTGTTCTGCAGGGGCGACTGAATATGTAGTGTCTGCATCTAAAAAATGTTCTTCTTGAAACAATGTGTCATATGGTTAGGGGCGGCCATAGCTGAGTGGTTAGTGAGCCCGCCTAAGGAGCCAGAGGCCCTGGTTGCCGCAGGTACGATTCCAGGCCACGCCAGCATGTGTCAATGAAATGAAATTTGTCCCTGAGCAAGACTCTTAACCCCTAATTGCTCACAGGCCCTCATTGGAAACAAGCTCGCAAGGACTTTCATGAACGTCCTGTTAAAAGGAATTATCCTTATCCTTATGGGAGTCCTCGTAATTGACTGGTTTGTTCAAATGCTTGTCTGTCTTCTTCATCTTCATTGTCTTGAATAGTTTCAGCAGTTGATTGGTGTGTTTGATCTATGTCAATTTTCTCTAGTGCTAGATAATGTATTTGATCAAGGTGGCCAATTGTTACAGTATTAGGACTTCGGCCTTGTTTTGGGGTCAATTCGATAGTTAGGGTGGAGTCATTTGGAGGAAGTGGGATCTGTTGGGATACTTGTAGTTGTGTCTTGAGTAGTCGAGTCATCGAGTACAGCAGGGTGAGTTTTGATTTGTTTGTCATGAAAGTTGAGGAGGTACAGGCCTTGTAGTGATGTTACTCTGCTGAGTGCAACATAGACCTGACCCGGGTTAAAGATGCCCTTTTCATCTACGGTGACTACGATCTTGTCCAATGTTCTTCCTTGGACTTTATGAATTGTGCATGCCCATGCCAGAGTAAGTGGGAATTGTACTCGTATTGCTTCTACAGTGTTTTTGTTACCTGTGTAGAATTGCGCAGTGTGCCTTTGTATGGGTACTGCTTCAGGAAAGTGTTCTTTGTACTGACTGTTGATCTTTAGGTCCCCGTTTGACCAACTTGGAGGACGGGGGCAACTTCGCTGCTACAGACCTCTTCCTGCTGCTCACTGGCTCCTCTTCCTCAGCTGACGATTCTTCCTCTGAGGAGGAGGACGAATCGGAGGAAGAGGAGGAGTCCTCCTCCTTCTCCTCAGATTCCTCCTCCTCGTCTTCATCCACCTCATCAGTAGTGGAGAACTTACGGGAGGACACGGGACGGACAGAGCGCTGCTTGGGACAACAGTTTGGACAGAACCAGTCTCCTTCCAGGACAGACTTCAGTCTGGGTCTCAAACACTGCAAATGATGTCCTCGGTCACATCCGTCACACAGTAACATAGTCTCTGCGTCTCCTTTCCGTCTGCACAGTTTACAGCGAGCGTTGAGGAGAGACTTTGCCCAAATGATGCTCTTTTCCAAAGTGGACAGGTGGACAAACACTTGGGAAAGACTGGAGCAGGACTGCAGAGATTCTCTCCAACGTTCCAAAACCATCTTACCACTGGCACTGCCATTGTCACTGTCACTGGACGGGTCGTCATTTTTTCTTCCTGTTTTTACCGTTCTTCTTGTCTTTCTTGGACTCCTCGCCGCCCAGAGGAACTTGGAGAAACCTGCGTTCGATTTCCTGTTCTATCTGAAACAGGGCATGAGCAAGGCAGTGGACGGTACTGTTCACTGGCTGAGAGTCATCCACCTCCATCTCCTCTCCACCATTCATCTCTCCGTTCTTTCTGCCATCAGCAGCCAGCAGTTCATATTGTCCTCTCTCCAATGCTGATCTCCATGTCTCTCTCTCCGTTATCTTCAGCGTTCCCAGATTTCCTTCGTAGATTCTTTCCTCAATGTCCAACAGCATATCTCTGAGTCGGCTCTCCACGAAACTCTCAGCTGTAGCAAGGGATTCTGGGGCCTTGGTTTTATAATTATATTTGACAGCAGCAGTGTTGTTCAGTATCTGTGTGATTCTGTCTTTCTGCTGGTGTAGCGTCTCCTTGAGGCTGCTCTCTCTGTGACCTCGCGGGTTCAATGCCTCCATCAGCTGCTCCACCTCCTCCACCGAGCTGTAGAAGGCCCATTGGTTGGGGCGTATGACTGGCAGGCAACTGGCAGGGATACAGGTGGGGCTATGTATGGTGTCCATCTGTGTGTCCTGCTGTCCTTCATCCTCCATCTGTTCATCCTGTAGAGATGCAGGGTGGGGTTCCAGCATGTCCTCCGTCAGCCCAAAGTAATCATCCTCCACAAACAGAGCACAGGTGGAAGGGAAAAGCCAGTATTGTTTGTAGATTCTGTCTCTGCCCAGAGGAACGAGCGACGTACGACGGGAAGCCTTCTGGATACGATTCTGCAGCTCTTGAACCTTCTGCTGTTCCTCCTCCAGCTCTTCAGCTGTGAGGCGGACAGGGGCAACTGTGGAGGAGACTGCCTGATGTCCCTGTTGTAGATGAGTATGCTTTCTTAGCTTTGGCCTTCTGCGCCTTTTCTTGACCAATGTTAGGTGTTCTCAGAGGGACACACACACGCACGGACGGGTGATTTGGACTGGAAGGTACCGTTCCAATCAAGACTGATTGATCCTGTCTTACCTCACTTCAAGAAACGTAAACGGCTTTTTGAAGTGACACACCTATTTATAGAATTGTATTTCGTCATGCGTCCCTCTAGCCAATCAAAGGCATTGGTGTCAACATATTGACACGTGTCACGTGGAGCTTGACCAGTGTTAGCTTGGCTAGGGGCCATGCTCACACACGGCGGGACGAAGCGAAAACAGACACGGGACGGACAGAGCGCTGCTTGGGACGACAGCTTGGACAGAACCAGTCTCCTTCCGGGACAGACTTCAGTCTGGGTCTCAAACACTGCAAATGATGTCCTCGGTCACATCCGTCACACAGTAACATAGTCTCTGCGTCTCCTTTCCGTCTGCACAGTTTACAGCGAGCGTTGAGGAGAGACTTTGCCCAAATGATGCTCTTTTCCAAAGTGGACAGATGGACAAACACTTGGGAAAGACTGGAGCAGGACTGCAGAGATTCTCTCCAACGTTCCAAAACCATCTTACCACTGGCACTGCCATTGTTACTGTCACTGGACGGGTCGTCATTTTTTCTTCCTGTTTTTACCGTTCTTCTTGTCTTTCTTGGACTCCTCGCCGCCCAGAGGAACTTGGAGGAACCTGCGTTTGATTTCCTGTTCTATCTGAAACAGGGCATGAGCAAGGCAGTGGACGGTACTGTTCACTTGCTGAGAGTCATCCACCTCCATCTCCTCTCCACCATTCATCTCTCCGTTCTTTCTGCCATCAGCAGCCAGCAGTTCATATTGTCCTCTCTCCAATGCTGATCTCCATGTCTCTCTCTCCGTTATCTTCAGCGTTTCCAGATTTCCTTCGTAGATTCTTTCCTCAATGTCCAACAGCATATCTCTGAGTCGGCTCTCCACGAAACTCTCAGCTGTAGCAAGGGATTCTGGGGCCTTGGTTTTATAATTATATTTGACAGCAGCAGTGTTGTTCAGTATCTGTGTGATTCTGTCTTTCTCCTGGTGTAGCGTCTCCTTGAGGCTGCTCTCTCTGTGACCTCGCGGGTTCAATGCCTCCATCAGCTGCTCCACCTCCTCCACCGAGCTGTAGAAGGCCCATTGGTTGGGGCGTATGACTGGCAGGCAACTGGCAGGGATACAGGTGGGGCTATGTATGGTGTCCATCTGTGTGTCCTGCTGTCCTTCATCCTCCATCTGTTCATCCTGTAGAGATGCAGGGTGGGGTTCCAGCATGTCCTCCGTCAGCCCAAAGTAATCATCCTCCACAAACAGAGCACAGGTGGAAGGGAAAAACCAGTATTGTTTGTAGATTCTGTCTCTGCCCAGAGGAACGAGCGACGTACGACGGAAAGCCTTCTGGATACGATTCTTCTTCTTCTTGAACCTTCTGCTGTTCCTCCTCCAGCTCTTCAGCTGTGAGGCTGACAGGGGCAACTGTGGAGGAGACTGCCTGATGTCCCTGTTGTAGATGAGTATGCTTTCTTAGCTTTGGCCTTCTGCGCCTTTGCTTGACCAATGTTAGGTGTTCTCAGAGGGACACACACACGCACGGACGGGTGATTTGGACTGAAAGGTACTGTTCCAATCAAGACTGATTGATCCTGTCTTACCTCACTTCAAAAAGTAGAGGCTTTTTGAAGTGACACACCTATTTATAGAATTTTATTTCGTCATGCGTCCCTCTAGCCAATCAAAGGCATTGGTGTCAACATATTGACACGTGTCACGTGGAGCTTGACCAATGTTAGCTTGGCTAACAATGTTTGCTCACACACGGCGGGACGAAGCGAAAACATATTTTCCACCTACGGCGGAGACAATAATGCATAAAGAGTTATGATGACAGAACAGATTTCAGACGGGCAATGGCAAGCTGATGTTAACTCAAATGTTATCCACTCTACTTGTCTTGGAAGATGGCCTTTCTCTTCTGCACAAATGCAGCCATGCCTTCCTTACGATCCTCTGTGGCAAAGGTAGCATAGAATAAGCGCTTCTCCAACCGATTCCCCTCGGCCAAAGCCAGTTCGTAAGCTGCATTAACAGCCTCCTTTGCCATGGCTGTAACTAGCTTGGAATTGCTAGCAATCTTCTCACCACATTTAATGGCTTCTGACACCACCTGGTCCACTGGAACAACTTTACTCACCAGACCCGACTGCTTGGCCTCCTGAGCATTAATCCTTTTATCTCCTGTTAGTACCATCTCCATAGCCAGTGATTTCCCCACGGCACGAGTGAGCCGCTGAGTACCCCCCGCTCCAGGGATGGTACCCAACAGAATCTCCGGTTGGCCAAACTGAGCCTTCTCTCCCGCATAAATGATGTCACACATCATCGCCAACTCACAGCCACCACCCAGAGCAAATCCGTTGACGGCGGCAATCACGGGCTTCTTGACAGTAGACACTCTGTTCCAGTGAGCCAGGAAGTTCCCACCATAACACTCCTGGAAGGTTCGAAGGTTCAACTCTTTAATGTCCGCCCCCGCAGCAAAGGCCCTCTCACTGCCAGTGATGACGACGGCTCCGACATCTCCGTCGACTTCGAAGGCGTCGAGGGCCCGTCCCACCTCTAACATCAGTCCATCACACAAAGCGTTCAGAGCCCTGGGCCGGTTCAGTTGGATGAAACCAACGTTCTGCTTTTCCCCACGCTTTTCCACCAAGATGTATTCATATTGACCACCTGTACCGAACTGGCGAGCAGCAGAGATCATGGCTGGGAATACTCTAGTGGGCTTCAAGAGCAGAGCAGCAGCGTTGCAGAACAGGGACATGGCGGCGAGTGCGGAAAATGTGTCAATCGAGTTTCTGTCTTGTCAAGTGCCACTCTGTCTAGCACACCGTTCGTCCTTATTGCATGTCCCAAAAAATCTTGCCCACATTATGGAATTCCAGTATTCCACACGTCATCAATGACATCAGTTTTGGCCAAATATGGAATTCCACTTAATCTGTATGTCAAAACTTTGTCTAAATATGGAGTTCCACTTCCACACATCATCAACATGACATCAATCTTGCCCAAATATGGAATTCCACGACTGGCCTCCAGGTGCTCTGATCGAACGCAAACGCTTCGTCCACAAACTGCACACCTAATAACTTGCCATTTCATAGGGACGCCACACCATTATTAGACCCTTTTACGTTTACCCCTGCCTCTCCTGTAAGCTGCATTAACAGCCTCCTTTGCCATGGCTGTAACTAGCTTGGAATTGCTAGCAATCTTCTCACCACATTTAATGGCTTCTGACACCACCTGGTCCACTGGAACAACTTTACTCACCAGACCCGACTGCTTGGCCTCCTGAGCATTAATCCTTTTATCTCCTGTTAGTACCATCTCCATAGCCAGTGATTTCCCCACGGCACGAGTGAGCCGCTGAGTACCCCCCGCTCCAGGGATGGTACCCCGCAGAATCTCGGGTTGGCCAAACTGAGCCTTCTCTCCCGCATAAATGATGTCACACATCATCGCCAACTCACAGCCACCACCCAGAGCAAATCCGTTGACGGCGGCAATCACGGGCTTCTTGACAGTAGACACTCTGTTCCAGTGAGCCAGGAAGTTCCCACCATAACACTCCTGGAAGGTTCGAAGGTTCAACTCTTTAATGTCCGCCCCCGCAGCAAAGGCCCTCTCACTGCCAGTGATGACGACGGCTCCGACATCTCCGTCGACTTCGAAGGCGGCGAGGGCCCGTTCCACCTCTAACATCATTCCATCACACAAAGCGTTCAGAGTCCTGGGCTGGTTCAGTTGGATGAAACCAACGTTCTGCTTTTCCCCACGCTTTTCCACCAAGATGTATTCATATTGACCACCTGTACCGAACTGGCGAGCAGCAGAGATCATGGCTGGGAATACTCTAGTGGGCTTCAAGAGCAGAGCAGCAGCGTTGCAGAACAGGGACATGGCGGCGAGTGCGGAAAATGTGTCAATCAAGTTTCTGTCTTGTCAAGTGCCACTCTGTCTAGTTTGTCCTTATTGCATGTCCCAAAAAATCTTGCCCACATTATGGAATTCCAGTATTCCACACGTCATCAATGACATCAGTTTTGGCCAAATATGGAGTTCCACTTAATCTGTATGTCTGTCAAAACCTTGCCTAAATATGGAGTTCCACACATCATCAACATGACGTCAATCTTGCCCAAATATGGAATTCCACAACTGGCCTCCAAGTGCTCTGATCGAACGCAAACGCTTCGTCCACAAACTGCACACCTAATAACTTGCCATTTCATAGGGACGCCACACCATTATTAGACCCTTTTACGTTTACCCCTGCCTCTCCTGTTTCAGTATTTCTGCTATGATACCTTAACTTTGCTCTGCGGATCGATAAAGGTTAATTTTATTTTGTGGTTGGTTGCACGTCAACACTACCGAAGATATACTACTAGATCACAATCTCACAGAACATCCAGGTTAAATGCTAACTAATGCTTCATAAATATGGAATTTCAATCGTCTATTACAATACTAAAAGTAGAACTGTATGTAGAGTACACACACACACACACACACACACACACACACACACACACACACACACACACACACACACACACACACACACACACACACACACACACACACACACACACACACACACACACACACACACACACACACACAGAGAGAGAATATTGAATATCGCTTTGTTCTTTGGCTCAGCACTGGTGTCACCTGTTCCTGCCAAGCTCTGGTTCCCATTAGGTCCCATATGACGCACAGCGGGGACCTGGCTACCCAGACACACTACTACACTAACACACTCCATCTAATACACGTGGCGCTTCAAGAGGCTAGGAAGACCAAAAGCTTACACAAAGTTAACACATTGCTGCATGCACACACGCTAGTCTTGACAGCTTTTTTAGAAACAGTTCATCTGAAGAGATGAGAACAGCGGACACATGGGAGGAAGGTTCCACTACATTACTTCAAGAGGACAGGCTTCCCTCGCTCCCTGTCTCTCTCTCTCTCCGTGTGTGTCTGTGTCCGGGGATACATGGGCTTTCATGCAATGTAAGCCATTAAAGCTCAAAGGAATGGCCAGGGCTTGGGGCGGGGTGGCCTTACAGCGCTGCGTATCGATTTTTGAGACGACTCGACAAGCCCCCCTCTTACGCTCCACTAACCGCTGGGGCAACACTAACAATTACACAATAATTACCTCCCCTACAGTTCCAGGTGGAGTCCTGTAGGGGGGCCGCCTCACTCAATATAAAGCTGGATTTATACTTTAAACAACAAATGGAAAGGGGGGAAAGGGAGTATTGTTTGTCACATTACATATTGTAAGTTCTCTGCATTTAACCCATCATAACTATTAATACAGCGCCCAGGGAGGACTTAGAGGTCTTGTTCAGGGACACTTTAACACAGACCAGGGCCGGGAGTGAACCGGGGACCTTCTGCATCCCAGATGATAACTTTACTACTAACCATTCAGCTAAAATCAGGCGTAAGAGCCACGCAATTTTAGCCACCCTGCAAATGTCTAAGTAAGATTACATTACACAAGCTTCGGTGCCATATCGTATGTGTGAGTATATACATGTTAATTATATACTGAATTGTATGATGACAGAATTAGATGACACGTTGTAAGATGACATGGGGACATGCAGAAGTGCACTCGTGTTTGCAAAAGGATCTGTGCAGTATACTGCATCTAGGTCTATATCGTTGCTATTTCAAATTTAAAAAATTGCAAATGTAGCAGATCGGGCAAAACGCGCTGCATTGCGACACGTTTTGCCCGATCTGCTACATTTGCAATTTTTTAAATTTGAAATCTGAAAAGTACGTTTTGGACATGTGCGGTTTCCACCCGACAACAACGATAATACTGTATGTAACAACTGTTTGAGCTGCAGGGTGAAGGACAGATGAAAGCAGGACAACGCGTCATGGCAGATAACAAGCATCTCGCTGTGTTGTATAAGAAGGTCCACCCACTCTTTGTCACTTCCCCAACCTACAGGCGACGACGCCAGGGAGGCACACGCTGTCGGTTTACGCCTCCGCTCCGCCAGGGTCATTACCAACCCAGTACCTGTATGATATGGGAGGAATTGCTGTATGCAATCGCCTCAGCCCACTTCCCTGTCCTAGTTATCCACTTCTATAAACATGTTACATAACGCTGCAGAAGTACAGAAATGAGCAAATTATGTTAATGAGGAATGGGGGAATGAAAAAAAAAAAAGCATATTAAGTGTCTTGTCGACAGTTGTTCTTTGGGTGAAAACTGCAGAACAGGAAGAGGATCAGTTATCATTTCGCTTTGCTTCTAGCCTCTGCCTGCCTGATCCAGACTCTGCCTGATCTAGACTCTGCCTGTTCCAGACTCTGCCTGCCAGACTTTAGGCAACATTTGGCCAATCAGATTCGACTCTCTCTGATCTAGATTCCCTAGACTCTGCCCCTGTTGTAGGCTCTACCATCCCATCAGCTCATGTCATTGGCAACCAAAAAAGTCACAGATGACCAACTGTGCTGAAGCTCAAATCCTTACAAAAAGAGGTAACAGAGACATCTGGACCCAACTAGACTTGAAGCAGTGTTTTTATTCTTTAATAAAAAATAAATCATCATAGTCAGGACTTAAGGCTAGGATGGTGATGATGAGCAAGCTTAATTTCACCCTCTCTAGCAAAGCTGCTGGCCGGGCTCTCTCTACCATCTGTTGGACTGTGGCCAGCGGGATCATATTTTCATTATGCCGGCTGTTGTAGCTATGCTATGAACATTCTATTCCCTGCTCTTTTGCCTGACCAGCTGGCCACACAGATCCTCTTTGGACCGCAGAGAGAGATGCTTCTGAATGTCTCCCCATGAAAATGTGGAATCAGCTGATGCTTCAACCATCTGCAAGTAGTTGAAAACCTTCTCACACGGACACCGGCATATACAGTATACATGCACAAACGCACATGTATGCGACTTCCATGTAAGTGCACGCACGCACGCACACGCGCGCGCGCACACACACACACACACACACACACACACACACACACACACACACACACACACACACACACACACACACACACACACACACACACACACACACACACACACACACACACACACACACACACACACACACACACACACACACACACACACACACTAACCTGCATCTCCTTGTCTCCATATTTGGAGGGGTGCTTGCTACCTTGGCTCTTCCGCCGCAGTTTCTTCAGCTCTGCCTGGCACTTCTCTAGACTCTCCCCTTTGCTCTTGTGTTCCGTCTGGTACTTCTTCAGCGCAGCCTGAGGGGGTCAGCACAGAGTCAGCAGGGGCATCGCAATGCTTTGATGTCTTCATTCAGTGCCTTTATCCAAAGAGCTTTACAATGTGCATTGCATTCACCCATTCACACACACATTCACATAATACCGATTCAAGGTATACCGACATGCTCACCGGGAGTAGTGAGGGGTTCAGTGTCTTGCTCAAGGACACTTCGACAGGGAGCCAGGAACCAGAAGGTTCCCTAACAGCCACTCTACCTCCTGAGCCACTGCCAGCTAAACTGATGTGCGTTTAGCAGCCACCGATGATGACCGACTAAAGTCATCGTCAAGACAGTCCTGGCAAAATGATCAATGATCAGCGCAGGGCGAGACAGCATTGCAGCTTTGTGGGAGGATGGTGTTGTAACGATGTTCCTCCACCTCTCCTCCCACCATCCTCTCTGTCCTGCTTTATCAGACCATACTTAGTGGTTCAGACTCATTGTACTCCCATCTAGGCCTTTGTGCTTTTGAACAAAGGCCTCAACATCTGCCAAAAGTACTCTGACGCACTGGGTGAGAGTGTAAAGCAATGTTGCCTCTTTCCCACTCAAATCTCCCCCCCCAACAGGCGTGGTTATTTACTTTTGTGGAGGACTGAAATAACAGAGCAGGCGTACATGCCTGCATGTGTCTTTTTTGATCAGAGCCCAGAATGACAGAACCACAGAATGAGGTAATTCACAATCCACTTTCTTTTCACTTGATAGGCCAATCATTGCAATGATATGTACAGTATATCATCTTCCACATATCACAAAGCATGACCTTTCTGAGGCCGATTGCATGAAGAAAACAATCCTGGAGCCGATTTAAAAAAATCTTAGCTTGTCCACTGAAATTATTTGACAAAACTCCTCTGGTTTTCATGAAATGAGTCATAATTCATGGAGCAGAGGAGGAAGTAATTTATGTAACTCTACTGTGGCGGTTAGGCTGAGAACCATTGGGAAATTAAAGCAAGAGCGTGCAGTCCAGTCTCTGGCCGATGATTTTACGAGACTGTGGCTCATATCCCCCCTTAACGCTTTCCCTGGAGGGACCTATCCGGTGCGGGGTGAAGTTAAACGCAGTGTCGCATCAAGGCTTTCAGTAATACGGTCCTCCTTTCAGAATACTCAGAGAACATTGAGTGCTGGAGTGGCCACGATTACATAATGAACTAGGATTAATTTGATGGATATATTCCCCTTCAATTCTGTGCTACTGTTTACTACAGTCTCGTTTGTAAAGATATACAATGTAGTTATAAATAATCTGTGCATCTTCGGGTGTCTGGCCAAGTCTGTGCTCTTTCGCTTTACAGTTAAATTAAATTCTAGGAGAATGACACCAATGCAGCCCACTGGCCTTCATCAGGGTGTTCTTGCTTTCTTCTATATATAGATTCACATCCAACAGGACAAGCACATCATAAACTATTTACAATGTACAGAATAATAAAACAACAAGGTATTGGCTCTGGCGAGTATTCCAATGCCTTGGTATCATTGTCAAAGAATACGGTAGCTGAAAATAATATTCAAATGGATCATTTTCGTTTCAACCTTGATTCATTTCAAACTTTGTTAACAATATTCAGTGGTAGTATTTCCACTTCCCTGTATCTGTCTTTTCATTTCATATATGTATACACATGTAGCGGGTCACAATTTATTTCCATTGTGGTCCAGCCATACTAGATTTTTATCTAGTCTTGATCATTTATCAAGGCAGTAGAAAGGGCAGGTGGCATTCAGATCAGAATTCACTGTACTGTACATACACCGTATCTCTAAGCACAAAGTTGTTGGTTGGACTACACACTCACGTTCAGATAGCGTGCATCCAGCTCCACCTTCTTCTCCAGTTCTGTGAGCAGCTCATTGTGAAAAGACTTCAGCTAGAAGACACACAGGAAAACAAGATTTAAGCAATGCAATAAATAGGAGAACCTAGACCTCAAGAAGCTGTTTAATGTACAAATGCCAAACCATACTTGTTGGTTCGCACTCATACTTAGTTAGTGCGAGGCATCAAGTATGTTTTTTATGAGTTTGACAAATGTCACGCACAAAGGATTAGGAGAGGATGTCTGGTAGATATTCGTGCCAAAGTCAATATGTGACATGTCTGCCTGTTTATGCGTGAAGAAGGCAGAGTTGAACTAGCGGTGAAATGTCACTGAACTAGCTGCACATTTTTTTAAAATTTTTTAATGGATTAAGTGAGATGGGTTTCAGATGGCTGGTTATACTCACTGAAGCACTGACATTTTTCTCAAATAAAAAAGCACACAAAAATAAGGTGACATTTTGTGAAGCACCCGTTATCAAAGCCCTCTGAACCTCCTTCCCCCTTTCTTATCGCCTCTGTTTTAATATTTTCTTAAACTCCTATCAGCTGCATGTGTGACGAAAATGTGGGAATCGGTGAGGTTTCAGACTAAAAGGAACGATGGAGGTCAGAACCCAGGGGGGCTGAAGGCCATTGTCTGTGTGTCAGTGTAGAAATTATGTGTCTGGACTGTGTTGGATCTGAGATTAGTCAATCACCAGACAGACGGCCTTTTCCTCTTCCTCTGAGGACCAGCTGGATGCTTCTGACTGACACTCAGTGTCAGTGGTTACATATAAACAAGGAGTTTTTTTTTATCATCATTCAGAGAAGGACACTGGTTCTCAACCTGTGGGATTTGGTGTAAAGGGAAAAAGGAGGGGGGAGTATAGACCCAGGGGGGACTTTGCACTAGGGTAGCATATAGGGTTTATTCTTTATCCGGATCCCCATTAGCTCTTCCTGGGGTTCACAACAAACATAAGTGACTTAAGTGGTTAAAAAAAAAATGTGTAGAGCTGTAGTCACGTAAACCCCCCCCCCCCCCCCCCCCATCATGAACCCCATGCTCACCATCTCTTCCAGTTGGATCTGGATCTGTCTGTGGACCTCAGCCATCTGAAACAGAACCTCCCCTGTACAGAGACCACAAAGAAAAGAAACGAGGGGAAAATAAACAAACAAACAAACAAAAAAAGGAGGAAGAAAAGGGGGGGGGGAGAGAGAGAAGGATATTAAATCTTCCCAATGCCTCTTTAAAGCCACATCCACGTGCATAAAAGAAGACCATGCAGCTACAAAGAAACACATGTAGAAGACAGGAGTATGGCAGCAAGGGACGATGGACAAGATGGAACATAATGTGTTACAAGCAGACAAAACAATGACAAAATAAATGTATCTATTGAACATTACTACAATATGCACTGGAAAAACTAAACAAAACAACAAAAAAACAGAATGGATGAGAAGTAGATGATTAGAGAGATCTAAAAGAAATGCCACTGCTACGTATATCCAAACCAAAACTAAAATATGAAAAAGATTTTCCATTTTACCAATAGCTTACTGTACTTATAACTGCTAAGAAACACACAGGTACAGTATGATAAAAATGAAAATCTTCTACACTCGTAAAGCAACTATTAGTAGTGTTCAGTAACACATAATGCTTTTTTTTTTTTACAACATAACGGAAAAATACATCAAAAAGCAGAGCCCAGAGAAGAAGAGAAAAAAAAATAGAAGAAAAAGAATGATTCATGCAGCCAGGGAAGTGCGTTGTCGTTTTAAAGATACCTACATGCTGCCTCTTCTGAATATGCAATGCGTTGTGAAAAAAAAAGGAACAAAAAGATCTAGTTTGAGCAAATAACGGAGGGATAGACACCTGGAGAGACAGTGAGAGATCAAGCTACCCCAGAATAATGAGACAAACGACAAACGGTTTTCACACATAAAGACACTCAGACAGGCAGTTATGGCTAATTTATACCTTGACGTACGACCGCGGCGCGTGCCTGAAATCAGTGTCACTGTCGTACGACAAATTATAAATTTGGCTTGGAGCCCGATTTATACTATATGAGGGTGTCACGTGCCAAAAATGGCAGATCCACAAGCTCACAGCACGTTGCAGAAGTGTTGCACTGTGAGTTTGTAGATCCGCTATTTTCGGCACGTGACACCTTCGAATGATGGAGCATGAATTAGGCATAGGTCAAAGGTCAGACATGTACAGTATAGACTTGTGCTCACATTTTAGATTTGTGCACAAATGCTGCCTTATTCAGTTATCTATCTATCTATCTATCTATCTATCTATCTATCTATCTATATATCTATGCCATAGTATGAAATATTTCTCAACAAAAGAACGAGAAGGCTGGAGAAATAAAGAAATTGACCTATATGAAAGGTTTTATGCAGGTCTACCATTCCCCCATGCACAAGCTAATTTATGCTACATGGTGAGCGTGTGCGGGTGCATTAGCGCCACTCATCCTCTTGCTGTATAATGTGTGTGGATGCTGGGTAATCTGCGTTGCAGGGAGTGGTACCACATGGTGAGTGTATGGAGGAAGGTGTGGGCGGTTAAGACGTTAGACACCAGATAGTCAACTAGTTACGAGAGAGACTTGGGAGTGTGGACACTTAAAAAAAATAAAAATAAAAAACACTTTCAACCTAGCTGGCATCCAGCATAGGCAAAAATAATCAAATTTATTTTGTTTCTGAAAATGAATTCAAAAATGTAATGTAATGTAATAATACATTTTAAAATGTTCCGCCAAAAAACAACAACTAATTATTATTAAAAAAAGATTCAAACATTAAAAAACAAAACAAAATTAAAAAATAGCAAAAATATTATCGCTATTCATCATACAACTAAGTAGCAATAGGCCTATACTGTAGGTGGTTAATGGTATAATAGAGGCAAATGTCTTCTAGATTGGCGTAGTCATCTAGCAGCTGAGACTCAGTGGGTGGGTGTGGTGATGGTGTGTGTGTGTGTGTGTGGGGGGGGGGGTTAGACGTACAGTATAGGGTGCATGGGGGGCACAGTCGAGTGGGTTCAGTCTCTTTAACCCATTAAAAAAAGGATATATTCAAAGATTTGCAAAAATGTTCACGATTTTTCAAAAATAGCAGATCTACAAGCTCATAGCCCAAGCTAAGAGCTTCTGTATCTGCACATTTTTAATAGCCAAAGTATAAAATAATGGTTAAAGTGGTTAAAATGATTGTGGCAAGGATGCTTTCCCGGATTGAATGGGTTAAATCCACGGCTCCACAAACGCACAGTGTCAAACATATAAATGTGTCACACGTATAAATGGCAAAGTTTGGCTCAGACACATTACTTGCTGCACAAAAACGCACATTTGAAAAAAACACACACACACACAGAGACACAGAACAGTTTGTTTTTCTTTCTTTTTCTTTTTCTAACAAGTCCGCAAACAAAACAAACTAAAAGTACACAGTAGTTATCGTTAATATGCAAAATCGCTATTATGCCTAATCTATAGCCAGTTGCACGACGCACCACAGTGTAGCGCGCCGGAAACAGAGGAACTACAAGCTCACAACGCGTAACGGATGCGACGCGTTGGCGAGCTTGTAGGTCGGCCATTGTTTTTCTTTGCGTGACACCATCATACGACAGAGTGTAAATCGTGCTTTATAGCAGTGGTTCTCAACCTTTTCTGGACCAGGGCCCACTTAAAGGCGGCTTTCCATATACATGGACTTACCTAGCCCCACCCCACACCGCCCACCACAGCAACGGTTTCCACTACAATGAAGTGGGTAGAGTGGTGTGTAAGTGGTACTAAACTGGTGCCTAAAAAGTACCCAGTCTTGGGTAGGTCTGAGCTGGGCTAAGCGGGGCTAAAGCTGTGACTATAACGCTGCTGCTACTGATTGGTCGGCTCACAGCTGTGTCTGTCCACTCAGGCCTCTGTAAAATGTAAACACTACGGTAGCAGTGTTGCCATGTCCACTTATTATAAGCGACATTGGGCTTATTTTTCTGTAAAGTTGCTTGTAAATATTGGTAGTACTTTTACTCCACTACAATTATCTGAAAACGTATTAGTTACTTGTTACTAGTTACTTTTCAGATATAAATGATTACATTATAAAACATACATTAACCACTTAAGCCCTATTTTATACCTAGGCTATTTGAAAATAGCCGTTCTACAAGCTCACAACGCATCGCATCATTGTAGATCTGCTATTTTCAAACATTTTAGTACTTACTTTTGGTACCTTAAGTACATTTTGATACCAATAGTTTTTGTACTTTTACTCAAGTAATTCCAGACTTTCACTTGTAGAGTGCTTCTACATTGCAGTATTGATACTTTTACTTAAGTAAAACATTTGAGTACTTTTTCCACCACTGCTTGTTTCTAAAATGTAGTTGATTATTTGGGGCTTGTTTCCATGTGTTGTTGAAACCAGTGGTTCTTAAACATTTTCATGTCAAGGACCCCCAAATTAATATGTATTTGTCAATATTATATATGTATATATTTTTTTAAATAGCAGATGCACACACTCACAATGCGTCGCATCTCTACGCGTTGTGAGTTTGTAGATCTGCTATTTTCAAATAGCCGTAGATAGTCGCTTCTTTTGGGATTGTTTTCATAGACCTGATTGCTTATTTTTTTCTGCTAAACCTGGCAACAATGAATGTGCGACGATACACGCTAATAATGTTTTTTATATAAGTGATGGCAACGTGTTTAGACACCACACAGGTCTTCCCAACAATAGCGAAGATTAAAGTCAGGGTGAACATGGCCAAATAATAACTTAAGAGCCAAACTAGCTCTGAGGGAGCACGCTAGCATTTAGGCTAACCCTGTAGCCTGAGGCTAAGTTGGTGTGTTAAAGAAAGGGGCGTTGATTTCCTTCGGGAGGGGAGGGGAGGGTGGGGATTTTGCGAGTGGGGACTTTTGTGCAATGGAAACGCAAGACATTTTGAAGCGGTGCGGTGCGGTTCTGGACTGTACTGGACAGTGTCGTGCTTAAGCTGTGATGGAAAAGCGGCTTTAAGGTCGCAAAAGCGGGCGTCAATTGCCTAGTGGTGAAGGCACAGACCACATATAGGCTCTAATGCCCTGACAGCGAGTCGCAGGTTCGATTCCCGTGCGTGTCACTCCCCATCTCTCTCTCCCTGTTTCCTGTCCTATCTTCACTGTACTATCCAAAATAAGGCAGGAAAGCTCCCAAAAAATATCAAAAAAGAAAATCACAAGAGCGTTTGGCAGCCCAGCCATCTGATACATACATACATTTTTAGAGAATGTTTATTAGCATGTTTATCTTAACGATCAATCAATTGATTGTGTTCTGACTTGGATCAATGGAACTAACTTACCGGTAGTATACTTTAAGTTCCTATATGTTGGTAAAGGTATCACAATGAAAACTCACTTTTAAAGAAAAAAATACCATGGCATTTTGTTTTACATATTAATGTTATATTATCATTAGAAATCTTCGTGTTTTGCCAGATATTTGGGGGCCCACCTGCAATATCCTCACGGCCCACCAGTACAGGTTGAGAAACAGTGCTTTATAGCAGTGGTTCTCAACCTTTTTCATGTCAAGGAGCAAGGACCACCCAAAACTATATGCATTTGGCCGCGTACCCCCCCATCTCAAAATATTTAGTTCAAGGGACCCCCCCCCCCCCAGAAGCAAAGATTTAACTTACAAATGCTCGCTTTAAAAACTATATATTCAAATATTTACACAAATAGCAGATCTACAAGCTCATAGCGCTAGCCTTCCACTGTCTATGACAACTATAGGCTTGTACACATGAACGCACGCACACACGCTCACGCTCACACGCTCTCAACGTTCACACTCACTCTCACACACACACACACACACACTTCACATTTGAGAGGTAACACATGCTCTCTCTGCATCTTAAAGATACCACTATACATCCCAATACACTTTCTCCTTTTTATGGCATCATAGCTAGCCACATTTATGAGTCTGACTTCATGCCAAGGCTGCGTTCACTATCTCTATGGAGCAATGCCCACTCGGAAGAGTCCACTAGATCAGAAGAGTGGAGGAAAGAGAGAAAGACACACACACACACACACACACACACACACACACACACACACACACACACACACACACACACACACACACACACACACACACACACACACACACACACACACACACACACACACACACACACACACACACACACACACACACACACACACACAAGCTTGCACGCAAAAAAATGACGTCCACTCTCCTTCATCATGGATTCCATCTTCTCTCTCCCATCATTCAGTCCCACTCTGCCAATACAAAGCCATTCAGCTACCATTAACTACACTTCAGTGTAGTTAACTTCAGATATTAGATCTGTTCATTTGCCTATAGTATGCTGGCCTCTGTAGACCATCATGCAGCTCAGAGAATAAGAAGAGGTTCGCACACTGTAGTTCCCTTAAATGACTTTATTTAGGCATCCACCTGAGTGACGTTTCGAGCAAAAAGCTACTCTTCAAACCCTTTTCCAATGCCATGTTCAGATGTTCAGATATACAGTATATAGCTGCTGTTGGGTGAAAACCTCATATGTCCAAACCTGTTACTTTTCAGGATAAAAAACTAAAAAACTAAAATTGAAGATCTACAAGCTCAAGCTACAAGTTAAAATATGGAGATAAGCGGTTTCTGCCCGACAGCAACGATATACTGTATGCACATTGCACACCTTGGCCAATGACCATGCAACAGTAGGGTCCCAAGCACCAGGCCTGGCCCTGAATTCATTCCAGGATGTATTGTATTTGTTTCATTGCAGTAGTTTCATTTCAGCAGTCTAATCCAGTGGTTCTCTAACTTTTTCATGTCAAGGACCCCCAAAATGATATGTATTTAGCCACGGACCCCCATCTCAAATATTTTGTTCCAGGGACCACCCCAGAAGCAAAGATTTGAGTTACAAATGTTCACTTTAAAAAAGTATATATTCAAAGGTTTGCACACATTTTCACGATTTTTCAAAAAAAGCAGATCTACAAGCTCATAGCGCGGCACTCGGTGCCGTGCTATGAGCTTGTATATCTGCTATTTTAGAACGGCCAAAGTATAAAAGGTTAAAGTGGTTAAAAGTATTGTGATGCCATATTAACACATTCCCCAAGGACCCCACTTTGAGAACCAATGGTCTAATCTACAGTAACACCACTCCATCTCACCCTATGAAAAGGCTACTGTAAGCTGCTTACTAATAATGGGAGCGGATCAGACAGATCTGAAGCTTATGGAGACTGATTTCCGCTCCTAACACAAGCGGACCAGGATCAAATCACTTTCACTTCCTTTCCAAAAATAGCCGATCTATATACTAAGCTCACAGCACGTTGTGATGAAATGTGTTGTGAGTATAGGGCTGCAACTATTGGTTTATCTTATTAGTGATCATTCTAACTAAACTAATTACTTTTTCAATTAATTGATTAATCAAGAAGCATTGTTTGGGGGGATCATTTATTATGATATATTTATATACAGTGTTAACATAACAAACAAAACGTTTCATAATCTATTAAATCCATTAATCTGATTAACCACTTAAGCCTTAGTTAATACAATGTTGTAAAATGGTGTTGATCTGCTTTAAAAATATATTTTATTATAATAATTGAATAGTTTGATTAACTTTTGCACCCCTAGTTGTGAGCTTGTAGATTGGCTATTTTTTGTCAATAGACACGGTCGTACAGCAAAGTATAAATCAGACTTAAGTAGTTAAACCACCAATTTGGAAATGGAAATCACTTTTTAATGAAGCTCATTTGATTCAGCGAACAAAAGCGCTCGAAAACGACTGTAACGCGTGTCATTGTTTGTCTAATAAGGAAAAGCTGAAAATGCCACGTTTCAGAGGTTTACCGCGCATGGTATAGAAGCGATTATGTAAAGTGCTTTAAAACAAAAAGCCCCCCCTAAAAAAAAGCACAGCTTACAAAATTAGGTTGTAGAAATAATAATTCCTGCATTAAAGCGGATAAACGTGTTGGTTATTCAAGAAAGGGTAAGGTCTCCTTAACCTCTGAGCTAATGCCAGAATGCAGTGTGGTCTATCTAAAACAAAGAAGATGGTTATCTTTTTCCATAATGTGTGTGTTTGTGTGTGTGTGTGTGTGTGTGTGTGTGTGTGTGTGTGTGTGTGTGTGTGTGTGTGTGTGTGTGTGGGGGGGGGGGGGGGTGTGTGTGTGTGTGTGTGTGTGTGTGTGTGTGTGTGTGTGTGTGTGTGTGTGTGTGTGTGTGTGTGTGTGTGTGTGTGTGTGTGTGTGTGTGTGTGTGTGTGTGTGTGTGTGTGTGTGTGTGTGTACGAGTACTTTATGTGTTTGACTCTGACAGCACCCAGCGGGCCTGACCCGCGCCTGCAGGGAGCCGTTTGCCTTGGGAGAGGGAAGGTGAGAAAAGCCCTATTATTCAGCGCACGTACCCCAGGGCAGTACTACTCATATAGCTGGGTTTTTATTACCCCAGCTACCACTCTGTCTCACTGCGGGGCTCAACAGTGGGATATAAAGGCCCAGAGGATGGGAGGTATGAGAAAGAGAGAGAGAGGATGGGAGGTATGAGAGAGAGAGAGAGAGGATGGGAGGTATGTGAGAGAGAGAGAGAGCGAGAGCGAGAGCAAATTGTCACCGTCGGGTGGAAACCTTGTATGTCAAAAACTGTGACTTTTCAGGAAATTGGAAAAATGTGTCCCATGTAGTTATTGTTTAGTCACAATTTCTTGTTAATACTTTCCATTGGTTCAGTATTTATTAAACCCACAGACAGAGTAAAAAAAAAAATAGCAAAAATAGCCAATCTACAAGTTCACAACGCATCGCATCGGCTGTTTTTGCTAAACGGGTGTGACACTGCAGTGTGACAAAGTAGGGCGTTAATTTACGGAAAGCTGAAGTACGGAGGGAGATACAAGGTTTCTGCCCAGTCAGCGACGAAACAGAGAGTCTCTATGTACCAAGTGTTGGATAAGGCACGGTTAATGGCCATATGGAGGGAGGTGTTTTATGTAGTGTGAGTCTTTGTGGGGACTGCATTATGGGAGGCTCAAAGCAAACACAGGCTGTAATCCCCACAATGCTGCAGTGGAGGGAGGGAGGGAGCAGGAGGTGCCGCGGGAGGATTTGTCCTCCTCAGAGCCGGCTGATTGGCTGCTGTTGTTGTGCTCAACTGGTCCTTGTACTTCCTGTAAAACACTTTATTGTTCTCCACATGTCCCTCTCTGTCTACTATTCTCTAAATATATCTTTCTCTCTGTAGTCCTTTCCCACGTGCGTACAAACACGCACGCACACACGCACACGCACAGACACACACACACATACACATTATGCGTATGCATACATTGAAAAGAACTGCTCTCTTGAGTTTAATCTTGAAAGAAGGCTCACAAAGACACATTCATTAGTACAACTCACATTATGTTGGACTGCTGACTAAGAATAGACCCTTGTTGTGTCATTGGGTGAAAACAGCAGATCTACGGGCTCACAAATGCGTTTGTATATTGGCTATTTTGATTTGGTGTAGTGATTAAAAAAGGAGCAGAGCCCTGGGGGAACCTGGTCACCGCCACTCAGGAGCAGTAGCGGCTCAGGAGACAAAGTGCCCGCTTGGGAATCGGAAGGTTCCCAGTTTGATTCCCGGCTCCCCCCTGGGTAAGTGTCCTTGAGAAATATACCAACCAACCTGCACAGCAAAATCCATAGAGTTCATTTCATCCATTCAATCCAACGCATCTGTGTCATTTTAGATTTCTTTGGCTATTAAAAAATTGCAGATATACAAGCTCATAGCGCGACACCGAGTGCCGCGATATGAGCTTTTAGATCTGCTATAAAAAAAAAATCTACATTTTTGCAAATCTTTGAATATATATATTTTTGACATTTGTCAAATATTTTGTTCCAGGGACCCCCCAGAAGGAAAGATTTGAGTTACAAATGCTCGCTTTAAAGAAAATATATTCGAAGATTTGCACACATTTTCACGATTTCTTTTTCCAAAAATAAGAGATCACGTTCACGGATTGAATGGGTTAACTCATTTGGTTCCATTTGTGCACTCGCACAGGATTTTGCAGTTTGGACATAATGGCTCTGAACCCGGCTGCAAAAGCCAAGGCAAGGTCTCAAAAACCCAATCACTCATCCTCCACAAGCGTACACGTGTCATGTCATAGCGTGACGCCACAGGCGTACGTATATACATGTCATGTCATATAGCCGCTCAGCCTTTGACATCTTTAGTTATACACTGTATTGACAAGAAACACGGAACCCCTCTTATAAATAAATCACGAATCACGAAGATCGATTGGAAATGACCAGCTATCCATAATTATTACAGGCTGGCTGATGGGGCGCAAAATGGAGATTGATTATTCCAGACCGCAGACGCAAGCTGGAGAGGTTGGGTGGTTGTGATGGGATGGAGGGATGATGAACGCAGGAAAGAGAGATGGATAGAAAGTCAGAGACATTTGAGCGTCTCAATCTTGGTGGACTTACTGTACACACATAGCTTACATGGTCCTGCTGACCAATATGTTCCTCGCCCTCTGACCTAAGCAATATCGAAGATTGTTTTCCCCCCTCCTTATTTTCTGTTATTTCACCTCTCCCATCTCACTTCCTCCCATCTGGGAGAAAGTACATTGAGCATGATGGAAGGCAAGCAAAATGTCACAATAAACATTGTTTATGCCCTCGTGCGATGAATAGAAAAAATAGCCGATCTGCAAGATTGTAGATCAGATTTATTTTCTTTTGAAAAGTGTTGACAGCTTTTACCTATAAAGACATGCCCAAAATAGGGAAGCTAGGTTGAAAGAGGTGAAACTAAGGCATGGAAGAAGTCAAGCAGCGCAGGGACAACAACTAGCATTCAAAGAAACTGCATAAGCGGCGGGTCCATTAGGTTCCCCTGTTTGTGGAGGAAGTACATTGGCCAAAATCGAGGTCTAGAAGCAGGGTACAACATTTACATGTGCCACTTGGCTTTGTGTGTGTGTGTGTGTGTGTGTGTGTGTGTGTGTGTGTGTGTGTGTGTGTGTGTGTGTGTGTGTGTGTGTGTGTGTGTGTGTGTGTGTGTGTGTGTGTGTGTGTGTGCGTGCGTGTGTGTGTCCAGAAAACTAGATTAAGTCTGTATGAGAAATGGAAGGCTCGTCTGCCCTGTCAGGTGACAGAACTGTGACAATTATGACACTGTGTCTGGGTGAGAATAACACAGACACATAAGGGAACTGAAGGGCGCCGCTAGCACTGCAGCTTCTACAGTATGAAGCCAGTCGTTTCATAAAACACAGCTGAAGCGTGAATCCTACAGGATACGGTGCACAGTGACAAGATGATGACATTAAGATGGTTCATTTGCGTTAATCCTGTGTGTATTGTGTGTGTATGTGTGTGTGTGTGTGTGTGTGTGTGTGTGTGTGTGTGTGTGTGTGTGTGTGTGTGTGTGTGTGTGTGTGTGTGTGTGTGTTTGCGCGCGCTCGCTATGCATATTGTTGCTGTCGAGCGGAAACCTTGTATCTCCAAATTCCAACTTTTTTTTCATAAATTAATACCCTACTTCGTCATACAAGAGTGTCGCACACACACACTGCCCAGGTGAGTCATCGTCGCTGATGAGAGGTGAGGTTCTGATGGCAGCTCACAATCCGTTTAAATCGTTTAAAATATATATATATAATAAAAAAGGAACGGTTTTGGACATACTAGGTTTCCACCCGACAGCGACAATATGTGAGTGAGTGCGTACGTGTCATTAACACATGTGCACCAGCCTGTGACACTGCAGCATAGGAGCCAGTGTTTGACTATTATCAGCACCATTAAGTCACCATTTGGCAGAGTCCCTACACCAAGGACAGTGCGACAACTGAAGGACATTATTTCACGGCACGGCGTCCAGTAGGCGGTTCAAACTACATTAACACCTCTCTCATCTCTTTTCGGTGGGCACCGAAAAGAGATGACAGATCCAATGTCCACATTAGTATGTTCCTCTCATCCTCTCTCACCTAAAACAACAATTTGTGGATTTTTAACATAGATGCCATTGTTCTGACAGGAGATCATATACAGTATGTAGTGTGGCAAAACATACTTCATGTATTCTGTGTGTTTCCCCACAAAATGCAGAAATGCACTAGGACGTCAAATGTGTTTTATGTCTTGGAGATAAAAAAGGCTATGTGAAGATGGAGCAGAAACATTCTACAACATGGCATGCACTGGCCTGGGAGGCTAACTGGAGCCCAAAGTTTGATGGAATGCATTGAAGCCAATGAGAGCCAGCTGGAGCAGCTTATGAACAAACTATATATATTTTTTATGATTATGACCTTTGTCAGATAATTGGTTAAAAAAAAAGACATTAAATAAATATGTATCTTATTTTTGTGCATATTCTATCATTTTATTGAGGTATCTAAAGAGCACAGCTGGAATTGACAGACCAAGAAAGTGACGTACGTGTACAAAGTACGTACGTAATAAAGTACGTATCGGAATAAAATAGGCCAAACATAATAAAACACCTTCTTCACAAAGAAGGTGTATTATTATTATATAACACCATATGAGTTCATGTCAACTCCCTCCACACCCACCCACAATTATTTTAAAAAAAAAAGGTACACAGCAAAATCCTGAGTGTTCATTTAACTATGAAATTGCACAAATGTATCAATTTTTCACAGGTCCTTTGTGATCCGTTTATTTGACCATAGATTCACTTGGCTGCTAGCAAGCTGGAAACAAACAATCACCCTGGCCCGGTCTCTATCTAAAGTCTCTGTCTGTCTTTGTCTCTCTCTGTCTCTCTACTATTTCCTATTCCTTCACAGTACAAATACTCAGTCTCAATTTAACACTGAGAGTGTACAAATGGGTTATATTTGTACACTCTCAGATTTACAAATGGATACATTAACACCTTCCATCTCTCCTTTTCTGGGGGTGACGTGAGGAAGGGCAGTAGTTCTCAAAGTGCGGTACGGGGACCCCCACGAGTACCCAGCTAAGTGATAGATAGCTGGTAACCAAATATATGGGTCTGTAGCTCTGAGTGTGTGCAAATGGAACCAATTTGGTTCCATTTGTACACTCTCAGAGTTATGCACACCAAACTAAAGACGAGTTACAAATTTAAAAAAGTTGAGAACAGCTGCGGATGATGGACCTTGCAGAGGTCAGAGACAGAAGGGGGGACGCGGGGGGGCTCATACGGTGCATGGTGAGCTGCCATCAGAACAGCCTCGCCTCTCAGCAGCGACGATGACTCACCTGGGCAGGCTTGGAGGCTGGCCTACCAGACCGTATTAAGAGCAGTAAGAGCTGCAGAGGGGTTTAAACCGCGCGACAGGATGGACAGGAACAAAGGCTCAAAGTTAAGAGGGCATGCAGGACAAAAAAGCAACCATGTAATTCTTTGTGTCAAGCTGCGACCAGCTCTCAGCAATTGCGCTTGGACATTATGGTCCGACAGGTCGACAGAGTGGCTTACGCTAGCTAAACATGACCATGCCCCCATTCGACATGACTCTGAACCACACTCCGTTAGTATAATCTAGGGCTGGGCAATTTACAGTATACTATCGATAGTATAATGTTGATATTGTGATATGAACATAGTTATCATCGCAATATCTGTGATATGGCATCCTGGTTTTACTACTTTAAGCCCTATTGTAATACTTTCACAATTTGTCAAACATTAAAAAAAAATACTGTAGCAGATCTACAAGCTCACAACGCGCCACATTGCGACGCGTTGTGAGCTTTTAACTCACATAATGTGTGTGTGTGTGCGGGGGGGGGGGCCCACAGGAGAAGAGAGTGGGCTGTCTCGAGTGAGCTCTGATGTGCCCAGGGGCATGCAATCATGGAATAGGAGTTGGTGATGTGAGTTTTATTTCACGGGGGGAAAAGGGAGAAGGAAGGCTTTGAAAGAGTGCTCTCACTGCAGTTTCCTGCAACGCAGTGCCAGTGTGAGCAGAATTCTGAGAAGGTTTGAAGCTTTGGGGGTGGGGTGGGATGGGGTGTGGGGGGGAGTTTTTGCTGTGTTAGCTGAGAGGAAATTGGGTAGGGGTCACCGAGAGGTCACAATCTCCGTCTTATAGGCATTGCAGCTACAGTAGGAATTTCAGCCTTGACAATGCCTTGGAAATGGGGGGGGGGGGGGCATAAAGTCAGGAAGCAATGAAACAGTTTCAACTGATTGATATCGAACCGCGAACAAATAGATCCTCCTTGGGGCTTGTCTTTCCTACCCAGTTTCCAAATCCATTGGTTCTCAAAGGACCCTGGGGGGGGGGGGGTCCCCAGCTAAATGTGTTAATATAGCATCAAAATCTGTTTAACCACTTGAACCCCATACATCTGCTATTTTCAAAGAATCGGGAAAAAAACTTGATTATAAACATTTTAACAACACAATTCTTGTAAGGGGGCCCCTGGTCAAACATCTTTTCAGATGGGGGTCCGCAGCCAAATACATATGATAAATTTTGGGGTCCTTGACATGACAGCGTTTGAGAACTACTGTCCTATCCAGTCTAGTGTTGTCCAAGACCTTTTCTCTTGATTCACAGGGATATGATAGGCTTGGCGGCCCAGACATGCTTCAAAACATTGTTACCGTACAAAATTGCATTTGGCCATTTGAATTAGACATAAATTGTTTTAATGAGATGGGCGTCCGCAAGGGAACATATCAGAGATGAGAATTAGATGAGGGGAGGAACGAGAAGAGTAATTAATTAAGATCAGGCTACTTTAAATGCGTGTGGATTAGCACAGAGAGATCTGCACACCAAATGGCTCCCATTAATAGGATTTGATTTAATCAGA
This sequence comes from Gymnoscopelus braueri, assembly GCF_963280865.1. NCBI lineage: Eukaryota > Metazoa > Chordata > Actinopteri > Myctophiformes > Myctophidae > Gymnoscopelus > Gymnoscopelus braueri. Next base: position 34,355,527 of record NC_137617.1, on the reverse strand, counting down.
CTTTAGAAGTCTGAGGAAGGGCCTGTGTTGCTCGAAACATCTGTACATCTGAAAAATCCACTTTCAACCCAATGTCTGTATTTCGGGCATGACATTATAGACAAAAACAAAACACATATTTTCAACATTTTAGAAATAGCCAATCTTACGCGTGAGCTTGTAGATCGGCTATTTTCGCGTGACAGTTGTACCGTAGCGTTTAATGGGAGGTACAGTATTGCGGATGTTTCTGTTCTAAATGGTGCATTTATATAGCACCTTTATCCAAAGTGTTTTACAATATGCATTACATTCACCCATCGACAGCGGAGGAAACAAAGCAACGCACTAATCTGCTCATCGGGAACAGTTAGGGGTTCAGTGTCTTGCTCTTGCTCAAGGACACTTCCAACACTAACCCAGGGGGAGCCAAAGATTGAACCCGGAACCTTCTGACTCTCAAGCAGCCACTCTACCTCCTGAGTCACTAATCTTCTATAATCTACACTTTTGATCCAGCACCTATTGTATTGGACATTGGGATGCACATGTCTTTTTTATAGTTTCTACTTTAACCACTAAAACAAATGATCCCTGGATAACAAGCCAAATATGCCTTAATACATTATAATTGCCCTCTAGAACTACGGTAGATAAAAATGTTTTAAAAACACCTTAAAAATGTATTTTATTTTATACATAGTTTATCTTTTACTCAAGGGGGACAACGCCCGTCGCAAATTGATGATGTCATTTGTCCATGTGTGGTCCAGCCCTATGGAATATATGGAATGCATATGCTAATAAAAATGCATTTGAAATGTTGTTTTGATGCTCATATTAGCCTTAGGAAGTATTTAGTTGAGACATTCTAATAACATTCCTTAGGGCTGGACCACAGGGCAAATGGCATGACACTTAATTAAGACGGTCATCAACATTCACAATCTTCACAGGTGTCATGTCAGTTATCACAGTGTTTTTAAGCACAACCTTTCAAATGAAGTGTGACTGAAAACTCAGGGTGTGCATTGCATTGACAGTTGTGAGCTGCAGCTGTTTGCGGTAATGTTTGGCGCACCAGCTGAATAAAACCTGACAAATGAAATCAGCTCTCTGATAGCATAAAGCCCCGCATCATTGTCTCTCTAACTGCAGAATGCACTGCTCTGCCTGTGCGCTGGACTGGAGCTTGGTGTCACATTGCGAGAGAGGCAAATCTGCTGAAAAAAATAAATAAATCTGCATCTGAATGACAACAATAGTGACTGAGCGGGTCCATATATGGCCAGAGAGGGGAACCGGAACTGCAGGAGCTTCCAAGTCCATATTTAGCATGCGGAAGACAGGGAGAGAGAGAGAGAGAGACGCTTTTCAGACGTCATGACATCACTGCCGACGAGCCTTTTTTGGACACCGTTGAGCGTACTCTGTCTCTCTTCTCCTCCTCTCCTCTCCTCTCCTCTCCTCATCATGCACTCTCTCGCTCTGCTGTCAAGGCATGTTTGATCTATTTTTAGAAACGTGTGCGGCGGGCAGCGTGTTTTCTCCAGGCTGCCTGAGCTCCCACATCAATGCGGGGGGCGTTCTCAGAATGAGAGAGAGAGAGAGGGGAGGGGGGTCTGACTTAAACGTAATTTATGCACTGCACCGTTGTACGGCAGTGTCGCGTAGCAAAAATAGCAGATCTACAAGCTCACAATGAGTCACGGAGCTAGTAGATTTGTAGCTTGTAGAGCTTGTAGATTTGCTAATTTCATGCAGAATAATTCGGGCTTTGCGCTCACCTCTATAGCAGTGAAGAATCATCAAGTATCTATCAGTCTTCTCAAAAGGGAGCCACACTCAAAGTGAAAACTTCCAGCCAACAACTCTTGATCAAAATAGCTGAATGGAACATCACCACTTATGCTTGCTATTCTGAGCTCTCAGGGCTGTGGATCAGCTTTGCTGCAGCATAAGTGATAAATAAACTCTTGAACAAACCAGAGTCGCTGTGAGTGGATGATGTGTGTCAGTTAGGTGTATTTTGGGCCTGTCAGCATGGATCAGGGCAGGCAACCTTAAGCACGGGTGCCAACATTGGCACAGGGGAGGGGGATCACTGGCACACTGGCACAAGTGTGAGAGAGAGGATCTTTAAAAAATGTAGTCAATTAAATTAAGTCCCCTCACATCTGTATGCAAATTACATCCTGCACATAATTCTACATTCATTCTAATCTCTCAAGAACAGATTCAGAGCTGCGCTACTGAACCCGTTCAGAACGTGTGAGTGTTGGCCTACAAGTGGGCGTGCCTTCAGATCAGGAAGCAGGCCGCGCTTTACCCAATCAAATGTAGTGGGCGGGATTTACATCTGTGCGTTCGCTTCCCACTGGAAACAAACCCGTACTCATTTAACGATAGCGTCCTCGGAGCCGACAAAACCACGGAAAGTTAGTAACATTTGAACTTGTTCTTTCATCATAGAAACAAGTAGGCTTATAACCAAAACGATCCATGTTCTTTGGGAGAACTGGTGTTCCGTGGAGAAATATTGTTGGGGAATGAAAACATAGGTGCACCACCGGAAGTGGAGGGCTGAGGGCAGACCAAAATGCCGGTTTCCAGTCGGCACTTATTCGATTAGAATTTTTAAATCACACTGTCAAAAATATAAATCCCGGGGCCTTTTTTGCAAGTAAGGAAGCTCAAGCTGTAAGCATATACTGACTCTTCAACTCGATTTTGAGGGCACTATTCGATTCCTATTCTATTTTCGCTCATTTTTTGAACTATCAATCTTTTCTGATTTTGATCGAATTATGTGACGCCCCTAATAAATATCATGTAAAGTTGTTATACTAATTACCAGCCAAGTCTGCGCTGGCACATGTGTGTGTATTGGTGTGTATGTACAGTATGTGTGTGATTGTGTGTGTTTGTTGACAGATTTAATCTATCATTAGACTGCTCCCCTGCGGTGGCTGTACACAGTGTACAGTGTAGCTTGAAAAAGGCAATTAAAAACAGCAGTGTTCTCTTTCCAGGATGCACTATCAAATCTCGAGTGTCAATTTAACTCTGAGAGTGTACACATGTACATTGCACACTCTCAGAGTTACAAATGGTAAATACAATGATAGGATGGATGTCACCGATGTCACTGTGGAATGAACCCTCTGGGCTGTTTGCATTGTGTTCGTTAGATAACTATACCTGAGGGGACATAATAGAAGTCCCACTGGTTTCCCAGTGCAGATGGGCCGCAGAACCGGTTTGTACGTTTCACCTGAGAAAAACGTAGTGTGTGCTGTGTATTCCAGGTATGTTTACATTGTGCTCTGTAGGCCATGTTTCATCAGACAGGGAGATATCTATCTATCTATCTATCTATCTATCTATAATAAAATAGGAGTGCTCGTTTTCTTCGAGTTCACCTGCCCGTCCCCCCTCGTCCCCCCGTCAAAAGAAGAAATGACGTCTCGGAGGCACCGAGACTAGGGCGGACAGTGATTTACGATTCTGTGCCTATCGGGACATAACTCGGACAGCACTGAGTCGACTGAAGGTGACTTCGCCACGCTCGGCACGGCGACTCACTCGCCTAAGGTCGCCACCTCTCGTGGCTCAAGTCACCTTCAGGTGGCGCGCCTCCGTCAGTGAAACCGAGTGCACCTTCACACACACCCACACCCACACACACAGACATGAGTGATTTACCCTTGGTAACTCAAGGAAGGGATTATGACATCATGGAAGGAAGGAATGAAGCTTTCACAACAAAATCTTTATGAGACATTACGATAACATTTTCTATCGATACCATTTATATTACCCAGCTATTCTGAACAATTGTCAATCGTATAAATGTCTAATGAAGAAACTATTCATCTGCAGTCAGCCCTCATCAGGGGCTAGGCTTTCTCTAACTAACTACCCTCTCAAATTCAACTCTACTCCTGCTCTCCTCGTGTCCCCTGCTTTCTTCCCTGTCACTTGCGGAAAAATCACGTGTGCATGTCCTAATGCCCATTAGTTGCCAACTGCCAACTGCTTTACCCCTTCTTTTCTTCCAATTAACTCTCCCCTCGCATTTCTGTGCTGCCACTGCCGTTGTACCCTACGCCTCCATCCCACACCTCCCGTTCAACACCCCCCCCACTGACAGGCATCGTCCAGCCCGTAGGAGTATGTGCAGCAACAAAGATCACCCTCCCCACCCGGCTTCCCTCCCTCAAACATGGCCAATTGTGTTCGTATAGACGCTTGGCCAAACTAGGTACACCGCGGTGGATTTGAGCCCTTAAGACTCCACACTGGTTGACAGGTACTTTGGCGGCTGCGCCACCCAAGCCACCAGCCGATGCTCATTTTAATGCTCAGATTAAATACTTTGTTCCAGTAATTACAATCGCCTCTCTCTGCAAGAATTTGCTCCCAGAGTTCACACTGTTTAAAAATCCAACCACGTAACTATAGGCCTATGCTCTGCTGTACACAGTCCACCCCCCAAGAAACCCAATGATATTAAAGGTGCAATATAGACAACATTGAGCCACTATACTGTATGTCACACGCTCAACACCTCTGTTCCATAAGGTTCCTTACTTCCCCGACTTATTTTGGTAAGGCGGCAATTACGCGTACGCGTGCGCGCACACGCACGCACACACACACACACACACACACACACACACACACACACACACACACACACACACACACACACACACGCACACACACACACACACACACACACACACACACACACACACACACACACACACACACATACACACACACACACACACCCTTACGGGTCCATTTGGTTACATGTGTACACTCTGAGTTACATATGGATAAACGGACACTTCGGATTTTACGGTGTGAGCACAATCGCCTGTCCGTGACCAATGCTGTGAACTCATTTGACCCCCCACTCCCCCCCTGCCTGCCAGCACCTCAAGGGTTGCCTCAGAGCTTTGGTAACTAACCTAATCATTACAATCTAATGGGCTAAGCACGGGCTAATTATGCAAATTCTCGATTGGAGATTTGGAGACGTGCACTAATGAATTAAGCAAATGGGACTGGGAAGTATTCACTAATAACCACTCCTAAATAATAATGCCGTAATCTAAAGAGGCGGTTGGGACTACCTTTATGTGTGCCAATAACTCGCATGCAGCTCGTATCAAATCCTGGGGTGGATTAATGCACGGGCCTACTGGGCCCAGGCCCAGGGGGCCACTAGTCATTCATGGGCTTAGTCATTCATGTCAATAACAGAGCCCCAAACGTCCTACTGAAAACTGAAGGAATAGACTAAACATGTCACAAGAAAGAAAACATCCTGATCAATTTTAACAAGTTGGTACAAGTCTGTGCCCAGAGGCCCACTGTCTCATAATCCACCTATGATCAAATCCTGTGGAATTAATCAATATTTAATATGATGTATTACTACTGAATAGTCCATCTGCCACACAGTCTTATATACAAATGTAGTATATGACTGAATAGGCTCATGTGCATAACTGCCATAACTTAGTCAGTTATAAAGTGCCGTTGTTATATGTTGTTACGCATAATTATAAACAGTTATAATGAACCTGGTAGTTATGTGCTGTTCTGCTGAGCTTAGAATGCATTATGTCCAGCACTTATAATACTTCATAAACCTTGTTGTTATGCATAATTATAAACATTTATAACGAGTGTTATGAAGGCTTATAAGTGCATTACAAATGCACTTATAATGCATTATGAGACCCAAGCTTAATATACAGTCTTCCCACATAGGTAGTACAGTATATAACACAATCTGCTGGGGCAGATATGCACACAACCATGCCGTCAAGACAAGTTGAACTCACATTGTGCGTCTACGCAGAAATACGCATCAGCATTTAGAGCCCTTCTGTTTTTAGACGCAGACAGCGGTCCCCCCCCCGTCCCCCGTCCCCCCCCCCGGGGGCGATGCTGATATGTGACGACAGCATCAATCTGGCTGCTCAGCCTAGCTTGTCATTTAAACCCAGAGGCACAGGGAGGCATCGCTGAGTTTAACCACTTGAACCCCAGCATGCCTATTCTGAGGGGAACATTAGCCAAAAATAGCCGATTTACAAGCTCCCAAAGTGTTGCACTGCAACGCGTTGGGAGCTTGTAGATCGGCTATTTTGGGGTGAAGAGGTTTGGTGTAGAGGGGAAAAAGCAGTACAGAGCCAACTCAGGACCAGATTACTAAGTCTAGAGGGTTTAAGTGGTTAACTGAGATGAGGAATAATTGATAAATAAAGAGATGGGAGGAAAACATTTAACATATAAGTACACATACACCAGATTCATCATGAACCCTGCGGGACAGAATGTGTGTAGGAAAAACATATTTGACAGCAAAACAAATGGCTATACTGCCACCCATCTCTGCATCCCGATGGGTGTCCACTTGGACAGATGTATGTAGCCTACCGTACATGAACTTTGAGGATTTCAATAATGACACTTGGGGCCTTGATGTGGGCTTAGACTTAATGTTGTTTACATTTTGTCAATGAAATGAAAGTTATCTCTGATATAATCTTTCACCAAGATATTTTTCACAATAGTCACAAGTCTCTGTCCCCGACACTCAAGCCAAAATGAAGCAGGCACCGGAAATGTGTTTATTTACGTATTTTAAAGTTAATATACACATTAACCCATTTAAACCGGGAGAGCATCTGTGTAACCACTTTAACCATTATTTTATACTTTGGCTATTAAATAGCAGATATACAAGCTCATAGTGCGGCACGAATCTGCTATTTTTGAAAAGTTTTTGCAAATCTTTGATTATATATTTTTTTAAAGCTATTTTTTTACTAAAATCTTTGCTTCTGGGGGTCCCTGGAACAAAACATTTTGAGATGGTGGTCCGTGGCCAAATCCATTTTTGTGGGTCCTTAACATGAAAAAGTTTGAGCACCACTGATATGGCAACAATCGTTTTTCAGAAAGCTGTTTTAGAAGACATTTGTAGAATCGGCCTCAGGTCTTAATGGGTTCAATTAGAATTTAAAAAAAAGTGGAGGTAGATTACAGTTGGGTTTATGGCATACAGCCCATCACAGAGTGGCTGGGATGAGGATGATCACTGCCTACACAGATAATGGAGCTGAAGCAGAGCTCAGGCAGGCACTGTACTGGGCTTTTGCCGTAGGAAATTGGAGTGGACACAGACACACACGCGCAGGGCAGAGACTGCACAGTAAAATCCTTTGTGTATACTCCAAAGAATGTACAAATGGAAACAAATGGACCCTTTTACAGGTTCACTCAGCTCCATTTGTCCAATCGTAGTTACATTAATACAGGGATTTCAGTGTGTGGAAGAAAAACAAACAAACGTGATGTGAGAGTAGCCAAAAACACAACATAGAATAATGAATAATTAATGCGGAGACTGCTTTTATATCCTCCTAACTTGCTTCATAATGTCCATACCTTACACAGCCCCCCCCGACAACCACTACCATTACATAGTCACCCCCTCCAATTTCCTCTCCTTCCCCTTTGGAGTTGAAGCCTCCTGCCACCTTAAGTCACACTGAAGTGTATTCAGTGCTATAGACACTCTGCCACTTTCGTACAACCAACACTTAGATACTGTCTGTCTGTCTCACACGGTGACAATGCTGTCACCAAGCCTGTCATCATTTCTTACAAATCGTTGCTGTCGGGGCAGAAACCTCGTTATCTCCATAACCTTCTTTTTTTTTTGTAAATTAGTGCCCTACAGTACTTCATCATACAAGAGGGTCACGCAAAAGTAGTGAACATAGCAGATCGGCTGTTTTCACTATTTTGGAGAAGGTAAAACATCCGCACACTGGTTTAAAGCTCCCAAAATGTATTTTCTTTAATGGCGCAACGTTTCGACCTTATAGGTCTTTATCAGGCAAATAGTTGCCTTGATGTCCAGCACCTGGCCTAAATACCGGTACATGGTCTGCACACAATCTCCTCCGTGTAATATCTTTTAATGTTTTAAAATAAAAATAAAAAAGGACGTTTTGGACATACAAGGTTTCCACCCGACAGCGACGATGTGCTACTTGTAAACAACACTTAACGGGAGTCCTACCTGGCTGTTTCCCCTTCCACACTGTCCATTGTCTGGAAGTCTACTATCTATAATGAGCAGAACCAGGGCCAATCCAACCTGAACAAGACCAAACACATTGTGAAAGCTGCGCTTTTTGTTTTAATATAGGGAATAGTCATGAAATATTAATTTGTGCAATTTCCCCCAGAATAGCATTTTAAAGAGGTTGTTTAACATGGAAATGGCGAATACATTTTGCATTACGATGCACAAACGGGAGAATCTGCTGCATCATGAGCGCCTCTTATATTATGAAATATTGAATGCGAGATGAATGTTTGAATAATTGAAACGTTTTGAAAAGTTATTTGTTCACAGAGTTATAATACGAAATCCGAAAGAGGTTATATAGCTCCTTGAACGTTGGGGAATCATGCCAGGAGATGAATAAAATAAGCACTGCTGTAACAAATGTCAGGAATTCAATTCACAGAAAATGATTGTTCATGAGGCGGCTGATATAAAGTAAATTGCACAAAACTACCTAGAGAGCTATCCATGTTGGAGCATGTATGCATTGTGTGTGTGTGTGTGTGTGTGTGTGTGTGTGTGTGTGTGTGTGTGTGTGTGTGTGTGTGTGTGTGTGTGTGTGTGTGTGTGTGTGTGTGTGTGTGTGTGTGTGTGTGTGTGTGTGTGTGTGTGTGTGTGTGTGTGTGTGTGTGTGTGTACATCCAGTTGCAGGTTGGTCATTGGCTGCTTCTGCCCATAGCCTAGTTTACATCCCACAGTATCCCATACACCTGCTCCCCTACTGGGGGAGGCGCTACAGCCACTACTAGGACTCACCAAGATCCTTTGAGCCTTGACTTTGGCTGGCCATCTCGCCCATCCGCACCAGAGCGTCGAAGTAGCCCTTTGCAGCAAATGTCACACCTGGAAACACATTGGGCATCAGATCAAGGGTGCGGAGTGGAAAACGTTATCTTCGGCAGCCCGGCAGCCCTCCCCTGTTGGCTGCAGATAGGTAAGGGTGGGCATGGGAAATAAAGTGCTAAGAGATACTAAGGAGAGACTAAACAGAAGGAGGGGAAAGTAAACAACAATAAAAGCACTAGAGGAAATAGAGCAACTACAAGAAATACTAACGGATAGAAGCTAAATGGAAGCTGCAAACTAAGACAGACCATTCTTAACCACTACATGGTGAAAGGAAAACCCAAGGCGTGATGTAATAAAGGCTATTAAGAAGAAGAAAAGAAGACCAATTCTAAAAGAGCACAGTGGAGCCACCTTAGACAAAAGCTCTTTAAATGCCCAAACAAAAGCATCTCAACCACCTTAAGTTTTAAACTTTAGTTCTCTTTCTCAGCATTCGTTTCACAGTGGGAACAATAACGAGACACTCACTCGTGCTACTCAGACAACCAAGGTTACGCTAGTACCCCAAAGTTACTGTCCACTTTCCGGGACAGAGAGGTCAAAGTATTCAGCGACTCAAGTGCTGCAGCTGCACCCCACCGGTGCCGTCTATCATCACACGAAACAGGGGCGAAGGTGCGACACTACGGCCACTCCGTCCCCCAGCAGAGGGACACTCAGAACTCACCAGCATGAGTCTAGTAGTCATAGAAGCAGTTGATTGGAGTTAAGGGAGGTCAGAAGGGTTAGCCACACGGGGAGCAGTGATTATGACAGAGGAAACATGGCCAGTATAAACGAACATACATATGGATGAGGAGTGTGTGGATTACAGGCAGCCATACTGATGGGTGTTTTGGTGATTTGAACCGCCAGCCAGATGGCTTTCCAGAATGCACACGACACTCTGTCTAGATTAGCGATGAAGGCCTTTGCTGTCAGGGTCCCCAGAAGATGGAATGACCTGTGCCAGGAACTAGCTAGGGTTAATTTGTATTGTGCACAAGGGGAGATTATTGTAGCCTGGCTCCAAAACATAGGCCTCGCCCACTCCACTGTAGTGGACTGCTTCTCTTGCAGTTTCAGTCAGATAATCAGGCTAGAGAAATATTGTGCTCTGAACTTGAAAAATGTAAATTTCTCAAACATAGCAGATGTACAAGCTCACTGAGCTATTTTTGAATAGCCAAAGTATAAAGTATAAAAATGGATAAAGTGGTTAAAATGATCGTGATGCTATAATAACAAATTTAGCTGGGGACCCCCTGGAAGAACCCTCTCAAGGACCCCTGGGAGTCCCCGGACTTCACTTTGAGAACCACTGCTCTACCCTACAGATTGGTTAAAATATAAATGTATTTATTAAAATGTATTCCAGAATGCAGCTTTTAAATATACTGGCATTGTTTTTTCCACTTCCTGATTTAACTGTGTGAAGCACAGGAAAAGTGCAATATAAATAACAATGTATTATTATATTATTATTATTACACTGCAGGGAAAAAGACAGACAATATTTACTCTCTAGATAGTAAACAGTATAAAAAGACCAGACTACAATCAAGCTCACATGCAGTGCTGTTTTTCCTGTGGCTGACTGAGGTCCTCAGAGACCACGACTGACGCCTTCTGTTATGCAAGTTATTGTTCTCCTTCTGACTATGAAAAGGAGAGTCTGCTGGCTGCACAGTCCATACACGATAGACATGGCTAGCACATAATGCTTCAATAACTCTTCCCACCTCTTGAGAAAATGATCAAAACAAAGCAAAAGGGCTCCGTCTACTCCTGGACTGTAAACCAACCAGCAAAAGGCAAATGCCCACACACACTGCAACTGAACAACATACCACCGGTAAGCCTGGATACATGCTGATGCTGGCCAGTGAAAGAGAGAGGCTCAGAGTTATGTGCAGGTGGGATACGAGAGAGTGTGGAGCAGTTAAAGCCAGATTTATATGTAGTTGTGTGCCAGTGTTGCGTGTGAAAACTGCAGATCATGATGCCACGTGCTGTGTGCCTTTTGCTGTGCTTGTGCCTGAAGCACTGGACTAGCCTGGCATGGCCAGACTAATATCACTACGTAGATATTAGTCTGTAATCTCTGTGTGGAACCTGCATTTCCAAGGGCCGGATAAAAAATAAAAAAATGGCTCTGGTGATAAACCCACCCCATATTTGCATACTGGTTCCTGATTGGTGCCCCACTACTTCGGGGGCAGCAAAATCCTATAACAACACATTCTTTGCACTGGCAAATTGGTCTGGTTTCCAGGCTAGCACTAGACAACAAGGGATGGATGGCTGGATGGATGGATGGATGGACGGACGGACGGACGGACGGACGGGTTCATTTAGCCTTGTCCACAGCAATCCCAGCCAGCGTCCAGGTAAGGTAGGATTAGCTTGGGAGAGATCCGAGAGCTTTGCTGTCTGTGGGACGGCGAGCTGGCTGGGGCGAGACAGACTGGAATTGAGTGATTGGACGGAAGAGGGAGGCGTAAAGAGGATTAGAATGGCGATGAAGGCTGATAGGGACTTCGGGAGCGAGTGACGCGGTGCCTCCCTCACCACCTCCACAGTCAATTAAACAAGAACAAGGGGTGAGACCGGGGCTCTAAACCAGCTTATCTGCCGATTGATCAGTTGTACTCCAGGCTTCGTTCACACCCCCTTTCCGACCTCAAACCCACTTGGATCTCCCGTCAAGCCTTTTAACATCCTCTATCAAATACCCTACTTCCTCTCCTACACGCTCTCTCCTTCTTTCTTCCGATTTCTCACAGTTGAATTCTTCCCGGTGACAGCTCTCTCCGCCCCCCGCCCTCATAGCTCTATGGGGACATGGGACTGAGTGACATGTCCCCCACCTTCCAGCCCACTCAAACAGAGGGCGGGCATACTGTACTGGTGCTGCATCCATAAAGCGGATGTGATGAGTTTCTGTTCAAAGCATCTCATTCTGCAGTCCCACCTTTGCATCAAACCGAGCACTTCAGAATCAAACATAACAGCCTGGAATGGACCCAAAAAGGTCTTTCCCACTTCACTTACCAAGCCCCCCCCCCCCCTTCCCAAACCCGCTGCTACACACCCCAGTAGGCTCATCCCCGACCCTCACAAACAGGAGGCGCTACTGGCTATTGTTTGCGGTACCAATGGATGCCCACCGGGTGCCCGGCTTTGCCGTGCTTTTATTCTACTCCCTCTCTCTCTGAGTGCACTCTCTATAAAAGCCCAGGCATTGCTGCCTGGCATTGACGAAGTGTAATCCCCACTCTGGGGAGTCGCAAGGCTATTTTTAGCCTTATCTATCTAGACGGTGCTGAGGCCTCCTTTTATCCCATTCAATCCGGGAACGCATCTGTGTCATTTTTTATTTTTAGCTATAGCCTATAAACCATTATTTTATACTTTGGCTATTTTCTTTTATCGTGAAAATGTGGGCAAATCTTTGAATATATATATATTTTTGAAACAACATTTTTAACTCAAATCTTTGCTTCTGGGGGTCCCTGGAACAAAAAAAAATCATGTCAAGGACCCCCAAAATTAAATGTATTTGGCCACGGACCCCCCCATCTCAAAATATTTTGTTCCAAGGACTTAAGTAAAAAAGATTACACAGATGCGTTGCCGGATTGAGTGGGTTATTGGCCTGTGAGTTTCTCTCAGAGACTTCCCTGCTCGCCCTCCCCCCTTCTAAGCCCGATGCAGGGAAAGGACTGCTCACTGAACACACCCGAGCACAGCTGCGGACCACAACTACAGCCATGACTTATCATCCTCTTGAATACCGTTGCTCTCATTTTCTTTGGTCTGGGGCCATGTACGGTACACACACAGTCCTATACTCTCGGCCCTGTCATTGTGTCATATTTCACATTTCATCAGATAAGCCCAACGACGCCATCTTGTCCTCCCTGCAGAACGAAGCGGAAGAGACAAGTGCTAAAAGACGTCTTTATCGCAGCGGTCGCTCAAACGTTGCCTGGAGGCCAGGCTTATCTGAGACCACGCGTGGCCCCTGTCAACGGCACAACGGCGTCGGGGACATTAATTTTGATGCCAGTCCAAACCTAATCAACATTCATAAAATTATGCAAATAAGACGCCTAATGACCAGCTCTCACTAGAATCCGTGTAACACTGATTAATAACTAGGCTCTGACATGCTGCTGTGTCAAGGTAATGATCGCGGATGTCCATTCCTGTTTTTGTCGGCTCTGCTGGAGGCGAGCTGTCTAGAAACAGGTCTGTGTGTCTGTCTGTGAGTCTGTCTGTGTGTCTGTCTGTGTGTCCGGGGCAAATCTAGCGAACCGCTGGACCGATCAGCAGGACATTTCTCGTGCACGTGTCAATAGGCCATGGAAGTTTTACTTTGAACTATTTAACTATTATTTTAGAATGCTATAATGTGCTAAAATGCTAAAATATAATTTCTCAACGTCTGGCCATGGGTCCAACTGGACACTGACGGGTCTGTAACTCAGAGAGTAGGCCTACAAATGAAACCAAAATGTGGTTCCATTTGTATTAACACTCATGACTTTACAGTGATTGGGGTCCCAGAGACAAAAAATAAAAAAAGGTATCAAATGAGGGTCTGTGGCCTTATGCATATCAAACTGGGGGTCCTTGAAATTCAAAAGGTTGAGAAAAACTGTTAAAGGGATAGTTCACCCACTTTTTTTCTAACGATTAGTCAGCCCATGGAGATTTTCTCACATTCCAAAGCCATTAATTTGATGACCAGCGGACCGGTTGGCAGCGGTTCTGGTAGGAGACACAAAGGAGACGGGAACTGCTGCCGGTCATCAAATTATTGGCTAAGGAATGCGACAAAAACTAAAAACTAAAAAATATCCATGAATTCAAGGGGTGACTAATCAATAGAAAAAAAATTTGGGGTTTTTTTTTCATTTTGGGGGTGAACTATCCCTTTAATGGAAGTCAAAGGGGGTCTGATCTAGCTGAAACCTGGCCAAAATACAGAGACGTCACAGATATGTCATAGGTCATTGGCTCTCAAAGTGGGGTCCCAGGGGTCCTTGGGGGGATACCAGGGGGTCCCCAGGAAAATGTATTAATAAAGCTTCACAATCATTTTAACCCCTTTATCCATATTTTATACTTTGGCTATTTAAAAAAAAGCAGATCTACAAGCTCATAGCTGCGCTATGAGCTTGTAGATCTGCTATTTTTGACAAATCTTGAAATTTGTTATGTATATTTTCAGGTGGGGGTCCGCGGCCACATACATATCAACTTGGCACGAAAAAGTTTGAGAACCACTGTCATAGATGACTGACGTCATAGACTGGCCGCACGAAGGGCCAGTGATCAACAGGTTTTGTTTGTTGTTACTCACACTCACAATGAACGTTCAGTCTTATTCTCCCAATTGTTATATTTTTTCTCTCTCTCTCTCTCTCTCTCTCTCTCTCTCTCTCTCTCTCTCTCTCTCTCTCTCTCTCTCTCTCTCTCTCTCTCTCTCTCTCTCTCTCTCTCTCTCTCTCCCCCCTTTCCTTCCTGCTCTGTCTTCAGTCGTGTCCTGGATTAGCGGCGGTGTCCGTTCTCTTTTCCGTGGTGGACCCCTTGGGGCCGGCGGCCTATTCTCTTCTCAGAGCTCGTCTCACTGCTCCACTTCCCATTGGCCTGTGCCCCACTTATAGCTCTGCTCCTCCCGACTCCCTTAAGACATTTACATCAGCTTCAGTCTCCTCAACCTTGAACCATCAAGCTGCATGTGTACCCCGTTAACCCATTCAATCCGGGAACGCATCTCTGTCATTTTAGATTTCTTTTAAAAATCGTGAAAATGTGTGCAAATCTTTGAATATATATATCTTAAAGCGAACATTTGTAAAATATTTTGTTCCAGGGACCCCAAAAAGCAAAGATTTGAGTTACAAATGTTCGCTTTAAAAATATGTATTCAAAGATTTGCACAAATGTTACAAAAATATCAGATTATTTTGAATAGTCAAAATAATAGCCAAAGAAAGCCAAATAAATCTTAAAATGCATTCCCGGTTTTAATGGGTTAAACACACACGTTTGTATTAGCATTTCAGGACGGCGATTTTATGAATGCTATTTACTTGCGATTTCTGACCCTAAGCTTAAAGCCAAAAATAGCAGATCCACAAGCTCACAATGTGTCGCAGTGCCTATTTTTGGAGTGCGACACCAAGTAACTAGGTATAAATCAGGCATAACTCCAAGCCTAACCCATAAACCTCTTAAATGCCTAATCGCAACCTGAATCTTTTCCTAATTGTAAATCTAAGTCTATAAAATCATTCTTAACCATAAAACAATGTTTTTTCTCTTGTGAGAACCTGGAAAATGGTCCTTGCGATGTCTATTTCTCAAATTCTACTATGCTTGCGTTCCTTTCGCAAGCATAGTATAGCAATACAAACACACACACACACACACACACACACAAGAAAAGGACTTGAAGACACGTAGAACTGATTAAGAAGTGGACATGCATGGTGGACAGACACATCGACAGGGAAACAATCTGGACGGTTAACAATACAGATTACGGCGACGGCACACACACACACACACACACACACACACACACACACACAGACACAGACACACACACACACACACACACACACACACACACACACACACACACACACACACACACACACACACACACACACACACACACACACACACACACACACACACACACACACACACACACACACACACACACACAGAGAGAACGTAGCAACTTCTCCTATCTGAAGGAAGTATTCAAAGTTATGCAGTGAATATTCCATTGAGCAGATTATTTCATTGCGTGCGTGTGTGAAGTGAACGTTCTGCATTTCTATAGCGATGGCACCGTCTCCGGAATGGCAGCGTGTCAAAAGAGCCAAATGATAGTATAACCACTTTCAACCTGCTGCCCACATTTTGCCATGTCATTATAGGCAACAATGTTCAAAAATGTTCATATTATAAATTAAAAAAATCCAAAACATTTAATTTCTTTTACAATTTGTCGTAAAAACAAGCCTAAATAGGCGATTTAAAAGCTCACAACACATCGTAACGCGACGTTGTGACCTTGCAGATCGGCTATTTTCGCTATTCATCGTATGACAAAGTACAGTATATATACTGTAGGGCTTAAACCCCACTATCCGCATTCTGGGAAAACCTGTCGCAGAAAATAGCAGATCTGATGCGCTGAGAGCTTGTAGATCTGCTATTTTCTGCGAAGACATTTAATGTAGAGTGAAAACAGTAAACTGCCCTGAGGGACTCTGGTCAACCAAGTATAGGGTTCAAGTTGTTAAAAGCCAAATGGATGGACCACCCCCAAAAGTCTTTGATCTACTTGAGAGGTGAGATGGGGGGAGGGCATTGACCCACTACATCAGCAGCGACAGAAAAACACCCCATACCACCATCAACATTATCATCATCATGAGCCGAGTTCATCTCTAGCTGAGACTGACCAAGAGCAAGAGGACATAAAAGCAGCGGCAAGTGTCGGACAAGCTGTGGCCCTCTACCTGGACCACAAGACAAAGAGGAGGAGAAATGACAGGGGGATGAGAGAGAGAGAGGGAAAGAGAAGGGAAGAAGGAGGAAAAAAAGGGGTTGTGTACTCACTGGAGAGCGCCTTCTCATAGCTCTTCCCCATGGCGATGAAGTTCCGCAAGCATGGGTTGAACTGCTCCATGATGGACTGAAAACAGAGAGAGAGCACGTTTGGTTTTTGCCGTTAAAGCCTGATCTGTGCATCATCGTACGACGCAGGATAATTTAAGCATAAGTCACCCACACGAGGAGCAGGGAGACAGAAAGAGAGCGAGTGAGGAGCGAGCGACCAGCAGCAGGCTGCTACAGTGTGCTCACACCACTCTTTACTAGGACACACAGACACCGCTCATTCAGATGTAAGCAAACCATGAGGGAGAGGAAAGGTGTGAGGATTCACTGCAAACTCACATATCATGGGCTGGACATGCAGAGAGAGCGAGAGCGAGAGAGAGAGAGAGAGAGAGACACCACTGATGGTTTTAGTGTGTATAAAGCATGAGGGAGCTTGCTTCCCTCTAACCTCCCTTTAGACAAACTGTGAGTTTGGCTGCTGAGTGGCAGTGCCCAGCAGCAGACCTGGCAACCCCATCATTGTGTCCTCTTCCACTCTGTGTGTGTGTGTGTGTGTGTGTGTGTGTGTGTGTGTGTGTGTGTGTGTGTGTGTGTGTGTGTGTGTGCGTGTGCGTGTGTGCGTGTGTGCGTGTGTGTGTGTGTGTGTGTGTGTGTGGAGGGAGAGCATACATTGCTAAGTGAATGGAGGCCCCTTTTGGGTCAATACCCTCAGAATGAAATTAACACTCATGATAATTTTACAATTTACTCAAGATTTCAAATGAAGACAGGAGTTTTGCGGTGTACAAAGAAACCTTTTACACTCACACGAGTCAAATTAACACTCCGGATTTTTGCAGTGTAAAACGGAAGGAGAAAATAGGTGGCCAAGGAGAGATAATTGCTTAGCCGTCTGTGGGAAAGCGAGGAACTGGAGGATGAAGGGTGAAGGGGATTCAGATGGTGGCTCCTGGATGCCAACTCTGCCATCGGCACCAGATTCGCAGGTTTGATTCATACACGGTCTGGTGGCACCACCAACTCAGTTGGCACTTGCCTTGTAGGAAATCGTTGGTCAGAAACCTCATATCTCCATATTTTTTCCCGTAGATTAAGATCAATGCTCTATTAATGCTCTATTTCATCATACAAGGGTGTCGCACAAAAGTAGTGAAAATAGCAGATCTACAAGCTCACAACTCATGACGTGTCGCATCTGTGAGCTTGTGGATCGTCTGTTTTCACTTTTCTTTTAAGTTTTTAAAATAACTTAAGAAAAGAACATTTTGGACATACATGGTTTCCACCCGACAGTAACTAAATGGAAAATGGGGCAGTGTAATGGGTTCTTCTTTAGGACTCGTTCCGACTTCCGAATAATTAAAAGACGCTTTTTTCGCTCCGTGAAACTGGTGTGGAAGCTTGCATTGACTTTATACGTTTTTAAAAAAAAAAGTATTATTCGCATGAAAAAAATCGCCCGGTGTGTAAGGACCTTTACTCTTTAGCAGGGAGAGCAAGTAAAGTACACTAGAGCAGTGGTTCTCAAACTTTTTCATGTCAAGGACCCCCATATTGATATGTATTTGGCCACGGACCCCCATCTGAAAATATTTTGTTCCAGGGACCCCCCATACAAGATTTGTGTTAAAAAGTTTTACAAATATTCCAAATGTTAAACATTTTTGCATGATTTATTTTGAAAATAGCAGATCTACAAGCTCACAACGCGACACGTTGTGAGCTTGTAGATCGGCTATTTTCAAATAGCCAATGTATATCGGGCTCAAGTGGTTAAACTGAATTGAATGCAAAATTAACTCATTTTGCTGGGAACACCATGGAACACCCCCAAGGACCCCTGGGGGTCCCCGGACCCCACTTTGAGAACCAACCATTCAGGAATTTCAAATCCGCCATCTTTCTATATCACGTCATATCGCGTCATATCCTGCAGAATGCAACCAGACCAGTATTGGTTGGGTAGCTTGTCAATCAAGAGCAGGGGCGGGGAATGAATGCTATTGGTTGTGTAGCTTGTCAATCAAATCATCCCGCCCCTCCTAGAGCATAACCTACTTTACCGTCAATTTAAAAATAAATGGGACCATAATTTACCAAAACGCATATCATGATGATTGAAAGAAGACTTTAAACTAGTGACTGGAAGCATATAGTATTTATGACAATGTTTATTAAGGTAAGAAAATCAAGTCTAAAGTTCGTCAAAAACCCATCCGCTTGCATTAAGAGAAATTCTTTCTGACACCAGCAGGGGTAAAACAGCGAAACTGCAGGCCATTCAAATGAACTGTGTCACTTGAACTCTCTTCCTATATCGACTCAATTTCAAAGCAGGAAGCTGCACCCTTGGAACCAACGCACTAGAGGTCCACCAAAAACCCAAAGTACCCAACAATACCCGAGACCCAGGCGGGTTCAGGTCCGTGTTTTATTATGTTCAGGCCCAGTACCTCCAGTCCGTTTATCATTATGTGTAACACCAGAGTGTAATCTGAGAAGACACCATACTCTGTGTCACTCAGAGGAGAAAAGCGTGAAGTACTGCATTACGATTAGGCTGACCTAGGATCAGATTGCTGCAGTGCAAAAGAAGGAGATAAAAAGTTGAGCTGTGGCATCCGTGTCAGGCTGCCAGCTGAGTTGAGAGAGAGAAGATAAAAGGTGTGCGATTATGGATTCCTTCTTCGGCGAGCTGAAAAACATGTTTGTTGTTTGATTTGTCTCTTACTGTAGGCGGTTATACGTACAGTACACTGATAGATTAGATCCATTATGAAGTAGCCACTGGCATCTACTGGGAAAACATAATATTTGCCAGACATTTTGACTATTGAGTTTTCAGATCCATACTGTATCATTGCTGTCAGGCAGAAACCTCATATTTACTTGTTTTTACATGAATTAAGGCCTTACTTCATCAGACAAGAGTGTCGCACCAAAGTAGTGAAAATAGCAGATCTACAAGCTCACAATAGATGGCTATTTTCACTATATTAAAATTATGATAATGATATGTTAATGATAAAAAAGGAACGGTTTTAGACATACTAGGTTTCCACCCGACAGCAATGATATAATATCCAACAGTCGGAGTCAGTTGTGTATATCTAATTACTACTACTAATTCCATACAGTAGGTCCAAGAAGTGTTTGGGTCCATCATGTACACCTTAATCTTCCGTGTTAACGTTCCATTTGTTTTTGAGAGCGTAGAAATGTAATGAAATGGACCTGTACATTTGTACACTCTCATTATAGTATTATTTGTACAGTGTACACTCAGTGTGCAACTTTCTAGGAAAAGAAAGCCTGAAGTTTCTATTAGCTTGGATTCCCTATCGATGATGTCACTGGTAGACCCTCCTCTGAGACACAGTCAGAGTAGAAAAAAATGGTACCATGTTATCATGAGCATTAGTGAGGACCAATTATATGAAGATAAGTTGAAAATGGGTGAAGTC
>NC_137617.1:34100439-34330439 GCF_963280865.1 Gymnoscopelus braueri | reverse complement strand
GACACCATTGTCGTACAATGGTGTCGCATGGTCTACAAAGCTCACAACTCGTCGCATCCCCACAAGTTGTGAGCTTGTAGATCGTCTAGCTTTGAGAAAAAAGGACATGCCCAAAATAAGGACCCCAGTTTGAAAGTGGTTAATAATGCCAATTAATAGTATCTTAAAATCAGGTGCTTCACTCTCAAAATATTTTTTTCTATCTTAAAAACTTGTGAAGTGCTGTTTATAGACATAAAAGTTTTTGTCTGGAAGCATAACTCGTAGGCATCACTCACAGCAGGGCATTGCCTCGTTGCAAATTTATATCCTGTTGTTTACAATTAAACATTTTGATACATGGAGCTAGGGTTGAGAGGCGCTTGCGGGATATGATTAATGTGCCCGCTTGGTAAGAAAGACAAAGGGCCATATTTACACAAATATGTATTTGTCCAGTCTTTGTACAAGACTCTGAATTGTTAGAGTCATCTGACTGATGTTTGAACTTGCACATCAAGTGCTTCTGGCTTCGACTGCAAAACTGCATCCTTACCCCAAGGAAATTATAATTTCAATTACCTTTGTGAATACAGCAATGTGACCTTCCAGATAAGTGGGCAGGTCACATTCTGATAGTCCGTCAACATGACAGAAGGTGGAAGCTCAGTACTGCAGCTGAAATTGAGTGTCATTCCACTTTAAGTCTAAACAGCTGGCTCATATGAGTCGAGGGAGATGGAATAGGTAGCAGCCAGCCCTCAGCACTGAGGGTAATAGATCCATCACACAAACATGTCAGTGTGCGTGGACATTATGCCCCTCGCAAGATGTATGAGTGATCTGGAGTAGAGCCAGAGGTTATACAAGCTATTAAAGGGGGTATAAGTGATATTTTCGTGTTAAAATAAGTGTTAAATACATTTGTATTCCAACAGTAATCATTGCAATAGAGTATTTGTTCAGTAACAGCGCTCTCCCCGTCTCTCCAGCTCTTTAGTGAACAGAAAATACATTTTCAAGTCGGGATACTAATTCTATCCAGTCTGGAGAGAGAACTCATACAAGATAGGATAAGCAAGTGAAGTGGTGAAACAAAGTAAATGAGTAGACGAAATTGGAACAGGAACAGTGATCTTTGAGCGGTTCTCTCTCATGATCAGAATAAATTGGAATCCTGAACTTAAAATTTAGTTTTCATTTTAGTAAAGATTTGGAGAGATTGGGGAGACCACTGTTACTGAACAAACACTCTGTAACGATTACGATTGGAATATAGTGCTTAAACCTTTTAACAATGATCTTTTATTTTCTTTACACAAATACAGTACATATCACTTACTGTACACTCTCTTTAACACATTTAGACCTGTTACACCATACGTTTGTTATGCCTTTCAATCTGGGAATACTTCTGTGTCATTTTAGTTGTTGCTTTAGTATAGGAAAAATGGAAAAAAATATGTTTTTCAGAAAAGGTTATAGGATTTAGAAGTTGTTATTCGAATCAGCCTCAGGTCTAAATGGGTTAATAAGAAACAAAGCATCAAAATACAGATTCTTTCTAGACGGTTCTGTTTCTATGACAGACCCTGGTTAAAATGGCAGTGCATAGTAAAATCCTAACACATTTCCCCAAAGTTAAGTTAGTGTGGTCGTGTACTTCACTGGCCAGGGGTCCACTCCAGTCCATACATACTCAGAATTTAAAATAGGTGTGTGAAAAAGATGCTCATGTGTGAAAGCATGCACAGACATACAGTAAACAAACATAACATGAAAAGACTTTGGACTAAAACAAAAACAACAAAAAGGCTTCGGAGAACATTGTGACCTAGCTAGCACTGCCATGGAGATTTGGCTGGCGGTGCAAGTATTTGTGCACACACACAAATGTGTGTATGTAACGTGGCGAGATGGAGGCAGGAGTGTGTGCGGTGAGTCAGAGCCTATAAACACCAGCAGGGTCATTTCTTGGAGGGGCGTAAATTACTCCAACACCACGCCAGCCATGTGGCACTGTTAGAACCTGCTGTGACTCTCTCTGCCAAACACATTATAACCAACAGGCAAGACCTGGCAACGCCATACCAGGCATTAATGGTTGTGGAAAACAAGAGGTGATGAATAGATGGATGGAAAGTTGGAGGGAGAGAGAGGGGGTGGGGGGCACAGAGATATGGATGTCAAAGGAGACTAAAAGACAGAGATTAAAACAAGACAGTGTCTTCCATGTGGATCTATGATGTCATGTGACCAGTCTGTGATGTCAGACATCTCCATATTTGGCCAGTTACAGCCCAATCCATTGACTTCAAATTCAAGTTTAAAAAAAAGTACAACATCTCATAATGTGACAAATACATACTTGACATACTGGCACCGTGCACGAAATGTGGCGCAGATCAGTCCAGCCGTTAGAAGAAAGACACGTCTGTCTGTCACTCACCGGTGTGTGTCACACCGGTGAGTGTCTACACCACTGCACACAGACAGACAGACCCTTTTCTAGACAGCTGGCCCCCCTAGGAGCTATGCTGTAAACAAAGCACTTAATTCATGATAAGCTGTGACCAGCCCTGAGTAAGTCAAGATGGACAGTATGTACATAGATATTTACATTTAAGAACATTTAGTGCAAATTATGGGAAATGGTTACAAAGTCTGCCAGGTCATTTAACACATTATAGATGTTAAAATGTCATGTGCCTGCTCAGGCCAATCAAGACAGAGGGCTATCCATCAATGGTCTTTGTATTGTGGCAGCGTGATTCATGGGGCTTAAGCTAGCTGCTTGGTTGCAGTTAAAAACAATGCAGACCATGTGAGTGAGTGACAATGATTGGGTCCTGCACAGTCAAATCTGTGTAAATGTATCCATTTGTACACGCTCCGAGCTAAATCATCACTGAGGATTTTACTGTGCACCATCAGTATGAATGTCACTGACTTCTCACCACATTACATCACTTCAGTTAGTGTGATGACGACAGAGATCATCACTTTGACACATAGCCCAGGAGAATAACCCCTCAATCTCTCTTGCTGTCTCTTCGCCTCTATCTCTCTCGATTTCTCTCCCTCTCTCCCTGAGAACGAGAGCGAGTGTGTGTGTGTGTGTGTGTGTGTGTGTGTGTGTGTGTGTGTGTGTGTGTGTGTGTGTGTGTGTGTGTGTGTGTGTGTGTGTGTGTGTGTGTGTGTGTGTGTGTGTGTGTGTGTGTGTGTGTGTGTGTGTGTGTGCGTGCGCGTGCGTGCACAGACTGCACACACCACTCCTCTCCTCTGACCTCAGGAGATTCCAGACAAAGTGAAGTCTGATGATGGCCCATAGCCCGGCTCTATCTCTAACCTCAGAACTGAGACAGGAGGGTTCAGATAAGTCTGGTATCGCTCTTAACCCAGAGAGAATCTGTGTCATTTTTTGATTTCTTTGGCTATTCATAAATAGCAGATCTACAAGCTCATACGAGCTTGTAGATCTGCTATTTTTGAAAAATCTTGATTTTTTTTTTGGAAATCTTTGAATATATAACATTTTAAAGCAAACATTTTAAACTCAAAACTTCTGGTTATGTTGCTATAATATCAGTGGTTCTCAAATATTTTTCATGTGAAGGACCCCCAAATTAATATGTATTTGGCCACGGAACCCCATCTCAAAATATTTTGTTCGCTTTAAAAATATATATATATTCAAAGATTGTGAGCTTGTATATCTGCTATTTTTGAATAACCAAAGAAATCTTAAAATGACACAGATGCGTTACCCGGTCTGAATGGGTAAAACAAAAAAAAGCTCCACAAATGGAACCCCACCCCGCACAGCCGCTGTGTGGACGCATTGGAAGCCTCCCCAGGGATGACGTGCTTCCGTTCCAAGTCAACACTCGCAAGTGGAAAGTGATGTGGAGGGAATCTCCCAGAGTGAAGCGGAAGGGCAATGAATAAAACAAAACAAAACAAAACAGAAGGAGGAAGAGGCAGCAGGTTCAATTGTGGGTGGGTGAACATGGTACCACTTCCTCCTCACTCCTCTCTTCACAGAGAGATAACCTACTCTGGTGTCACTGCTTGCACATGTACTGTACGTACGTGCACAATCCAGTGTTAATTTAACCACAGTGTCCGGGTTGTGTGATGTTTGGACAAAAGCCTAAACCCGGTGTCCGGGGTCTATACTTGGCCCCCTTCTTTTTTCTCTGTACACCAAATTTCTTCACTGAAAAACAGCTATTTTCAACTAATGTTTGCCTATTTTCGCAGAATGTTCGCTTATTGTGATATGCCCAAAATATGGACTCTAGGGTTCATGTGGTTACCTATGAGTGTGTAAAACAGACCCCAAAACCTACAGTAAATGCACATTTTTATTTGTTAATTAGTTAAACAGGATGAGGTATAATAACGGTATGGCTTTCATGTGGATCTCGGACGTCAAGTGGCATTTCTTCCTCGGCCTAGTGCGTGCAAAGTTTCACGGCAATTGCACGCTGCGTTCATGATTTGAGGCATTTTGCTCAAAACGGACCTATCTTGCAAACTTTGGAAGCCAATGTTAGCCAATCAGGATGAAATATAAAAAAAATCACTGTAGAGATACTGTGTACCGATTTGTGTGATGTTTGGACAAAAGCTGTAGGATGTGATATCAAATAATTTGTTTTGCAAAAACCGGGCCTCCTGGTGGCGCTATAACAGGCCGATCTGAAAGAAATGGGGCAGATGCTCTGCCATCCAGGGAGTGTGTGTTCACAGTTTCACGTCGATCGGGCCAACAATGCCGTAGATTAACTGTTCACAGACAGACGGACAGACAGACACACACATGGCGGACGGACGGACAGGGGGCAAAACATACAGTAGTCTTGGCCACGCCTTCGGCCTGGCAGAGACAATAATATTCAAATATTAGAAAATATAAAATATGTGGGAAGAACTTTTGGGAGTTACTTCCTTAGTAGTCTGGGAGGCATTGCGTCGGAGTTTGGACAGCAGGGGCGCGGCCACTGCGTTGTGATTCAAATCAACAGCCAATGAAGAAAAGGGGGCGGGATCCACATGCAGTGGGTGCTACATCTAAATAGGATCGACGGGAAGCAATTTCCCCTTGAGAAATTGCGGCCGCCATTGTTGTGTACTGCTGTTTGCCTCTTGTCGGACTTTTTAGACGAGTCAGACCGGTAAGAGGCGTGTCCGCTCAGATTCTGAGCGTAAGCTACATCCCGCCCACAAATACCAGGGCTCTGGCCCAGAAGTTCCTCGCCAGAGCAGGCGAAAACTTCTGGGAACTCAGATTACTTCCTTAGCTACTGGCACATGGAATTTGGTACTGGTCGGCCCAGTGGTTAGGTTAGTCCACACAGGCACGCACGCACACGCACACGCACACACACTAAGACGGCTTGGCCTCTAGGAGCCACACCATAAAAAACATTACTTTACACTCTCAGTATTAAATTAACACTCAGGATTTGCAGGGCACAGTGGCACACACACACACTTGAGTAAAGTTCAACCTTTTGTCCTGCTGCTATTTGGATAAGATGCATATAACCTGGTGGGGAGGAGAAGGTTAGCCAGATTACAGTGTTCACACACAAATACACACGCACGCACGAAAGGTCATTTAGTCTGCGTGGTCTCCATGGCAACGGGGGGAGGGTTTCCGGCAGTGCCAGTGTGTGTTAGACAACGGTGCCAGCGAGCATGCAAGGTGACCTGGCACCTACAACTTGTAGTGTGTGTGTGTGTGTGTGTGTGTGTGTGTGTGTGTGTGTGTGTGTGTGTGTGTGTGTGTGTGTGTGTGTGTGTGTGTGTGTGTGTGTGTGTGTGTGTGTGTGTGTGTGCAGTGATGAAAAAAGTACAAACATTTCATGGCGCATTGTGACTGTGATCTTGTAGATCGGCTATTTTTTGTGTGTGTAAGAGAGAAATACATCACCACACGATGTCATCAATTCACGGTAAATCCGAAGAGTGCACAAATGAAACCAAATGAGTCCAGCTGGTTACATGTGTTAAATGAACACTAAGGATCTATAAATAGATAGTAATTTAAGGAAAAAATCAGTTGTCATGGGCACTACCACAGTTACGACAGTTTATTAAACCTTTCTCTTGTACCGTGCAAGTTGGCAGTGTGCGGGTTTATTCTATTGTTGATTTGTTTTCCTGCACACCTGCTTTTACACTTTTTAATCTAGGTGTGTAAATACCACAGTTATGAAACACAGAACAAATACAGAAAACAGATATAGCTAGGAGAAAAGAGTAATGATAATAATGAAAATAATAATACAAAATAGTAACAGGTAGTAAGGCACAGGGATTGAATAAATGAATAAATACATTATTATGAATAAAGTACCAGAAACCAGGGGATTCGGGTATAATGCAGTACTTTCGCTTGACCCACGCACTGCCTGGGATTAGCGTGGTGTATGAGCTATTGACAGGTAATAGGTATAGATATAAAAGTAGTCCAAGAGCATTAACAGCATATTAACAGTACTGACGACTGCAAATGTAGTCAAGGTGCACTAAAAGTATGATAACAGTATTAACAATGGTATTATCGGGTATAAATATAGTCATAGTGTACATGGGTTTTTAGTGAGAAATATACAGTATATGGCAGGTAAACCTTTGACAGTACATACAGTAGCCTATAGTGCAGTGATTCTCAAACCTTTTATTTGCATTTGACCACGGTCCCCCATCTGAAAATCATTTGTGCCAGGGAGGGACCCCCCATATAAGATTTGGGTTGTTAAAATGTTTCAAATAATATTCCAAATTCTTCTAATTTTTTTCAAGACTTCTTTGAAAATAGCAGATCTACAAGCTTGTATGTATATGTCTAAAGTGGTAAAACTGTTGTTTTCGTAGGCCTGCATGGCCAATCGTTTCTCTCGCAAAAACTAGCAACACTGTACAGTACATAGCCTAGTTGGAATACACCGTATGGCTTTTACCCTGTTCAATGCAACACGCCGTCCATGCACAAAATATCATCCTCCTCACTTTGAAGATTCATATACACATGAATGAGGTATACAAAAACACCCACACACACATACTATATGCATGCATTGCACTGTGCAGACACATACAGTATTGCTCACAGATGCAGACACACACAACACGAGCTCCATGCATAGAATGACAATGAGACTCTCTGCTGAGCATCGCTTGTAATATAATGGAACGCATTAGTGCTTCAGCATTGTATTCCATAATTCATGGTATACTGTATACTGTACTGTATAGGCGTACGGCGTGAGGAGTGTGATAACATTTAGTGACAACCGTAACTGATGTATGCACATTGCGTGCATTAGCGCTTATGGCGCAATCCCTCAACGCGCTCCTCCCGAAGGAAGTGGACATTATTTTTGCCGCTGCCCAATGACTGTGTCTATCATTTGACTAGAGCTGCGTTGCTTGACTGCCTTCAGGGGATGGAAATTCAGTCTCCATCATCACAGTGTGTGTGTGTGTGTGTGTGTGTGTGTGTGTGTGTGTGTGTGTGTGTGTGTGTGTGTGTGTGTGTGTGTGTGTGTGTGTGTGTGTGTGTGTACACGTTCTACAGCTGTTTGATGGAGACCAAGAGTGAAATAGTGCATATGTGTGTGTGTGCGCGCGCGTGCACTTGTGCATGTTTGTACGCATTCAGCCAATTTCCCTTTCAGATGGGCTCTTATCGGTACACAGGCGAGCCAGCCAGCCAGCCAGCAGAGAGAGGTAGCGCTGGTCCCTGTTTCACCGGCGCAGGCAGGCAGCGTGCGCTGAAAGCACAGAGAGGAGGGGGCTATGGGAAGGTGGGTTGAGTGGTGGCGGGGAGGGTGCACTTCCGACTCCATATATGGTAGTGCTGGAATTCCCCCCGCAACAGGGCACCTCATCTTCGGGTGCGTTCGGTTTCCGTTCGGTTTGTGTCACTGGAATCCTGGGGGGAGCGGAGGTGACAGGAGGGAGTCTCCTCTGCCGTGTGATCCAAAGGTGACACCCATCGCCTTCGACTCCATCCACACGACCTGATGGTGTCGCTACCAACCGTACAGTGCCCTCCTTTCATTCACTTTCAGGCAGGCACTACGTGTGGTGGAAATCTTGTATCTCCATCTTACAAAGGTAGAGAAAATAGCTGTTCTACAAGCTCACAACGTGTTTAGAGAAGTTTGATATGCACAGAAAAGGAAAGCCAGGTTGAAAGTGGTTAAGTCTGTATGTGGAGGGTTTTAGAAATATTTAGCCAATGAAAAGTATTAACAAGAGCTAGCGACTAAATAATAACTACATAGAGCACCGAAGTCCTGACGTCACTCGTTCATCCCCAGGTTTGCGGAAGTAATTTCTCTATGGAGAATAACATTGGGTCATCTTAGAATCGTCTCATATAAGAATTGTGGTCCAAAAATAAACACCGCGTGTCGGCGTTATTGTCAGGGAGGAGGTTCTGTATCGTTTATGATAGTCAGTCACTTATATTTGATACAGTCTGTTTCTGGCGAAAATGTAACTAATTCGGCGGAAGTAACATTAGCGTTTTCTCACCGTCAGTTGATGCTTCATATCCATAAGAGTCAACACGCCGGGGTCATGTGTTTATTTTTGGAACACAGTTCTTATTTGACGCGATATTCAATACGTCTATGGGATTCAGAACGGGGGTGGAAAACTGCAAACCAGGTAGACAAACAAAGGATGTGTAAATGACGTCAGACTTCGGCGGTCTATTGGAACACAGGTTATGTTTTTCCTTTGACTGAAAAGTCAAGGTTTCTGTCCGACATTTTAGTTGGTCATGACATTTTAGTTGACATTTAAAAGGTAGAGTAAGTGATATTTCTTTGTTAAAATAAGTTAGTGTTAAATAACTCACATTTCTGAGAGTGTTAAATAACTCTAATTCCTGATAGTTCTCATTGCTATAGAGTGTTTGTTCAGTAACAGGAGTCTCCATGTATCTCCAGATCTTTAGTAAACAGAAAATACATTTTCAGTTCAGGATACCAATTTGATCCAATCAGGAAAGAGAGCTCACACAGGATACATATTAAACAAGTGAAACTGGAAGTGATGAAACAAAGACAACATTGCAAATGGAACACTATAGAATTGAAGCTGATAAATGGGTACTCTCTCCTGTAATTCTATTATGAGCTTGTAGAGCCGCTATTTTAGCTCATCAACACATGCATTTATACAGATGAATCGAGTTGATTCTGACGATAATGCAAAATAATTGCGGCTAGGCGATTATGTAATACTTGTGGCAGACCTCGTCCGACAGCGGCGATATGCTCACACATACAGTGCAGCACAGTAGGAACATCGTGCAGGCTATCAGTTGTCAGATCACTAGCTGGATATCAGCCGGAGGGTTTGACTGCTTCATGAAACTAACTGCAGTGTACAAAGTGGATTCATTTTTGCCGTTCATCAGATGATTTGCCTACTGGAGCGAGAACAGAACATATGAAAGGAGATAAGAGAACATGGTTTATCATTTGAGTGGGAGGAATCTATGCCATACATGATGAAGCCATACGTGTGTGTGTGTGTGTGTGTGTGTGTGTGTGTGTGTGTGTGTGTGTGTGTGTCTGTGTGTGTGTGTGTGTGTGTGTGTGTGTGTGTGTGTGTGTGTGTGTGTGTGTGCGCGTGTGCGTGTGCGTGCGTGTGTGTGTGCGTGTGCGTGTGTGCACGCACGCCAGGGGATACAGCCTATTATAGTGGTGAGATAAAAGCCAGTTCCTGCTTCGAATCCCACTAGCACAACCACATGCCTTCATGATTAAATGTCACTCTAAAAAAGGTAGCAATGGGAAGGCAAATCTCCAATTAAAAACACACACACACACACACCAACTCCCTCACACACACACACACACACACACACACACACACACACACACACACACACACACACACACACACACACACACACACACACACACAAACACACACACACACACACAGCAGTGTTCACAGCAGTGAATTCTGGCTTTCATTTCCTCCTCATGCCTCTTTGCTTCTCTTTCCCTCTAATTAGAGCTGGAACTCAAGCACAAAAGGTCCCCAACCTCCTCTTCAATCCCTCCTATTTTTTTTTCTGGAGAGCCTTCCCCATCCCCGTAACGTTCCTCTCCACCTCTGCAGTCATATCAGTCTCCATCTCTGCACCTCAACTGAACGTAGGAGGTGCCGTTAGACTACATTCCCAGCAGAAGCAAAGGGCTTCAGGGCATGAGGATGGTGACAGCTATAGGCTATACAGTGCATGCCAAGAGCTGTAGGAGAACAGTTGGTATAGGAGGCCACGGGACACACTGCAGCTTCCACCTGCACAGCTGCTAGGCAGTGTTGATTTCGTCGACTAAAAATATGACGAAAAGTTTTGGTCGACTACCTTTTTTCACTGACGAAAACGAAATAAAAACTAAGCTATGATGACTAAAACTAGGACTAAATATATTGACAATTTCATCAACGAATAAAGACTAGACTAAAATGGTAGGGAGGGGACTAGTGGAG
Source organism: Gymnoscopelus braueri (assembly GCF_963280865.1). Classification (NCBI taxonomy): domain Eukaryota; kingdom Metazoa; phylum Chordata; class Actinopteri; order Myctophiformes; family Myctophidae; genus Gymnoscopelus; species Gymnoscopelus braueri. The sequence continues at coordinate 34,319,924 of NC_137617.1, read as the reverse complement.
AAGAGATCCAGTAGAACTAATAGACAAGTCATTTTATGTTTGGTTTTATGTTTGGTCATCAAGGCCCGCCAAAATACATTTTAGTCGACTAAATCAACTGTATATTTAGTCGGCTAAAACTAGACAAAAACTAAAACATTTCAGATGACTAAAATATGACTAAAACTAAGTGGAATTTTATTCAAAAGAAAAAAAAAGTGCTGTCAAAATCAACACTAGGAACGGCACGTGCCTGCTAGAGTGCACATCCAGGGTTTCCCTGGTGGAAGTGTTTAACAGATGCGCGCAATCCCTTTGAGACAGAACATATATACCGACTCTCTAGAGCAATTAAACGTGTGAACTCGTGGACACCTCTGCCACGTACTGAACATGAACATGTCGAGGAAGGCCCTCCTCTTACATAACGCGCAACAATAGGCAGACAAGGTCATCGCGGTAATGCTTAATTGCGACGCGTTGCCATTAAGAATAGATTAGGCTGAACCACTTAAACCCTATGTATTGCTCGTCATTGACCGGGGTCCCCCAGGGGTCTATACTTGCCCCCCTTTTCCCTCACAATGTGTCGCAACGCGACGATAGCTTGTATTTTCGAGGACATGGTCAGAATAAAGACGCTGGGGTCCATATGGTTGAAGCTGGTGAAACGCTGCCGTTGTTGCTGGAGACGCAGTGGGAAGGCCTGGGCTGAAAGGAAGCCTGGAGCCGGGGAAGACTCAGTGGGGTAGATGCACAAAGCCGGCCGTGTAGCTCCTCACAGAGACAATGGAGTTTGAAAGGGCTCTGACTAATCAGGGGAGGGGGGCGGTGATCACTACTTTGACACAATCATACTGGAGAAAGCCGGTCTTGGTGGAACAGCGTAAGCTCACCATGGGGGGTGGTGGTGGGGGGCTCCTGAACTCACCTCAAATGATCTCAATTGCAAGAGAGAAGGGAACCTCGCCCGAGTCACTCGTCCACCCACGGGCGCTATGTGTGACACGATACAGGAGCGTATTCATCATCCCCATGCATGCGTGTGTGTGTGTGTGTACGAAAGGCATGCATGAGGAGAGGCTGATGGAACTGTGTTTCTTTGAGAGGATAGACAGTGTTAATCTGCCTATGGTGAAAGATGCCAAAACCCCCCCCCCTCCCTTCCTCCTCCCACTGCTGCACTCATCCAACACCCCCCCCCCCCGTCTCTCAACAGATGCCCTGCCTCTCACCTGCAGTGCTCTGGCTGGGACAACAGCTGTTTGCTACCTTATGGGCTGGATTACACACACACACACACCACACACCACACACGCACACGCGCACACACACACACACACACACACACACACACACACACACACACACACACACACACACACACACACACACACACACACACACACACACACACACACACACACACACACACACACACACACACACACACACACACACACACACAGTTTGTGTCGGTGCTGTGTAACTGATAGGCAATAACTCATGTGTCGCCATTGGTTTTGACAGTTTAATGGACCACAATCCAGTTTTAAATGAAACCTTCCTACAAAATCGAATACTATAGTGGCCAGTGGCCACTATAACATCACAACAAGCATAATATTATACAGTATGTTTGCTGTGAGGTTATTATAATACTATCACAAGTCTATTGTGCCGTATGACTTATAGAAAGCAGTTGGAAAACGACTGTTGTAGAGTGAAACTCTGTTTGCCAGTAACGCTCCAGAGAGGAAGTAGGAAGAAAGAGCTGTTGACAGACTGTACTTCTGCGCTTATGGGGATCAAGTGTTTGTCAGCATTAACATTCTTCTCTCAAGAACAAATATTTCTGGCATGTGTCATTATGACCCATCTACAGCCTCAGTTTTTGCCCTTGTGCTCAGGCTGGAAATATGACAATATTTACAAGTGGGGATTTACGGCTCACATCGCCTACGGCAGCTACCAGGAGACAGCAGGTGATGCAGTTACAGTACATACTACGTGCATCCGAGGCTTTTCTGCAGGGAAGATTGATGAGGCAGCCTTAAATAAAATTGCTGGGTCACTTTAATAGCAGGTTTCATTAATTACCGTTCAGCAACATGGTATTTACTCATAAACAAGTAAATACCACACACACACACACACACACACACACACACACACACACACACACACACACACACACACACACACACACACACACACACACACACACACACACACACACACACACACACACACACACACACACACACGTTATGGTAATCAATCAGCTGAACCAATCCAGTCAATAATATCTTCATCATCATTGTCTACCTATTCAGTCTAACATAAACCAGTGAGCTGACAAACATCAGAACAAAACTGCTCCTGTCTCACCGCATTTCTTATCAAAGCCTATCACACTGCCTTGGCTGAATAGATACGTATTAGGCAAACATGGGGGCATCGCGCACGCACGCATGCACGATTGCACGCACGCACGCACGCACGCACACACACACGCACACACACACACACACACACACCACATGTTACAGTACCCAGAAAATTCACCGTGCCATTCACAGTGGGCCCACAGTGTGTCATTTAACGAACCTTAACGTCCCTATTCTGGTCCAAACAGTAGATTGGCGAAAGTAGCCAATCTACAAGCTCACAGCGTGTAGATCAGTTTATAGATTTTGTGTAGACGGGAAAAAAGGAGAGGGCCTCGAATAGATCCCAGGGGAACTCTGGCCAATGAAGTACAAGTATAGGTTTTAAGCGGTTAAATAACACATTTAAATTGATAAGCTAACTTGATCTGTTTTAGCAGATCAAGAGATTAGAGATTTGTATTAAAAGGCATTTGAGGCTACAGCAATAGTAAATGTATGTCAAATTATATTACGAGGAGACTACAGTATGTGACGACGGTGATGATTACATTTTTATTTGGCCACTGTCAGATCCAAGGTGTGTTAGAGTAACCATTACCACACACACACACACACACACACACACACACACACACACACACACACACACACACACACACACACACACACACACACACACACACACACACACACACACACACACACACACACACACACACACACACACACACACAGTGTTGTGTGTGTGTGCACCTATGAGGTGAAGGTTGGCAAAATGTGAGCAAGGTTGCAGCAACCCACATTCCTGTCCACAGATAAATTCATGGCCAGCCCCAGTATCAGTCAGTGATATGGAGGCTGAGATACAAGCGCGCACACACACACACACACACACACACACACACCCACACACACACGCTTGTGTGAGTCACACAATATATTCGCGTTCCCACAGCTCCCCATCTTTCAGCAGTGTGGCGATGAGATTACTCAGCAGTTGTCAGGTTGAAGCATTCAGTTCAGTTCTTCTATTGGCTCAATGTGGCTGAACTGCCTCAGTCCTCATTTATAATTTGTGGTACAACAGTATCGCTCACCCAAAAAAAAACTGTTCAAACTTCTATTCTTGGCCAGTAGTAGGCAGCTGGCCGGAGGCTACTACTGTACACTCTTGAACTCTTGTCAAAGTATTCGGGTACTTTGATTGTTGGCCGCTTAAGTCTTCAGTTAATTACCCTGCTCTCTGGTAGTTTTGCTCTATCCTTACCAACAGTGTACAGTTCAAGCCCCCCTCTCGGTCTATATGCCACTGGTTATCAACATGGGACACCCAGGGGTCCTTGAGGCCTTGAGTGCCCATTATAAGAATAATGGCACCATTTCTGATCTCAAGATTTTACACACACACACACACACACACAATACCTGTCAAAATATCGGTAATCAGTGGTCTAGAACTCTCGAAAATCGAGAACGGCATCGGACCCAAAAATCTACCATCGGTTGGGGCGTCAGGCTCTACTTGCCATATACCGTTTGTTCTGTTGTCTGGGATCACCGACTCCTGCTTGACTCTGGTGCACTTGCACATGGACTACTGGGATGTAGGCCTACACCACAGAACCAATGACTAATTAATTACCCAAAACTTGAAAAAAGGTGGCACATTACTAGCTGGGCTCACCATCACACGCAGCCAGTTCAAAAACCTCTCCATTAGCCATTGTGTGCCAGTGTGTGCCACCATCTAAGCCTTGACATTAAGCCAGAGAGCATCAGTCGCTCACAATCAGTCCCCAGCAGGAGGTCAAATTAGCAGTGTTCTTCTGCCTCTCTGAGCACCTGCTGCTTCTGTAATGATGCTTCCTGCTGATGGACGGAGGAAAGAAATACCACTGTTGAACGTCTCTGAAACAGAATTCTCTTTTCGCTGCCCCTGATTTTTAATCACTTTCCATTTTGAATGTACTATTTTATGATTTGTTTTACTCTAATCTAGGCTACGTTTTTCAAATTGTTTAGAACTTGAACTAGACCACTCTGGAATGAGGCAAGTTGGAAAAGCATGCCCAACCCGGTTACGCAATACCCATCTGTATGTCTGCATCCCTCATATGCCCCTATGTGGAGATTTCTGTAGGCTATCCCTCTGCCTGTGTCCCTTTGAAGCCCATATATGGAGTTCTATGTCAGACATGCCCAAACATGGAGACCAGCCCAGTATATGATGTCAGTAGCACTATGACATCATATTGATGACATCGGTGTACTGTACTCCTACTATGGACATAGCGTTCGGATAGGCGGTTCTGGACAACACAATCTACATATCTGACCGACTCGATGGCAGGCACGCCGCACGGCACTCCCTCGGGTCGTTGACGACGTGTGCGCCGAGTTTCAAGTCAGTCGGTTGGACGGTTCTCCAGATATATACGTGAACTACAGACGGATGGAAGGAGATTTCGCGCATTTATAGTAGGATAGATTTTCCACTTTTTGACATATATTGGTCAAAACATTACTAATCGCTGGGCTAGGACTCTCCAAAATCGTGATCGCCATTGGACCCAAAAATCCATCCCTATTGCTGGCCTTTTTTCTTCTTGACAAGGATTTAATTCTCTGCTTCATCTCCGTTTTAATTTTTTTCACTGCTTAGTGCTTACAGCTTACTTCCTCATCATCCAGTTACTCCTCCTCATCATTATCTGCACTCTCCTCTTCTTTCTTTCTCCCCCTCTCCTCCTCCTCCCTCCTCCTGTCTTCTGGCATCTCTCCAGCTCTTAATGATCCAACAGGAACGTCCCTCAGGGTCACAGCGGCAGGCCTTGACTTCCAGAGTACCATTGATCCCCCATTAGAATTCTTTCAAGAGTGTGTGTGTGTGTGTGTGTGTGTGTGTGTGTGTGTGTGTGTGTGTGTGTGTGTGTGTGTGTGTGTGTGTGTGTGTGTGTGTGTGTGTGTGTGTGTGTGTGTGTGTGGGTGGTCGGTCGCACGAATAACTCCAAGGTCTGAAATCTCACATTAGAAATTGAATCTGCACCTGTCATCATCACTTCATATACAATATAAAAACAATAACTTGAATAGGCGGCACATGACAAACTTTGGGCTTTGAACAGAAGCGGTTATCTCTCCTCCCCACTTTCTAGTCACATAACACCACCACCAGTTACACTGCCATTCCTCTGCCAAACGTGACTCAGTCTGTGAACTCTCCTTGACCTCCTCCCAAACCACAAGGCGGAGCATCATTGTCTGCACACACACCTGGCCTTATAAACCCTTCTCTTTCCATATTAATTTAGAGTTAAATTGAACCACTTCACCGACCAGAGTGCGCCAGTTTCTATACTTGTGGTCCCCTTCTCCCCCCCCCATCAACACAAAATCTCCTCATCGAAAATAGCCGATCTACAAGCTCAACATGTCTTCTGAGCTTGTACGTCTGCTATTTTAGCTGAAGGTTTGACCGAGTGCTTGGGTTCAATTGGTTTACAAATGGATTCAAGTGGGAATGTTTTCACACAGTTTTCATCTAATGCGTCATCCACTATACTTTACTTAAACTTGACTAAGCTACAACATTAACCTTTCACTATTCAAGATTTGGATTAAAAGATCTCTGGACTGGACTTTAGAGCTGTTGTTGGTGATTATAGCCTATCTCTCTAATGAGAGAACAATTGAATGCAGACATGCAGCTGAACTTTGTAATTCCATTCATTGTCTCTCTCACTCAGTCAGTTTCATGTAGTGACTGACAACTCCTCGCTTATCATGTCAAAATGAGCAGTCACTCAGCCAAGAGGGAAGCATATACACTTTGCCCAAGCCCTGATATTATAGCTATAGCCAGTGGTGGAAAGTAACTAAGTACATTTACTCAAGTACTGTACTTAATAAGTACAATTTTCAGGTATTTTTACTTTACTGGAGTATTTCCAATTGTTTATGCTTTTACTTCACTTTTACTCCACTACATCTCAGAGGCAAATATTGTACTTTTACTCCACTACAATTATTTGAAAACTTTAGTTACTAGTTACTTTGAAGATTTAGATAACTATTACAACACATACATTAATCACTTCAGCCCTATTTAAACTTTGTCTATTTGAAAATAGCAGATCTACAAGCTCACAACACATCGCATGGTGACGCCTTGTTAGCTTGTAGATCTGCTATTTTCAAAAGATTTTTAATACATTTTAGACATAATGATATCTTGTGAAACGGGACATTCTGCATTAAGTACTTTTATTTTTGTTACTTGAAGTATATTTTGATGCCAACACTTTTGTACTTTTACTATAGTACATTTACAGGGTATTTCTACATTGCAGTATTGATACTTTTACCTCAGTACATTTTTTAAATACTTTTTCCACCACTGCAGTTTGCCCAAGCCCTGCTATTACAGCTATACTGTAGCTAGACTGGCTGCACCAATGTGTGAAGAAGCCAATGTTAAATAAACGACATTGCAGGCAATCAAATCGACAATGCACAACAGCTTGGACGAAATGGGACGTTTAGAAGTTTAGCCGACGACTCGTCCCGCTCGTTCCGAAGACAGCTGTCGACGGTGCAGCAGCAGCAGGTGTCACCAATACACAATGGAGTTTTGTTATTAATATGCAACATGCGGAGTCAGCGGAACGAAACAGCTGGTGGACACACACACGCACGCATCATCATCATCTTACCTTATAGACATTCTCCGTTATACGGTGCACGTCGTCGGTCCGGGACATCTTTGAAGTGTCAGCCTGAACAACCATAGACAAAGATCTCCTCTTGGACTGATATGGGGAGCTTTAACCCCCCCCCCCCCCCCTTAAAAGAATCAAATGCTACTGAAAGATGAACCAGAGTTGTTTTGGTGGGGGAACTGCAGCAGTGGTAGAAGTCTTCAGCTGAGAGAGAGAGAGAGAGAGACGAGCTCTTCTGACTGTGGAATCCCTGCTTTTATAGGAAAGCCCTCCACTGCACCCACACTGTTGTGTGTCCCACGCAGTCAGTCAGTCGGTCGGCGGTACATACAGTACAGTGAGCTATGTCTATGTGAGCGCAGAGGCGCACTTCTCACAGAGCGCCTGGTGCCATTTGAACGAGCCACGCCTCCTCTCTCTCATGCGCTGCCCACGACCAAGGCGCCCGCCCGCCTCTGCGTAAAAATCATTCATAATACCTGAATGATGCTGCTGCTACTGCTGCGCCCCATACAAAAGCATGGGAAAGGTTATATACCTACTAGCCCCCTACGCAGTAAAATACACAGCTAACTCCCGAGTGTGTACACATAATGTGTTACACAAATGGATAACCCTGGGGATTTGACTTCTACTGTGTAGGCCTATGTATGTGTGAGTGTATATTTGTCTCCGCCAGGCCGAAGGCGTGGCAGATACTATGTTTTGCACCCTGTCTGTCTGTCCGTCCGTCTGTCCGTCCGTCCGTGTGTGTGTGTGTGTGTCTCTGTGACCAGCTAATCTCCGGCACCGTTGGCTTGGTCGCAGTGAAACTGTGCACACACTCCCTGGATGCCAGAGCTGAACCTCTGCCCCAAATATTTCACATGGGCCTGTTATAGCGCCACCAGGAGGCCGATTTTTTCAAAACACTTTTTTTTTTTACAGTACTCTACTGATTTTGTCCAAACATAACGCAAATCGGTAGACAGTATCTCTATAGTCATTCAACGAAACTGGTCTTTCAGATTCTTCATATTCCATGCCATCCTGATTGCCTAAGATTGGCTTCCAAAGTTTGCAGGAGTTCTCCATTTTGAACAAAATGCCTCAAATCATTAACACATCGTGCGATTTCCGCGAAATTCTGCATCCACATTCCCACAAGGCCGAAGAAGAAATTCCACTTGAAATCTTTCAGATCAGCCTCATGGTGGCGCTATAACAGGCCGATTCGCGTTTTTACCTATAACTGCACCGATCTGCGTAAAACTTTGTATGCACACTCCCTAGAGTCCATTTTTCACATCTGCCTTTTATAGCGCCACCAGGAGGCCGACTTATGTAAAACCATTTTTCAAATAATACTCCTTCAGATTGTATCCAAATTTCACGCAAATCGGTACACATGATCTCTATATATCATGTGATCAAGAAAAATCAGTTTGATTTTTTATATTCCATCCTGATTGGTTAAGATTGACATCTAAAGTTTGCAGGAGTGGCCCGTTTTGAACAAAATGCCTCAAATCATGAATGCAGAGGAACAAATATATTAGTCCCTACAGATTTTGTCCAAACATTACGCACATCGGTACACATGATCTCTATAGTCATGTGATCTAGACAGATCTGTCCGATTCTTCATATTCCATCAACATTGCTGGCCCACAATAACCTACCTGACCTGGCGGAGACCTGTGCTCTGAGGAGCACTTTTTCTAGTTATTTCTACATTCCTACAATGTTATTTTAACAACCGTTTTTTACAGAGGATCGTTTGGTAAACAACATTTCACCTAAAGATCAATATAGTTAGGCAGTTTTTTTGCCCGGCCTTGCTGCTAACCTTTTCTTTCACTGAGGACAAAATGTGGGTGGACATCTTTTCAAGTCACGATCTGTAGCCTTAAAATCAATCAATCAATCAAAAATAAAATATATTGTTCATGAAGCCATGTAGATCTATAGGCCTCACCCAATAGGATTGCAGCAGTCATTTATGGCAGGCTAGGTGCTTATTTACAGGTACTGTTTTTCGTGTGAGAAAAGATTTCACTACACAAGGGAGATTGAAATTGTGTACGTTACTTGGCTAAATGTTTCCATTGTTCTGTGAGATATGAACATTCTATTATCAAAATCCAGAAAGTTAGTGAAAATCAATCATGGCTGGTCTTTGGAAATGTCATTGTTACGTGTATTTTAGGTCAAATTAGGCTACACTTCATTATGGATATTAAAACGCTAAAAGGTGTGTAATATGTAGGCCTTTTTTGTATATATATATATATTTTTTTTTTCTCTCGTCATACCAGTAACCTGAAAGCTGATTGTATGACATTCTGTATAGTAGTGTGTATATCTGCCTGCCTCTTATATTTCATCATGATTTGTGTGCATGGGGTCCTCATCTTAAACAAGCGTAATGCTTAATGAGGGTTTCCAGTTTAGTAGACCTTGTATTGTGAATTTGTACTTCCATGTACTGTTATGTACTGTCATGTACTATTCTCATGTCTTTCTAAATAAACTACATCAATCAATCAATCAAAGTATGTATTGTCTTCTTGATGTCACCTGAACTCAACAAGGCCAGGCCCAGGGCAGTTAGTTTGTAACAGTCCACTAGCCTACTCACACTGTTCTGTAACTGAAGATCGTGCATGTGATGATACAGTGAGTGGAAGACAGAATGCGAAAGAGCAGACGTGGATAAAAATAAATGACTAACGCGTGTCTCTACAGCGAACCTTCTGACCCTCACACAGAGACTCTGGAGGATGAGGTTTGACTGTGGAGGTCGAGGACGAAGGTAGGTTGTCTTAAGAGCCCCCACATGCCCCCCACCCCACCTACACACACACACACACACACACACACACACACACACACACACACACACATCAATAAATGCACACATCCTTTCTGCCACTCTGCAGAGGTGGCCTAATCCCCCGTCTTCTACAGCCTACTCATTGCAGTCCTCTCAGGCTCTTTCTCTCTGCTTTCATTAGTGAATCATAAGGCAACGTCCTCTACCATTCAGAAGTCTCCCTGCTGTCGACGCATCGCCCACTCCCACCCACGTCACCCCCACAGTAGTGGTAGTGAGCAATAAGCCACCAGAGGTGTAAAGTAACTAAGTACATTTACTCAAGTACTGTACTTAAGTACAGTTTTGAGGTATTTTTTTTACTTTACTGGAATATTTCCAATTATCAGCAGGCTACTTTTACTACTCCACTACATCTCAGAGGCAAATATTATACTTTTACTCCACTACAATTCTTCTTTAGTTAATAGTTACTTTACATGAAACTAAACATGAATTAACCACTTAAGCTCTATAATATATAATTCGGAAATTTGAAAATAGCTGAAATATTGTGAGCTTGTAGATCTGTTATTTTAAATATATTTTTAATTCATTTTGAGAACTTGAAATGGGACATTCTGCAGAAAGATTACGTTTAGTTTAGGTACTTTAAGTATTTTTGATGCCAATACTTTTGTACTTTTACTCAAGTAAATTCTGAATACCGGACTTTTACTTGCAACAAAGTATTTCTACATTGCAGTATCGATACTTTTACTCAAGTACATGTGAGTATTTCTTTCACCACTGTCAGCCACCAAAAGCTAAAGGAAATGGCAACTCATTAAAAGTGATATCTTAATGTCAAGGTTGTTTTTTCTCACAAACTCCTGTTCACACTACTTACCGAAGTTCAAATGGTGATAATACACTTTAATATTTCTGGACTGTAGTTCGGATATGGAAACGAAATATGAGTGATCTCACGGAATGTGTCATATTTATGACATATTTAAAATAAATACTAGAGGTCTAGTTCTTAATATGTAAAGCCACCTGCTGCACCTTCCAGTTGATAGTGTATTTGTCATTTGCTGCCACCTAGTGGGCAAACAAATACAATTCACCAAAGGCAAGCTCAAGTGGGAGAATGAAGGGCAGGGCAATAAAAAAAGATTTTTTTTAATTGTTAGAGAACAACAATAAAGAGGTAAATTTTCTGAATGAACCAGTTTAAATACAACTGGGTTGTCATAGTCCCAGTTGTGAAAGAACTTCCACAGCTTGAGAGAATTAGCAATAGTAAGAGTGTTGCAAATAACCTGATTGTACAGATTAGAAGTAAGAGTTAGAATGATCCTCTGTGTTCCACAACACAGTCCATTGTACTCTGGCACACTAATATAAAGTATTAGCATAAATCTTATGCAACAATGTGAGTTTAACAATGTGTTTTGTGTGCGTTTTTTGCTGCAGCTAAACGTAAGTCAGTCTTAGTGAATATGTGGTGCTGTATGTACAGTAAATTACCAACTATATTCATAATACTCATTTGGGTTCATGCTCTTTTTTCATCAATTACCATGTCAGTCTGATGTTGTCGGTCAGATATTACCTTGGACAGAATTGCTAGCATCCATCAAATAATTGTTGTATAGAGTACAGAGGTAATCCCACCTTACAATACGATTAGCCTTTTCTCCAATGACAAAGAACTATTCCACAAGGGAAGTGGATAATTAGATGGTTTAAGCTGTTTGCCAGAAGCGGTCAGAGTGGGACAACATTATGTGAAAAAGATGCTTACGCAAACATTCCAATGCAAAGTTCTAGGACAGATCACATGAGTCTTACATCTTGGGCAAGCCGTCGTGGCTGGGACGACCAATAAGGCAGACCGGGCCAGAGCTCAACGTCGTAGATGATAACACAGCCTCTAGAGCATTGGTTCTCAAAGTGGGGTCCGGGGACCCCCAGGGGTACTTGAGGGGGTTCCAGGGGGTCCCCAGCTAAATGATGGATAGGAACCAAATGGACCCTTATGGGTCTGTAACTCTGAGAGTGTACAAATGGAACCAAATGGACCCTAACGGGTCCATTTGGTTGCATTTGTACACTCTCAGAGTTACATTAACATTGATTTTACAATAGAAATTGGGGTCCCAGAGATAGAAATGCCATTAAATGGGGGTCCATAGCCTAATAATGCATGTCAAACTGGGGGTCCTTGAAATTAAAATGGTTCGAGAATCACTGCTATAGAGAGCCGTAAAAAAATCTTCTCTTATGGAGTTCCCTGGCTTATCTTTTCAAATGGGGGTCCACGATCGAATAAGTGTCAATTTCGGGGTCCTTGACATGAAAACGTTTGAGAACCACTGCTCTAGAGGCCCTACATGTTATCCTCACTGAGTGTCAGGTGGAAAACTTGTATGTCCAAAACCGTTAACTTTTCAGGAAATGGACGAAAGAACCTGTGCTCCCTAGGGATCCAATGTAGTTATTTGGTTACACGCTCTCGTTAAAATACTTTTCATTGGTTCAATATTTCTCGAACCCACAGACAGACTTAACCACTTTCAATTTCAGTATGACGAAATAGGTCATTCATTTACGAAAAATCACAAAAAGGTGAAATATGGAAGGTTAGATTTCTGCCCGACAGCAAAGTTATGTTAATCCTGCCATGATGTGTGGTTAAAATTGAAGTTGTAGTCACATACATGAGTAGAGAAATAATAATAAGTGTCATATATTTGTTAGTTCATCGCAAGTGAGTAATATAATTAGTCCTTCACAAAAGTTTAAACACAAAAATAAAATGATCAAATAACGATGGGGTTTAGGCACAATTACTGAAATCCTGTACGCCTTCGATATTTATATCAATGTCCAATAAGCTAGGCGCTGCATCCAATTTGCTAGATAGATAACTAACCAGTTACTTTCACAGCCATATAGGGACAACTGGCCTGTATCCGGGGCCAGAGAGGGTTGTTGGCAGGTAGGCATATTACATGGCCAGATGCTGGCTGTAGCTGGATAGCTGTGAGGAGGTCCAGTCTTCATCACTGAGGATGGTAATCATAATGGTAGTAGATAATATCAGGCCTCTTGGTAGACAGATCTCCAGGCAATGTTTTTGTGTTGTGTGTGTGTGTGTGTGTGTGTGTGTGTGTGTGTGTGTGTGTGTGTGTGTGTGTGTGTGTGTGTGTACACAGAGGGCAGTCTGTTGAAGAGCCACCAGGTCACCTGAGCGGTTCAGGCATGTATATCTAGGCAGCAAGCATCTCTCGTTCAGGCTTCTTCCTTGGCCGCTCCCTCTCTGCAGCAAAGACAAGATGGACAAGCAACACAGTGACATGTTTAGCCTTGTATGCTACAGACAGACACATCACAAATGACCGGTAGGACTGTCACGATTACAAAATGTAAGTTGACGATTAATTGTCATACAAATAATTGCGATTAACGGAAATAACGCAAATACAAGGAAGGTGTCGGGTAACAACTGAAACCTTAGGAAAAAATTAAACAAAGACGGATGGACAAAACCAAGACTGGCAAACTTCTAATGATTTCCTGTATCTGTGTCAAGTGGGTTTAGGAGACCGGAAGTCAACACACACTGGCGAGATCCAGCAACACTGATCATAGAATGTTTGTGAGAATTTGGTGTACAGTTGTGTACTAGTGGTGAGGCGTGGGATTGTCTATCGTGGTAATATTATTGTCGCCGTCAGGCAGAAACCTTTATACTTTTTATGTTTTTTTGTAAATTAATGTCCTAATCGGCCTTCGGGTAAGGCGGCGGTATGCCGTCTCAAATCGGCCTTTGGGTTAGACGACATACCGATCAAATAATTGTAGCTTTTCCAAAAAAAACTTTTTAAGTGAAAGTAGTGTGTGTGTGGGCTTTATAAATATTGACCCAATCAAAGTATTAACAAGTGCTTGTGACTAAATAATAACTACACTGGATCCATTGGAACACAGGTTCTTTTTTCCATTTCCTGAAAAGTAGCAGTTCTGGAGATATGAGGTTTCCACACGACTGTGACGAAATCAAAGATGTTTGATGAAAACACATGCCTGGCCTCTCCTCCTCGGTTGCCTCCGGGACTTCTGGCAGGTCCTCTGTGGGAACCTCAGGAAGCTCCACATCTCCCTGAAAGTAAATAACAACACATTGAAACGCACTGAACAGAAAACTGGCAGTGGTAAATGATCATTACACTTTATTTTAACCACTTGAACCCTAGCATCCAAAAATAACCAGTCTACAACGCATTGTGAGCTTGTACATCGGCTGTTTTCAGCAAAGAGTTATGGTGGAGAAGGAAAAGAAGTGTGGTCTTCTATGTATTAGTTTACTAAGTATAGAGGGTTTTAAGTGATTAATTTAGAATTTTCTTCACTGTCTGCATACTGTATATCTGTACAGATATTCAAAGCTTCATGGGACAGACTGTTCAGATCCGCTGAAAGAGAGAATTACGACAGTCTTTGATCTCGCCACGAGTATTGAGTGCGTTTCATTAACCCTGATGAATAGGGTTCAACGCTGGAACTACACAGTAGTGTTTGGAACCATTGGTCACCCATGGCAAGCATTACATCTGCATACTTCTTGTTCTTGTAATCTCTGAGCACACCAAAACAAATTCCAAATCCACTGGAAGTTGGTTTTGGCCATATATTACTGAATGTTCTTCGTTTACAACGGAAGTCTCTCTCTCTCTATGGCTCAGAGCCAGCTGTCCTAACACTTTTACATCTCACAAAAAATAGGGCTGGCCAATATATCCATATTGATATCTTGATATGAGACTAGTTATCGTCTTTTGTTGGACTTTGTATATTGTAATACTGTGATATGGCATAAGTGCTGTCTTTTAATCGCTTACGTCGGCTATTTGAGCTATTTTTTAAACATTTAAAACTAAATTAAATGTATTGTTACAATATGGTATTTGGCAAAAATAACAAGACATTTGATTTTGTCCACATCGCCCAGGCAGCCCTACTAGAAACACTGACCTGAGTGATAGCCTCCAGCTCAGCCAATACAGCATCTTCATCTTCTTGTGTCAGAGACCCTGCTAGCATCTCATCTATTTGCTGTATGGACAGATGACAAACTCTCAGTAAACAAACAACCAACACATTTCAATGTCAAACCCACGATAGTTTCAGAAATAAACGATGGCCCAGTATTTCCTGGAAAAAGAAACCGAAACCGACACAATCAATGTTAGACCAAAATGAAAATGAAAGCATGTGGTGCGTTTCTTAAGTTATCTGGTGCCCTCACCCTTTGGTACTCAATAGAATCTGCGGTTTCATCCATGATCCGTTCCACTTCTTCAATGGACATCACCTAGTTTGTGGAAAACAAGAGCTCATCAGTAGACATTCTTAGAGCACGGTAGGAGAGACATACCCTAATTAACTGGTTCTCAAAATGGTCCTTGAGGGGGTCCCCAGCAAAATTAGGAAAAGTTATACACTTAAGCCCCATTACATTTTTTGACAAAATCTGGGCAAATCATTGCTAATGGGGGTCCCCTGACATAACATCTTTTCAAATGAGGGTCCACGGAAAGATATATATGAATTTGGGGGTCCTTTACATGAAAATGTTTTGAGAACCACTGCTCTAGATTGCATGGCATGGCAAAAATATACCTTTTGTTTTGTTGAGCTTACCTCATGCATCTTTTTCAGACAGTCATTTCCCACTTTCAGCCCTTCGATGACCTTTACTTCAATCTGCGCAAATTCGAGATCTTGAACCTGTATCGAGTGAGAAATAGTTGCATTATTTGCAAGTGGACAAATCAAAAGTGTTGGTGCATTGCACGTCAATGACAGCTGTCAGTTTACTCACCATGCGCTCCAGGTTGCTGATCTGGTTCTCCGTCTTGTCAAGGAGCTGGTCCTGGTAGCGCTTCTTCTTCAGCAAGAGCAGGGCTTTTCTGTTTGGAGACAAATAATGTAACGGGGGTCAAATCAGAAATGATATCAGATCACGTAGGCCCAGGGACTGCGTTGGGACTCAGTTCCAAGCCAATTATAGGTTTGATAACAGATGTATTGTATATTTTATGATTCCCTTATTAAGATTAAGGTTTTGTTCTTACTCTCTCTTTCCATTCTTCAGTAATTGCTTAGCTAGAAGTCTCTCCTTCTCTAGGTGCAGATTGATCCTCTTCTGATATTGCCTCAGCTTGTCTCTCTGTTGTTTCAGTTGCTGAAATGAGACAAGAAAGATAAGATATAATGCTGCATAATATACACACAAGACAAGCCTGCCTGCACCATTCCTGTCATTTAAACCAGTGGTTCTCAAACATATAGATACATTATTATTTTATTTCAAGCCAGGACCCCCCATAACTCGAGTGTACAAATGGGACAATGTGTACACTCGTAGAGTTACAGACCTGCAAGGATCCATTTGGAAGCCCCTCAAGGAAACCTGATGCCTGAGGGTCCCTGGACCCCCCACGTTGAGAACCACTGATTTAGACCAAGTTATATACCAAACTAAACAGGTGTTTTCGTTGTGCAGTTTGACACTCATGACAGTCCAAGTACAGTCATGTTACAGTAGTTAGTTATATAGCTAATGCTGGCTATAGCTAACATCACTCACCAATATCGCCTTGTCTTGCTCTGTCACTCGAGTGCGTTTCTTCTTGCCAAAGATATTCCCCATAGTGACACCGCATACCAGCCGGTAAACACTAATCTGAATAAAAAATTTAAGATTAATACTAGTTAAGTGTCAAATCCTGCAAATATAGATCACTGCTGGTTGTTAGCCTCCATAGGCTGTGTAGTCATCTGTTGACAATGGAACCGTCCGCACCCACACCAGGAAGTACGGAGGCCGGAGAGGGACACATTCCACTTTGCATGAAATGGATCATACTGTACAGCAGGGGTCGGCAACCTTTTTGACATGAAGTGAAATGTTTTTATTTTCTTGATTCAGCGAGTGTGCCATCAATATTACGTTTATTTATGAAACCAAAATAAAATTTGATTACCCATAAATAAAACCTTTTTTCTTCTTATTTTGAAATATTTACATCAGGACATTGTAATGATCATTAGAATCAGAGCAATAACCCACCTATATCTCCCAGACTCCCTCCCTAGTCAGAATTCAGAGTTTGAATGAATGTAGAATTATGTGCAGGATGTAATTTACATACAGATGTGAGGGAACTTAACTTAATTGACTAAATGTTTTAAAGTATTTTATTTTATACCAAAAATCCTCTCTCTCACACTTAAGCCAGTGTGCCCATGTTGGCACCTGTGCCTAAGGTTGCCTACCCCTGCTGTAGAGTCAAGAAATACCTATTTTGTTTCTCAAACTTTTTATTTCAAGAACCCCCAAATAATATGCATCTTTGGGCCACAGCTCCTCATTTGATACCTTTTTTTTGGGGTTTGTGACCTCAATACTGTACAATTCTCTGTTAGTCTAACTCAGGATGTACAAATAAAAAAACAAATAATTAACCCGTAAGGGTCCATTTGTACACTATCTGAAATACAGACCCATATGGGTCCATTGGTTCCTAACCTGAGGACCCCCATGGAATCCTTGCACGGACCCCATGAGGGTCCCTGGACACCATGTTGAGAACGAACTGGTCAAGACATTCAAATATTGCCGTTTCCACAATTTACTCACTATTGTAAAAGAAGATAAAGACTACATTTTATTTAATATTTTATTCATGAGAATGTGGCATAGGGAGGGGAGAATTCATTTATCACCTGTGTTCATTTTGACATGGGGGCATTATAGGAGCAAATCACAGCACACTGCTAAACCACACAGTCTTTATAAAGTAAAATCAGTGCATAAATAATCTTACAAAGATTGCATAATATACAGAAAGGTTTAACATTTCCCAGAAATAGTGCAATTATACCACCACCAGGGAAAAAAAACAAAAACAAAGAAAGATTGCCGTATCAAATACCTATAACTATATAGTATACAGAGCCAAAAATCTGTTCCAGGTGAAAGACTCGTTTAAATTATTTATTTTCTTCCAATCTGGTAGCAGGTATCAGAAAAGTGCAAAAAGAAAGCAGATGTTATTTAGATGGCTACATTTGACTGCGAATGACAATTAAAACCACAAACACATGGATATTGCAGTAGTTGACAACGTTCATATTAAATGTTTGTAGTGAACACCATGTATATACAGTACATGTAAAATCCTCAGTGTCTGTCTACACACGGTCAGAGTAACCATCTCTCACCTATCCCAATCACACGCAAATACCAACCTAACTGTAAGACAGATAGTCTACTCTATGTATGTACGTGCCCCATTCAAGTGCACAAGGCTACATGTGTGCAAAAAAAATACATATGTCAAGTAAAATAAAGGTCATTCAACTTCCTCACTTTGTGTGAGGTTAAATAATCTTTTGGAAACTGCCCCCCCAACACCTCCATTATTAACTTGATACAAATAGACAATTGTAGCTCAAAAACTATCTTGTGACAATTAAGTAGAAATGTTTAAATAGATGAAAATAAAACATTGAATGGCAAAAAAAAAAACTGCAATATTTTTGAAGACAAACATCGATCTCATAATATTCATAATCAGATTGAAAATGCTCTAAAACATAACTTCAACATTACACAACGGGATGCCAAACCACATGAATTCTAGCGTCCCTATTCCGGGCACGTCATAATAGGCGAACATTCGGGGAAAATAATCGAACATTCGGCTAAAATAGCTTTCACTATTTGATGTACAACAAGTGTATAGGGTTTAAGTGGTTAAAGTGAAGCACAGGTTAGTAAAACAGCTTCTCATCAGTGACAGTAAAAAAAAGATAAGAGCCCATAAAATTCATTAGACAACAAAAAGAGGACAAAAATTCTAAGCCACTTCAACCCAAACACCTGTAATACAAAAAAGCCCCACACTAAAATGAATCATTTTAGGATAGGACAACTAAGTACAAGTGTTGGCATCTGAAATTTTGGAGTTTGATGCATGATGAAAGATCTTAGCTTAAGAGACAAAGTTGAATTCATGTACACAGTAAAATCCTTCGTGTTAAAGCTGCAATCCCGAACTTATATTAATGAATAATTATTTTTTTTTAAACCAATCTCTATACGTTATAGAGTACGTTAATACATTATCTATCTACATCTGCAGTGGTTGGAGGTGGTCTCCCTACTCCATTGAAAAATGTAGACCCTGGTGTCTGGAAGCACAAGCAGCCCTGTCTGAAGCTGATAAGCCCAATATCTCCCCTGGCCAAGGGCGGATTCCCTCTTGTCTGAGCAGTAGATTGTTTGGTTTTCCCACCCAGGAGACCCGGGTTCGAATGACCAGGTGTTACTGTTGCAATTACCTCTCTAAGTCGTGACAAGACTTAGGGATTGTAGCTTTAACTTCACTCTGAAACCTAACCCTGAGTGTACAAATGGAACCAAATAGACCCGACCTCATAATGTAAATTGTGTCTGCTGCAACTTACTGCAGAAAGCCAGAGGCAATAATTGTCATACTTTGAATTGAGGACTGGCAAATAAGCAGCACATAAAAAAAGGTTAAGAGCAGCCTCAGCTGTTCATCGTCAGTTACAGGCAATCAAGTGAATACTTTAACACTTGAAATTCCTAAACACCTACTCCTCCTCTCACCTGCATATAATAATAGGTTAAATTACAATTTGGAGGGTTGCAGATATTGCACCAAAAATGCATTTCGGTACAAGTACCAGCCTATACAGGCATACCCCTACCATTCCACCCTCCCCCCCAAATAGTCACCATCTGTACGGACACATACATATACAACTAAACACACTAAATAGGCTAGAGGAATCTAACAAAATAATGGTCTTTCTATGATTAAAAGTGGCACCAAAGTGTAAAGCCTGAGTTATGCTTACTTGCGCGTGGGTGTCACGCACCAAAAAGATCTATAAGCTCACAGCGCATCTTCGGTCCACGACACTGGCACACAACTAAGTATAAATCAGGGGTAAGAGTGACATTGGAGCTCCATAGATTTCTTTCCAGAATGGTATCATGGAGTTAGCCCACTCCTGCCCTTCTCCTTGGAGGCCCAACATACATTCAAAATCTAATGTCAAAAATATCCACCCCCATAAAAGTTGGCGGAGAAAAAAATCTTTAAAATATTGTCTTGAGACAATTACTGTATGTACATACATGTATTGATTCAAATGTGATGCTGCCACGTCTCTGAGGTTAGTGCCCGCGCCGAGTGTTTGATGAGAATGGTGTGCTAATGGCGTGCTACATGTACTGGAGTGCATATTCTAGACTACATTCTCAGGCTATTTATTAAATTCTGAAGCTTAAACCTACAGAGAGGAAGGCCACGGGGCAGTGAGCATTATGTCCAAACTCAAACATCCCAATGAATGTCCATCTGTCTCATTGTAAAAGACTTCCTCTCCAGCATGCACGCTGTAAGCAAGGAGAGATTATGTCCGAGCTCAGAGAAAAACAAGCAGTAGCAACATCTCTGCTGAGCAGTGAGGCGTTCACCAGTAATTCATTTGGGGACACTCTAGGGCAGTGGTTCTCAACCAGTGGTCCGGGGGTTGAGGGGGTTCCAGGTGGTCCCCAGCTAAATGATGGAGAGTTGGTAACCAAATGGACCCTTATGGATATTTAACTCTTGAGAGTGTAAAATGAAACCATAAACATCTGCATTGCTTAAATCATTGTTATTTTGATCAATGTTTGCCTGTTTATCTCTGCTATGTTACCAACATGAATACAGCATGGAATTGTGGACAAAACCTTATCAAACAACAACAAAATATTTTTGGGTTTGGGAGGCTAAATCTCATCAAACGGTGGTCCGTGGCTCAAATGCCGAATAAATAATGGACCTTGATATGAAAAGCGTTGAAAACGACTGCTCTAGGGGGAACTGCGAGAAGGGGCACTCTTATTCTGTACAACATAAAATGGCATCTCTCCACAACTGATATGCTTCATGCATCTGTGCAGCAAATGGGCATATGCACTCTGCCTCCTCCCATTGGCGGGAACAAGTGCAATTTCATCCACATGCTACCGACACTACAAAGAAAAGTGCCCCTTAGTGTCACTGTGCACAGGAGTGTATGAGTGTGTGTGGTTTAGAGATGTGCTGCTTTGGTACCATCGTGAACGGATCCCACTACTGGTAGTTTGTAATAAACACCTATAAACCACTATAAAGTTTCACAAAAACAAATGGATGAAGAGCAAACACGCTTACTGTAATGTCTCCCACCGAGGAGAATGGATGGAAAGGGTTTACAAATTATAAATATCGTGTGTGTATTTATATATACACACATACACTTTATATATTGTCTCTGTCGGGTGGAAACCTCATATGGCCAAAACGGTTACTTTTCAGGATTCAAATAAAAAAATAGCAAAAGTAGCAGATCTACAAGCTCAAAATGCGTCATTTTGATGCTTTTGTGTGACGCTGTAGGATGATCAAGTAGGGCATTAATTTACGGAAAAACACAAAAAGTTAAAATATGGAGATAAGAGGTTTCTGATATATTTTCTCTGTGTGAAGATAAAAAAAAAGTAGGTGTCGCGTTAGTGCTTCGTCTGCAGGCTCCACGGTCAGTGCAAGTCAGAAAACACAGAGCACCCTGCATACAAGAGTTATAGACGCACGCACCTCAGCCCCGTGGACAGGGAGCCTTAATACCCCTCAGCCCCACCACCCCACCCGACCCCAACATGCACGCACACACACACAGATCGGCCCCATGTAGTAATACACGATCCCCTCCAGGGTCCAGCCCGTAGAAGAGGTCCGTCTCATCCACACGGGGGTGGGGTGGGCGCGTGTGGAGCGGGGCGAGTGCTAGCATGTGCCCCCCGCTGCCACGGTGGCAGTTGTACCCGGCAGGTCAGTATTAGTTGATCGCCGTCCCTCCCTCAAGGTGGGTGGATGGGGGGGATCACAGCTGATGCACGATGCTGTCCGTGTTGTTGACCGACACAGGGCCGTCCTGACGCAACCTCTGCCACTGGAAGGTGGTGCTCTGAGAGCCCACCTCCTCTTCCTCGTTCTCCTGCTCCTTGGCAAACTCCATGAACACCTAGAGGACGGACGGAGAAGAGAGGGAAGGGGGAGAGGAGGGTTTAGCGAGCGTTGCAGGTAATGTTGACCTAATTGAAAAAGGTAGAAAAAACAGGCGGAACAATTAGAATGTATACCTGCTCTAACGTAGACTGTGAGAAGTTGTACCCTTCAAAATTGAAGCTTTGCTTTGCTGGAGGTGAAAAGAAACACATGATTAATCTGTTAATATCCATTAAATGAGGCAGTACACATAAGCCAGATGACTTGTGTGTGTGTGTGTGTGTGTGTGCGCGCGGAGTGACGACTTACCACTCTCCAACTGAGAGAATGCTGTGGACAGTGATTTAACGTCTTCCATGGGGATCTTGTAAACCATCAGCGTGGCAAAGCTGCAACATGGTGCCAAAAAATAAGACAATTCCGTTCGAAAACAGACCCACACATACAGAGTTATATCTGATTTATATACAGCATGTGGCATAAATTAGGCATGAGGTCTCACCTCTCCTGTCGGGCAGCATGAGGGAAGATTCTGAGGATCTCCTTATGCAGCAGTGCCACTTGTTGCAGACCCGTCAACTCCTCTCTGAGCTTCACTTCCAGGCTGTAGCCTCGGCCATACTTCCCTTTCAGGTGTTGGATAGAGCCGATACACCTGAGAGAGAGAGAGAGGGAGAGAGAGAGAAATGCTCATGTTATCTCTGTTAAAACCACGACAAGTTCAACATGCTGCCAAATTGTACTACTAACGGAGAGCTACAGTATGTATATTATAAAAGTATGCCTTAGGGAGCCCCTATTTCAGAAGATCTGGGCACATATTCTTGGGCTGCTCGATGAGATGAAGTGAGTGAGCACAGTGCTGTGCTGCCCCCCGGTGTCATACCTGTTGTATGTCTTTGTATTGTGGTAGATTGTGACGCTGTTCGTTTTGCCCTCTGGGTGTGTGCCGTAGGCCTGTCCCCGACTAAGGATTTGTTTAGTCGAATCTAATTGGCGACTAATTGCCAATAGTCGACTGGCAGTCGACTAATATTTAAAAAAAAAAAAATTTTTAGGGCCAAAATACATTTTATTTCAAAGGGCCAAGTCTGCACAGTTTGTTTTGTGTCTCCAGCAGAGTTTCTAGTGTCTATCTCTCTCTGGAAGAGGTTGCACATGAACTCTGCAGCCGCACTGAGGCGCTCTAACACAAACAATACCAATACAAAGACGAGGAATAAGAAGAATAAAGTGGAAGTTACGTGTGGTTGCAGGTGTAGACTTGGCCAAAAAACTATAAAAAACATTTTTGGCCCTTACATTTTTTTTTTTTTGACTAGATTCGACTAAGAGACACGCAGTCGACTCGGACCCCCCGCGACTAACCAGTCGACTAGTCGACTTAGTCGAGGTCAGGCCTAGTGTGCCGTCATCCGCCTTATGTTTTTCGTATGTCGTTTGATTATGTTGTGTATGATGTTGGTTTGTTATGTATGCCTTTGTTTTTTTTCTTGTTTCTTGTTCTTTGTTTTTCTAATTTCATTCATATTTTGTATTGTGGTATTTATTTTATCTGTTAAAATCCTGTTTTTATTATTCATTGAAAAATACCTGTGTGAGGAAAAAAACTGCAATAAACAAAACAAAAAAAAAAGTATGCTGTAAAGTGTAACTGCATAACTGTAAAGCCTGATTTATACTGTACTTACACCTATACTCGATCGGCTATGTTTGGCGTGCTTGTGTGCGTGCACTAACCTCAGCTGACCAGACACCATGATTGCTACACGGTCGCACACAGCCTCAGCCTCCTCCATGTAGTGAGTGGTCAGGATGGCTCCCCGCTGTTTATTCTTGAAAGCAGCACGAATTGCCCTCCTACACACAAGAGGGAAAGATAATACAGTCATAAGCCATTTAGAATTGGTAACAACAGAGGTCAACATTTGGACACCTTCTACTAAAAAGAACACCCCAACAAAAAAACATATTTGATGCCACATGCTACAATTTCCTTTTAATTTCAGCTGCAATGAAGAGTTTTTATTGTCTCACCACATGCGCTGTTTAGACTTGGGATCCATTCCTGTTGAGGGCTCATCCAGTAACACAATCTGAGGGTTCCCCAGCATACTCAGGGCAAAGCACAACTGAAAACAAGAGACAACAGGCTGGTCAACCACAGAAATGCAGCAATGATTAATCCGTGAAAGAGAAGCTCTATAAGAGAATATGCACTTGGGAAATGAGCTGAAATAGGACAAAATATTCAAAAGAACTCAAACGAATTGTACACAATAAAAATAAATAAATAATGTTTTCTTCTTTAGAGGACAAAAGCTGAAAAGTGCCTGGATGGCCGTAGGAGTAAAATAATGTTTTATTTATACTTAGTTGTGTTCAAGTGTCGACACAACTAAGAATTCCAAGTAACAATCTAGGGGGAAGAGCTACTGTAGAGGGAAGCTCTTCTCACCTTCCTCTTGATTCCTGCAGACAGGGTCTTGGCTTGCTTGTTCAGGTGGTCCTTCAGCTCTAGAGCATTGACAACACTGGAGATAAAAGAAGAACTGTCACTAAGTGCAAACCACATGGACAGACATGTGATGAGGAGACAGTGCAGAGGAAATTGGATGCAAGTTGAGATTTCCAGTGCCAACCTAGCAATCTATTTCAAGCTCCAGGAATTGCATTAACATACCGTTCAATGATACCTGGCACCTCCTGTGCTCGGATGCCCTTAATGGCAGCGTAAATTTCTAGGTGCTCCTGTAGGGTGATCCTGGGCCACAGAGGGTTGACCTGTGGACAATACCCCACGTGCTCCAGTGGACTATCCACCGGACGGAACTCTGTACTGTAGTCACCCATCAGCACCTGGGGAGGAAGGGTTCCGCACAGACAGTCATAACTTTGAGAGTTAAAGGGATATTTCACTTTCAAATATGTTTGGGGTCATTTTATCGTCTACTCAGGCTTTTGTGATCACCCCAGACAGTTTTTAAGTTGCTTGATTCTGTATTTACATATTTGATATTAATTTTATCAGACACGCCCCCTTCCTATACAAACCCACTGTAACTTCAAACTCCATTTTAACCATGTTAGATTCATTGAAAACACCCGTCTTTGGTTCTGGTGATTCATATTGTCCTTCTAATACGTGAGACGGCCATGTTTTTTCTAATACTTTTTTCATTTATTTTTTATATTTTTTGGGGGAAATGAAATCCTGTAATGTAGCAACCACAGTTCCTCATCGAACTGGAGAGATTTCCAGGCAAAGCCATTGTTAAACCATTCTTAAAGAGATTAGGGGTGCAACAGTTAATCAAACTAATCGACTTAATCCATTATAAATAATTAATTATAGATGATCGATTTTAATAATAGATTTTTGGGTGAAAAAAAATAGCAGATCTACAATCTCACAATGCATCGCATCGCAACACGTTCTGAGTTGTAGATTGGCTATTGTTGCTATTGTTGTGCGACACTGTTAGAGGAAGTATTAAATAGGGCTTCAATGGTTAATTACACTAATCGATTTAGTCGATTATAAAAAAAACAATTGGAATTCTTTTCACGTTGATTCGTTTACATAGAAGATTAAAACAAATTATACTCAATTATTTGATTATCTGAAAAAGTAAATCGATAGAATAATCGCTAAGTAGAGTTTTTTTGTAACTGAACTAAAGAGTTTTTTTTTACCTGACCAGCAGTAGGGTCTGTGTCACCAGACAACATATGCATAATGGTGCTCTTCCCTGCTCCGTTTGGCCCCAGCAAACCGAGAACTTCACCTGAGGGAAGAAACATCAGGGACAACATTAGTGAATCAAGAATTTTGCAGTGAAATATGATCAAACATAAATCCATCAGGCAGTGTGGTCTGAACATACCTTTGCGAACACAGAAGGAGATGTTTTTCGTCGCCACTTTCCTCCTCTTATGCAAAGAAAATCCTTCCCTCCTGCCCTTATACTGCTTTCTCAAGTTACTCACTACCACCACAGGTTTCTAAAGGGGGACGGTGTCGAGAAAAGGGGATAAATTAGATTTGCTTGTAGTCAGGGCTTTTGATGCTGGGATAAAGCGCAGCCTGCACACTGTAATGCTGCTTTAGAGTTGAAAAAGTCTAGTGTCAGAAGTTGTCAGATCAATTGAGTGCATGGGCTGTACCATTTATTGAGAAACATTAAGATCGGTACACTTTCTGACAGTAACTGACTCCTTGTCTTGAGTGCATGAGCCGTATGAAATTGAGAAACTCACTTTCAATTGAATGGAGTTTGCCAAGCACTACTTACTTCCTCGCAGCATTGACAGGTGATGGCCTCCCTCACCCTGGCCTTCTCCATCTGTACATCCTCATCCTCCTTCAACCCTTCCTCTGGGTTGATCCGCTCCACTTTGGGCTTCCCCTTCGATGAGATCCTTTGAAAAAGGAAAATAAGCATTCGGATCAATTCACTCTAATTTGGTTTATAGAAGGCTTACAGTTATTTTATGCTTAATAAATTGTTTTTGTCCAGATGTAAAGTGATTTGACTCGAATGGAATCTTTAATCATTAGTAAATAAACTGCTGTTTAAAAGTACATTCATAAACGTATTAAGAGCTATAGCTTAGAGCTTTAAGGTGTTTAAAAGTACATTCATAAATGTATTAAGAGCTTTTGTTGTACAGCAGTATACAGTCGAATACAGTCGTTTTTAAGTGTGCTATATAAATAAAGTTTGATTTGAAGATTTGTCTAAACGACATCTACAGAATCACCTGCAGAATTGGTCATTCTTCATGGTCCTCCCTCCATAGCGGATTTCCAGCCAGCGAAGGAGGAACAGCAGCAGGATGCACTGAAGATAGGGCTGCGCACACACACACACACACACACACACACACACACACACTCAACATTTCCTTCTACAGCAAGTGTTTTCTATATGTTTTGGTTGGACGACAATGTTTTGATGTACTACATACGGCCACGACAGCAATGAGCAGGTTCTTCCACAAGAAGTTCTCTTCATAGAGTGAAGGCAGGAAGGTAGCCTGGAGAAGGACAAATGCACTGAGTGACTGTAGTGTGGGATTTTATCACACACACACACCAACAGGGTGGGGACCACCGGAAATCGAGTGTGTACTTAATCTTTAAGTGCATCTACATTATGTTTTTGGCAGATTTGTACTTAGCCATACTGATTTTGCTTTAGTTAATATATTCCCTACTATGAGAAAAACAGTTGGCTGAAAATACTGTACTGTTGTATGTATCTTGGCTTTGAACACCTATGCGTTGTTATACCTTTCAAGCCGGGAACACCTCTGTGTGTAGTTGTTGCTATATACAGTATATAGCAACATTACTTTATTTCAGAAAACTTAGGCCAGGATTTAGAAGCCGTTTTTAGAATCTGCCTCAGGTCTAAATGGGTTAAAGTCCTTACTCACCGGGAGTATTTTCATTTCTTTTGCAGTGTGATTAATTCACCCAAAAATATATTTTGTTGAATACATCCACACTGAACGTGAATATCATGCATTGCTTAAGCAACAATTTGTTTCTGAAACAAGGTTGGTTTTTCCCAACGAATAAAAGCATCATCCTGTATGAATGAGGCATCAACTATATGAGTAGTTTGATGCTTGTAGATCGGCTATTTTCACTATTCCTTGTACAACAAAGTACTGTATACATATAGGGTATAGTGTTCTGATTCTGATAAATACACTGTAAAACTGCAGGAGGAACTAAGAAACTGGCCTACCTTGGTGATGCAGTTGAGGCAGCCCATGAGAGGGTACAGAGGGTTGAAGAAACACAGCGCGTTGTGCAGGTTCCTGGTCAGGCCTGGGTTGTCGTTGACAAATGACAGCTGAACCAGGGAAGCAGACACTACACACACCTTGAAGCACAGGACACACATTAGGGTTGGATGGCTTTCTGGTTTTATCAATGTGATGCCACGGATGACTTTACATTGGTTTCATTATATACAAGCTAAACTGTACTGGCATTTTTCATTATGAGATGTTCTGGCAAATTAGGGATTGTGTACAGGATTTTCAGTGTGCTGGTTTTAATCGTTTACCAGAGTAAATCTTTTAACATTATGTCACTACTTTAAATGTGGAGTGCTGATGGTGCTTCCCGTTTTTCAAGACAGAAAGCAGCCTGTTGGACGTCCTGTTTTTGGACGATGTCCACAGTTACATTTTGTTAAACGTTTTAGCAGAGCAGCACTATTCATCAATGTCAGTTTTATAACAAGTGGCCAATCCCAAAGAGATGGGATGGGACCAATATTAGTTAGGAGAGACTTATCAAAGTCTGCATTGTAATGCAGAAGACATCTGATCTGTATACATAATACATCAATTATATACAGTACACATACATTGGATTTGACTTTATATCAAATTTTAGAATATGAAGACCTCATTTTCAAGAGGGATGCTTCTAATGAATATAGAACCCTGTCAGAACTAGAATACAACAAACAGCATCCATATCATTGTGTCCCCAGTGTTTCTTTCAATGTGATCCCCTAGAGAGCAACTGAATCATGTGCATGCACCACCTATTGGTAAAACATCGGTATTATTCAGTCAAATCTAATGTTAATTCTGAAAGTGCATTGTTATCCAGTGTATATTTACAATATCCTGTATTGTAGGTATTTCTGAATGTTTCCGTTGCATAAATTGTAGAATGAACCTGTCTCACCATCATAGAGACCACAGAGAAGAAGTCCCTGTTGCTCTGGACGCGGGCGAAGCCAAAGGAGACGACATAGGTAAAGAGGATCATGGCTGGGCCGAAGCCGACAGTGCACAACACCTTGGTGAGGAGGGGAAATAGCAATATTATGGCAATGCATCCATCAGTGAGTGTCTCACATCAGTCTTGGCGTCATTCTTGGTGAGTTACTCATTGGCGGCTGCAAGCTACCAGTGGGTCACACATCTGCACGTCAAGCTTAATTTATACTAATTTGCACACCGAAAATAGCTACAAGCTCACAATGTCGCTAAAATCTTAAACTACTTTTTGAGCTGTAAAACATAATCATATGAAAGCTTGTTTTTTTGTTAATACACGTGATTCGTCACACTCAAAGTGTCTAATAACCCATGGGCTGCTCAATTAATCCCTTATACTCTCCCTTGATGACTAAAAAATGCGACATTGCTGCATCTGTAGCTTCTTTGGTGCAACAACAAGAGGTGCGATACAGTATTTTAGTTGAATTGGTGTAAGTGGGCAACAGCCTTCCAAACGTTGACGACACCAACTGTGGCAGCAGGTGCTCTGGTCTAAGTGCCAACCCTCTATCTAGCCCACTCACTTCCTGTATTGTAGATTAAGCATATGCCCTGTGCCTTTTCTGTAAAAAAAACCCCAATTATTTAGCTTTTTTACAGTGTTGTTCTGCATGAGGCTAGCCTTCTATAAGAGGGTCTGTGGGTGTCTCTGGAGCTAATCTCGCAAGCCGCTGGACCAACCAGCACCAAACATTGTATGCAATATGCATGCTGCCATTAGTCCATCCACAGAAGTACCTCCACTAATATTTTCACATTATGCGGATCATTTACACTTTTTTGAAAGATTTAACAATGGGGCTATGATCAGACTATGAAATATGGAGTCATAATACGTAATAGTCATAAAAGGACTGACATCATAGATAGATGACCGATGTCACAGACCGGCACATGAAGTCCGACGCATTGTGAGCTTGTAGATTATTTTCAAAAGATTTTTGAAATTTGAAAACTTGTGAAATGGGACATTCTGCATTATGAGTCAGTACTTCTTCCACCACTGGTGGGTACTACTAACCACAGCGGTGAGGTTGCTGGACGTGAGCAAGTTGCCTGTGTGGAAGCAGAAGAGGATGACGGTCATGCCAGACAGGATGATGTAATAGAAGGGGATGTCCACCGCTGCTTGACCACACCAGTAGGCCGAGGGCACCATGCCCGAGATGCGGAGAGTGGAGCGACACTTGATCTACGACAACGGAACAATTACAACAAGGTATGAGGTCACTGAATCAGCGCTGTGCCGTTGTGTAACTCAGTGGTTCTCAACCTGTTGGTCCCCAGATGACAGTGAAGTGACAAATTATACTATAAAAACTTGTCAAACATTGGCCAAATTGTCAAATAATGTAAGAAAGAGGCAACAATTTTGAAAATAGCCGATCTACAAGCTCACAGCGCCTCGTGTTGCCAGGGGTTATGAGCTTGTAGATCAGCTATTTTCACGATATTTATCTGTGGAACCGAGTCAAACAAAATGTAATGCCTCAACTCCTACAATTCCAAGTGCTTGTCAGGGTGGGGCGTCCCCAGTTCAAATATGATTATTTTGGGGGGGTCGCGGCCTGAAAAGGTTGACAACCACTGGTGTAACTGACTTAAATACTTAAACCCTGTTTTATCGTCGTACGACAGTGTTGTACGGCAGAAATAGCCAATTTACAAGCTCACAACATGAGCTTGTAGATCTGCTATTTTTTGAAATGTTCACTTATAATGACATGCCTAAAATATGAATGCCAGGTTGAAAGTGGTTAAACCTAATTCATGATTTGCAGAAAAGAACAGATTAAAATAAGTGAAAGCTAGTTGTTCATAGCGAACAAAACCGTCATACAACGAAGTATAACTTAGGGTTCAGGTAGACGTGCATGATGTTTGGTAGACCTACTGTATATCAGAATACACACACAGGATCCATCTAGATACAACTCCTACATGATACCTACACAACTCATAAATGCTGAGGTGCAGGTACTGCTTTCAAAATAAGAGCTACTATACTAGACCAATGAAAGAAATGAAGTGTTAACTTGATCATCAACGTAACTGTGCGCTACTGTACCTCTCTGTCTCGGGTATGGTCCATTGCAAAGTACGCTGGCATTCCAGCTGCCAGCATGCCAAGGATGATGGCCTCGATGTACACCAGGGCATAGGACGTGGCTTCTGGGATTTGCTGGAGGATTCATTTCCATAACAAATGCATCGAATCAGTATTTACATTTGAAACATGCTTGACACAGCCACGCTAATCTGACATTTAGATCATGTGTCTTAGTTAAAACTGTGTCTGGGAAATGCTCACATAGTCAAAAGGCTTGGTCCAGGTTCGGATCCGCCCGGTGCTGTTGAGGCCTCGCAGGAGAGCGTTACTCAGGACATTGACCGCCATTGGCAGTGAGTGCACTGTGGTGCTGTTGAACGCCACACTATACCGGAAACCCTGTTAATACAGTAGGTAGTAAAATGTCGCTGTCAGGCAGAAACCTTGTATCTCCATGTTTCATGTTTTTTCCCTCTGAAATGTATGCTTCATCACACCAAAGTAGTGAAAATAGCCGATCTACAGCGCATTGCGACGCGTTGTGAGCATGTAGATCGGCTATTTTTAAATGTTTTTAAAATAAATTTAAAAAGGAACGGTTTTGCACATACTGTACGTACAAGGTTTCCACCCGACTGCAACGAAAGGGCATTGAGCCTAAGGCATTGAGCCTGGCACCAGTGCCCATTCCGCATGCCAGGACAAAATGTCAGACGATCACAACAAGTGTCCTTTTAAAGAATTTAACGTCTGGCTTTCAAAAGACCTCTTAGTGCAGTAGCCCTCAAACTGAGTGCACTCTTGTTTAGATAAATGGAAATGCAACAAGGAAGATGTCAGTCCATGATTAATGTTATATCTCTGATAACAGCCAGGGGATCGTATAAACTGTGTGTAAGTATCATGAAATGGACCTTGCTGGATCCTGTCACGTTGATGGCAGCGCTGTGAGGAGCTGCTGCCATGTAGTCCACCTGCTTCATCATCTCCACTCGGACGTCCTGAGACTCCAGGTTGTGGACGAGGTCAGAGATATCTGAGCCTGTCAAGAAATGTGAGTTACATTTATTTGTATAATGTAGCACTATTTAAACAAACTGACAAAGTGCTTCACAGAAAATAAATGGGGGGGGGAGAAAAATATTTATAGGAGTCATGATCATCCATTCATCAGCAAATGACACGGTATAAGGGCAGGCGTAATGTGTGTTTACAGTTTTAGCCCAGGCTCAATTATCAACATCAAACATCGATTTAAAGCAGATATATGAAGTCCATAACAGAAAGTTCAAGGTATAGATTACAGAATCGCTACCAAGATATTATTTAATACAAGGTATAGGATTCATATTGATCATTTGCCTCTATAGCAGGGTCAAATGATTCTAGAAAAGGATGGGGGGGGGGAAAAAAGAACCTTAAGCCTAACCTGAGGAGTTGCAAACCAGTAAGCTGGTGGCGTACTTCCTGGGCGCCTGGTGGCGTTTCAGGAGGTAGATGGGCAGGAACTGTCTGTCCGGTGAGTGGATCTGAATGTTGCCCGTGACCAGAGACAGGACCAGCACCGCAGCCACGAACACCAGGAACAGGGCCAGCCTGGGAAAGAGGGAGGGAGGAGAGAAGAAAGAGAGGACAAAGGAAGGATGGAGAAACTGAATGAATACATCATTTTGACAGAAAACTTTGATTTAGTTCAGTCATAGTCTTTTGAATAAAATGTCATTTAGTTTTAGTCATATTTTAATCATCTGAAAAGTCGACTAAATCTACAGTTGATTTTGTCAACAAAAATGTATTTTGGCAGGCCTTGATGGCGTCGTAATGGCAGATTTTACACATAGTTGCATGCTGAAAATAGCCGATCTACAAGCTCACAACGCGTCTTAGCGCGACGCGTTGTAAGCTTGTAGATCTGCTATTTTCAGCAGCACCCAAGTGCAACCAAAAATAAAATCACTTGTCTTTTAGTTCTACTGGATCTCATCTCCACTCTCCCTAACATTTTAGTCTAGTTTTTATTTGTTAACGAAATTGTCTTCGATTCCGCACACTCACGTGTAGATGAAGGCTTTCCTCTCCCTGCGCATGTTGAGCATGTGGAGCCAGGCCACGGTGCTGAACTGCTGTCTCCACAGAGCGTGGCCCGACACGGCGTCCGACCGGCTGTCTGAGAAGTTCAACAGCCGCTGGTCGGTGTCGTCCACCGAGGCCGTGTCACAGTCCTCCTCCACCTGCTGCTCCTGATTGAACACACTGTAGTCTGAGACACAGAGAGAGACAATAGAAAGAGAGAGAAATCGAAGGGCACAGAGGCTTGTGAACTGCAACTGATCCAACATATTGTGGAGGATATTAAACCGTTAACCTGATATTAACCCGTTAAACGTTCTATACTTCGTTGACCAGGGTCCCCCAGGGGTCTTTACTAGCCCCCCTCCTTTTTTACTCCTCTACACCATATCTCTTTGCTATTTTCAGTGAACATTCGCCCCCAGAATACGGACACTAGGGTTCTAGTTAAACACTGATTGGGGATGCGTCTCGGAAGCATTGCTCTCGTTGCACACTCACCAGCTTGGTCTACTTCAGCCTCAGCTTCCAAACGGAGGAATACGTCCTCCAAAGTTGTCATAGAAACGCCGAAGTTGGTAATCCCCAGGTCTGGCCTGCAGTCGAGCTCAGAGAACAGACCTGAAGAGGACATATTAAATGTGACAACTCAATGACTTACTCTGTATGCGTTGAAATAGTAGTCATTTGTTTCAACATGTTAGGGTCACCGGAAGGGTGAGGTTTATCATTTCAGTTATTTGTCCTTCATGTAAATGTTCACTACATTGACTTTTAACCCATCAAGACCTGAGGACGATTCTACAAATGCCTTCTAAATCAGTAATTCTCACACTTTCACGATTTTTAAAAAATGTAAAAAAATAGTAGATGTACAAGCTTGCTGTGAGCTTGTATATCTGATATGCAACAATCTAAAATGAAACGGATGCCTTCCAGGTTTTAATGGGTTTGCTGTCCTTGCCTAAATATTTTGGCACTCATTGCATTATCCAACATGGCAAATATCTCTCGTCTGGCACTTACTGTAGGATTATAAAACAAATTACAGTTACATCTAATGCACTTCCAAATTCTATTGGGCTAATTTCTGGTAATGGTACCGCTACAGCCATACAGACCACTAGTACTTTGCTGCCTATGTAATTCCTGTGATCTGACCTGCAAAGGTGTCCATGCTTTCAAAAGGCAGAGTAAACGTAAGCTCTGCCTCTTGTTGCCTTGACAACTGTGCCTTGGGAACGTGCTCCTTGACCAGTGATGTGACTTTATCTGCCCCACATCCCTCATTGACAGACATTCTGTATTCAGGAGAAAGAAGAGAGTAGTACATCAAATAGGTAAGCAAACACAGTTTTTTATTAGTATCTGTAATATTAAAATCCCCTCAATTCAAAACACCCTGGAAAGAAAATACACTTCATATGATAAAGATGATATCATTAAAATCAATCACTTAAGCCCTATATACTTCGTCACATGATGAATACTGAAAATAGCTATTTTTGCAACATTTGAGCATATAATGACATGGGAACAGGGACACCAGGTTGAAAGTGGTCAATATGATTATGATTGGAATCACATTTTCACACATTGACTGCCAAGAACGCATATATGCGTTCTATTTTTAATAAATCCGTGGGCTACCAAGAACGCAGACTTTATTTATTTTTTTTTGACCCAAAGACCAAGGAGATATGATTTTTCGAAGATTTAGACTCCTATCCACTTCCTTGTTAACTTAAAACTTAAAAATTCTGTATCTCGGCTCCTGAGTACTTTTTTTTTCTCTGGCAGGCAACAGCTAAAAATCTGAAATAATTCTGGCAGTCAATGTGTTAACATGTAAGGTATTAGCTACTTGCCTGAGGTGATATCCCACGCCGCACTTGGTCTTGAGATACAGGGACGAGCCAACGCACTTCAGCTGACCTTGAGAGATCACAGCTTTGCGATCTAGACACACAAAATGTACCACAGTCAGTGGTTTAAACTATTTTTTTAAATTAATGATGAAAAGAAAAAATATCTCAAAAGGTGAGCGCAAACCCATTCTTCAGCAGGAGGAATACTAAGGTAGTGGTAGTAGTCTAGCAAAAACAGACTGAATGGTACAGTGCTGTCACGTTAGCCGTGCTAATACAGAGGACGCTCCAGTATAATTTATGTTATTAGTTTATGAGTAACATGAAAAGGGCATACCAGCCAGAATGTCAGCCTCGTCCATGTAGTGAGTGCTGAGAACAATGACCCTGCCTGCTCTGCGACTCCTCAGCAGATTCCACACCTGGTGTCTGGAGCAGGGGTCCATCCCTGCCGTGGGCTCGTCCAGGAGCAGGATCTAAAGCAAAGCACACAGTCACACGCATGTCAGTGTAAGAGGGAGCAAAAACGTACTAATTCTTTTGACCAGTACCTCAACATCGATATTGTGATGATTTTGTGGGAATAATTGCAAAATATACACAATGCCATTTTTGAAAAATAGTAATACTAATATATCAGTAATGTCTATAATAACTAAGTGATTAAGGGCAAATAAAAGAACGGCTAGAACAGTCAGGTAAGTTCAGGTAAGTTATCACTTTACTGTAATGCAGCCTTTAAAACCAGGAAAAGAAGACAACACTTATCACGATACTACGATATCCAACATCCCACACGATTCCTTGTCTCTTATTAATATATTGCCCAGCCCTACCAGTAAGCAACCTGGTATTAATCTTCTTGACACAGGCTAATACGAGGCAACTCCATGTGACTTATAGACCCCAACATGACTCTTCCGCTTCAGTTACCTTAGGATCTCCTAAAATGGCAATTCCCACAGATAGCTTCCTCTTCTGACCTCCACTCAGATTCTTGGCCTGAGCATGCATGATCTTCTCCAAGTCCAGGTCCTTCAGGACTTTGGACACCTAAAGGACGGGGAAAAAAAACACAGTGGGCCATCAGGGTAAATCCTGTTGACATACTTGACATACTAAAAAAACACCTAAACCCCTTGAGTGGACCAAAACACAGATCACTGACATTCACTGGAGAAGCTCTGTGATAAGCAAATGACAACTAATGCGGAATGGCTTCCTCAACCCATCATGATCAGGTAAATGTTCTCACCAGCTTCCAGAATCAGAATCAATTGATGGGTCTAATTTGTTTACATATTTGTGGAATTTAGATTGGCAGGTTGCTCACAGGGACACATTTGAAACAAGAGAAACAGTAAATGAAATTGATG
The DNA here is from genome assembly GCF_963280865.1 of Gymnoscopelus braueri. Lineage (NCBI taxonomy): Eukaryota > Metazoa > Chordata > Actinopteri > Myctophiformes > Myctophidae > Gymnoscopelus > Gymnoscopelus braueri. The sequence continues at coordinate 34,283,714 of NC_137617.1, read as the reverse complement.
GAAAGTACTTCATGGGAAACGGAACATATGCAGGTGATCAGACCTCTAACCCTTGGTTTCCAAAGAGTATCATTTTGGGGAATAGAAGGTCTCTTCCATCCAATCTGCACACGGTTTCACTGAGCCTCACTAACTGCATCAGTATGGCTGCCAGTGAAGCAGAGTTAGTGGCCATGTCCACAGAAAGCGTTATTTTGTTTCTTAGCAGCACTTTTCTGCCATGCATCTCTCTCTCCAGCGTCATAGCATCGCATTTCAGCACCAGCGTTTTTTTGCAGAATGCTTGAAGCAGAAAATAGTTCATGTTTTGCAGAGGAGCGCTGCTCATCAATGTCATGTTTGATCCTCCTGGCTGTGTCTGACAACCTAGTCATTTACGACCTGACATTGAATCGTTACCACAGCATTAGAAGTCCATGATTACAGTAGTTTCAGCTAGGCTATTTGGTCTAATAACACATATGACACAATGTCTGAGCACAACGGGCATCAATAAACGCTCTGTGCGAGCTCTCTGGATATTCAAAGCACTACTCCGCTCATGGCCCCTTAACACATCGACCGCCAGAGGTTAATCTCATAATGTACTCACCAGTGCCAAGGTGTTTTTTTGTTTTTTTCATGTCGCCATAGATCTTGTTAAAATCCTTAAGATTGAGCTCTACACGGTCTGTTTACATCCGCGAGATCTCCCTGTATCTCCCAGTGAAGATCGCGTGTCAAACGGGGTATCCATGTTGTAGTTAGAGCGGATTACGTTAAACAGTGAAATGCGAGGAGAAAAAACTACAGGAAGAGAATTGAGTTTCAGTTTCGTCTGTAGAATGGGAGCGGGCGTGATCGTCAAAACCGGATCCCAAATAATTCTATTTCCGGTCATCAAACCGGAAACTCCAAGTGGATCAAAAAAAATCCGAAAGTGCACCCGGACCACGCATGCGCGAAAAGACCGCAGCCCGTAGGGCTACGGTCTCGGCGCTTAACAGTTGGATTTAACGGACCGTAGGACTACGTTCTTGGCGGTTAATGTGTTAACAGCGATTTACACTTAGTAGTGCGCCGGTGTCACGTACCAAAAATTGCCGATCTACAAGCTCACAGTGCAACGTTGTGAGCTTGTTTTCAGTGCACTACATGGCACACTTCCGAGTGTAAATCAGGCTTCACAGAATGTGTACATAGTACAAACCTCGCTGTCAATGTCCGCTGGCAGTATCCCTTTGATGGCGGCGAATATCCTCAGGTGCTCCTGCACGGTGAGCACGTCGAAGATTATGTTGAACTGGGGGCAAATGCCCACCAGCTGCTTCATCTCCGACCCGTCTGCGATTTCCGCCACCGGGGTGCCGTAGATGGTGGCCGAGCCATCGGTTTGCTGGCAGATGCCGCACAGGATGTTCATCAGGGTGGACTTACCGGCCCCACTGTGGCCCAGCAGTGCCGTGATCTGGCCCTCGTAGATGTCAAAGGTCAAACCTGAGGGCAGGGTCCGTCAGAGGGGAACGGGAGGAATGGCATCAGAGGGGAGGATGCAGCTCTTTCTACAGACATCACTACACAGCTACTCAGCTCCTCAACAACTCATCTCGATGGAACACACTGGTACAGTGTTTCCAGTGACTTTAACTGCATTCACCCGGCCTTCTTGTCAGAGAGAATACAGTTAGATGCGGCACACCAGATGAGTTCTATCAAAGGCGCCATTGATCACCGAGAGTGCATAATGACTTGGACTCTGTGGAAAGTATCCGCCAATCAAGTAACTGTACCGTAGTCCATATAGTCCATATGGACAGGCCACGGGATGGTCATGCTGTGGTTGAATGACTGTTGGGGAGACAGCCAACTAATCAGCACCCATTATGGCTGCCCCACTTGAAACAGTGCTCACATGATAAACAGACAAAATGAAGTACTGATTACAAGTTAATAATAGGTTCTCCAATGACTGAAATGTATGAGGGAAAATGTTTTATCTCTTTTTGTAATAAAAAATACTAGCATTTTAGCATAATAGACTATTAGACTCCCAGTCAATTAATCTGCACTACTGGCTACATCCCAGAGAGGTTATGGTGCTAGCCCACAGAGAGACACATCTCCACGCTTGGCTCTAAGATCAATAAGGAGCTGGACTGATAAAACAAAGTGCAACTCTATCTACTGCATGAACTCCATTGATGGGTCCTCTAAGAACTCATCGATTTGTTGTTATATCACATTACGTGCAATTTGAGAAACCGCTACCTGAACTGAACAACCATTCAATAGAACGTGCACAGGCCTCACCTCTCAGAGCCTCCACCGTGTTGTCTTTCTCTTTGTAGACTTTACGGATATTGTTGATGCTGATGGTGGGGGAGAGAGGGAAAGTAAACAACGATAGGGTCAGCGTTAAAAAAGCTCTGGCTGCAGACGGCAGCCTTCTGCTGGCCAAGGCTAATGTAATGAATGATTGACGAGTGGCACTGGACCAAAGAATGTACTGTACTTCCATCAGGTTGACACTTTAAAGTGGATGGAAACTTTAACCACTTCCAACTATATGCTTCATTGATCAGGGTCCCCCAGGGTCAATCCTCTTTTTTCCCCCTCGTCACTGAATAGAATCGGTTGGAATTGGTCGTGTTTTGTGCGGTTGTTTTGGTGTGCACCCAAGTTCGACTGTTGCTTTCACACCTACCCTAACAACCCGTACCAAAGCACTAGGGTTTGATTCAACCGGACAAACGACTACACCTCAATGAAATACCTGTTCAGAGCACAATGACATAAGGATGAAAAAAAAAAAAGATGAAAAAATCTGAATGCAACAGTCATTTGTGTGTAAACAGGTATTTACCGGATAGCTTCTTTCCCTCTGAACTCTGGCGAGACAGGCTCAACAGACTCGTCTCCTCCCGAAGTGCCGTTCATCTCTGCATCGTATACCGAGCTCACCTCCACATAGCGCTTACTGCGTTTGGACCAATACGATGGCTTCAGGAAGTACAATGGAGACCTTCTTATCCCGAACTCACCTGAGGGAGGGACAAAAAAAGGATTTTCGAATGTGATGCGAAATACATTTCAATGGCTTTATGAAAGTTTGTGTGTGTGTCTGTCTGTCTGTCTGTCTGTCTGTCTGTGTGCATGCATACCCGGCAGCACCTGATCCAGGTACACAGCTAGCAGTAGGTAGAGGATACAGTCTATGATCAACATGAGCAGGGGGACATAGAGGGGATGAGGTCCATTGGTCAGGCTAGAGAACACAGCTCCATCACCCTGGGCCTCGAGGTATACCACCTGACAACACACAGAAACACAGCTGTGAATAAACACCATGGTCCAAGAAGAGAGGCTGTTTGCATGGGGTACAAAGGACATACGTTAAATACACGTGTGTGTGTGTGTGTGTGTGTGTGAGTGCATGTGAGTGCGTGTGTGTACCTGGGCGATGCCAATGGAGAAGGCACTGGGTGACAGCAGGCAGAGCAGCCAGACGGCGGGCTGTGGGAAGTCTCTCATCAGCACAGTGAACAGAGACAGACATCCAAACACCACTGTCAACATGGAGCCCACAGTGCTGGCAAACTTTGGCTTCTTAAACAAAGGAGTCAGCATGAAGGAGAAGAAGATCTGTGGAAAGAGAGCATATACAGTATAACCAAACAAGCTTTAATATAGGAAGACTTATGCACTAGCGTTCACACTAGCGGAAACAAAGCGACAGGCTACAAGAATGTTTTTTCCCGTAAAAGGAATAAAACCTCCTTTAGTTTGTCAAAAATACTTTTACAGAATTTTAAATGCTGATGTAGTGAAATGTGTACGCGTCTCACATCATTGAGCGTACGGAATGTACGCTAGTACTGATCGTTGGTATTGATCTCCTTACATCTTAACAATGCTATTAAGGTTGAAGATCAGCTACATTTTCCTTTAATCCTGAGGACTTTATTGTGTATATCAACTCATGAATCGAACACTATACTCACAGAGGAGATACCATAGAGAAAGATTAGGAAAAAGATGACAAAGAAGTCACTGTTGGGGAAGAGGGCGGTATAGGTGGCTATGATGGACATCAGGATGGACATGGTGGTTACCAAAGCAGCATACAGCAGTCCCCATGACAACCTGTTTAGAACACACACACACACACACACGCACCAATTAGAGGCATTTAACAGAAAATCATGCAATCCTCACATTCTCTTCCCATTAACACATTGCCTGCCAAGCATACGTCCTTTTAAATAAAACGCTTGCCTGCCAAAGAGGTAAACATACGTCTTTCTTTTTTTTTAAACAAGAGGGCGCTCTAACACTTAGGAATGATCCCTTGACGCTCAGAGAAGGACTGGACGGATGTGACGTCATCCCAAAAAACGTCACCTCCGTCCACTCCTATAGTAGGATTTACTAAATTTACGATATCTATATGTAGCTCGGATTTCTCTTTTTTTTTGTTGGTGAAAACAAGCCTTATTCAACGGCGATAGCAACAAAATGGCCGATCGCAGTAAAAGAAATATTCCTCCGGTGGATAGAGGAGACCCTCCCCCACCCGCCAGACACTTTTTGTTTACTTCCGTGTCTACAACTTGCCTTCTGCGGCTCTCCAAAGATCGTCAATTTAAAGTAAATAACGCTGGCATGGGGATAAAAATCTCAGGCAGTCAATGTGTTAATGTCAATGTCCGTGTGTTTTCATTTATTTATAAATATTTAACTACGGTAATAGAAAGTATTAACAAGTGCTTGTGACTAAATAATGACAACATTGGATCTATTTACCAGCTCAGAGGCCTTGCGGTTAGAGCTTCCGCCCTGAGATTGAGAGGTCAGGTTTCGATCCCTGGCCGGGTCATACCACAGACTATAACAATGGGACCCAATGCCTCCCTGCTTGGCGCTCAGCATCATGGGTTGGATTAAGTCCCTGCGACTGACTAGTGTCATGTCCAAAGGTCTGTCACAATTATTACATAATTGTCTAATCGCAATTATTTGAGATGGTCGCAATTATTTTTGCATAAACGTCAGAATCGTTTCCATTTAGAAAAAAAAAAAGCTAAAAAATCTAAAAAAAAGCTGAAATAGCAGATCTACAAGCTTACAACGCGTCACGCTGTAAGCTTGTAAATCAGCAATTTCTGCTATTTTTACATGCCTCACGCAACAGAAACGGGAGATCCTGCCCTATGGGCCTCATGGCTCGGCAAGGCTAACTTATTGGATCTATTTGGAACACGGGTTATTTTTGGACACGCAAGGTTTTCCACCCGGAAACATTCGGTGCACATCTCCAATCCACCCCTACCTACCAGAAGGAGGTGTCATACAGTCCCATCATGCTCATGGTGTCTTTGAGACGGTGCTCCTTTTCGGCCGCCACGTTGACAATGAGGAACGTGACGAAAGGCGTGAAGGCCAGGACGAGGTAGATGGAGATGAGGGCGTGAGGGAATTTCTGCACCTCCACAGAGCCCGGCTGGCCCATCATCACTACGCGCAGGTCCATCTCATTCCGGACCGAACGTTTGGTTTGCATCTGCACACACACAGGAATACAGTTTGAAAAACAGCATGGCAGTACAGTAAAATAACTATGCTAAAAGGATAACACAAAAAGCCTGGGAGGGCTTATTTCTATTGTGGTCCAATGTAATCAATTAATCATCATGACATGCGTTACATATGAAAAACACTAAAGGGAATAATAAGTTATATTTACAGAAAAAAAGAAAAGGATGCATTTATCCAATTGTATTTTGAGGACAGCCATATTTGTAGGTCTATATACTTTGTGCACAATCTATGTAAAGTGCTTTGGATAAAAGCGCTGTATAAATGCACCATTTATTTACCATTTGTTGTACGTCAAATAGCGAAAATAGCCGATTTATATCATCTATTTTTGCCATTTAAAAAAAGAAATAGGCACACTCAGAAGACATCCCCAAAGTGGCCACAGCTCATGAAAGTAAGCGCTACCCGCTTGCCATCTCTAAATAAGGCATCTATAATGATGATACAACCTGGGAAGAAAACTAATTCAAAATTACAATCCAGATTGATTTATACATCTTCTGTGAAAAAACTAACGTTATTTTGACCAATCTGTATGGTAGATTATGTTATAACACAATTGGAACTAGCACATCTGCAGTGGTTCGAGGTGGTCTCCGTAATCTTCAATTGAGCAATTTGGACCCTTGTGCCAGAGGTCAGGTAGGACCAGTCCACTACTGGTTGACAAGTGGTATTGCCTGAAGCTCAAAGCACGTTCGACAGTTCGAATGCTGGGAAGGACACAGATCTAAGATCCACAGCTTCTAAGATCCACAAATATGCCCATACATTTGAGCATAAGTTAGACACCATTTGTGCTACACGATTTCTGTGTGACCTTAAATAACAGGCGCAGGGAGCCACCCGGACAGCAGCATCCTGCTGACGCTTGGACCATCTCACCTGGATGATGGCAGCGTCGATAAGAGACTGCAGGCGGATGAAGCCAGAATACCAGTAATTGGCTGCTCTGCAGTTCACTGAGCTGGCAAAGCAGTTGGCTGAGGGGGAGCAAACACAGTGACCACTTCTATTACAGTCTGTTGTACCTCAACATTGTATACATTGTATACATCTACACACAGTATACATCTACGCCAGGGATTCTCAACCTGTGGGCTGGGGCCCACTGGTGGGCCGTGATGATATTGCAAGTGGGCCCACAAATAATTGGCAAAACACTAAGATTCGAATGACAATGTAACATTAATATAGTTTATACACTTAAAAAAAAAGGTTAAAAGTATTTTTTTTTCTTTTCTTTAAAGCACTGAAAGAACGATCGATTGATTGACCATTCAAATAAACAATAAACGTGCTCTGAAAATGCACGCCTATCGGCTGCCGTGTTAAGTGGTCAGCTAGGTGGGCCGCGAATGCTTTTGAGATTGTGGGCCCTGATCCAAGAAAGGTTGAGAAACCCTGATCTACACAAAAGACACATGAAATGCTATTATCACGTAGGCCTAGAAATGGAACTAAGCAACAATACAACACACTGTTACCAATAGATTCGGTGTAATCGCTTGGTAGGGGAAGCTGGTTGTAGGGGAAGCGGAGCCTGTAGGAAGTGGCGGAGCTGTCCAGGAAGACAACGCCGACGTACCCCGACGGCTCATACAGGCTGGCGTTCTCCAGGTCCTCTTCACTGGAGAACATCTCCAGACGATCCTGCATGTCTGGAAACACAGAGGACAAGATGAGTACATAGGGACGAAGTACTGTACCACAAACCCCATACCGTACTGTAGCAGCTTCATACAAGTGACAAACTACATAGTGAGATTTGTACAGAGATGACAGCACTCTGTCCTCTTATCGCGGCTTGACTGATTTGCATACGCCAGTTTCCTCTCTTCTCTGCTGATTATGTGTGTTAAACCAAGGGCTCTTTCTGATCTACCAGGTGAGATTGTGCTAATCAGGTGATCAACTGAGTTGATCAAAAACAACCATTATTAACCATTATTGTTTGGTGGTCATAAATCTTTTCTCCACAGATTTGTATTATCTTTCTTATTGATATTCAATTACTGACTCATTCTTTGTTATATACTTGTATTACTGTAATTACCAGCCTGTAATGAGACAATGGTGTTTTTTTCACACGTGGAGCGGTCGCTGCGACGCAATGGTGATCATATGCCCGAAAAGCTTGGCCACCCCTGTGTTAAATCAACACTTGCTGTCAAGGATATGCAGGATGCAAGACAGGATTGCATCCTGCATAATGTGCATATTCTTGACAGCAAGTGTTGATTTAACACAAGTGTTATATATTAACACAGGGGTGGGCATACTGGGCGACCCTTTCAGGGCACATGATCACTTAGCTATCACATCGCAGCATGACGCGTTGTGAGCGTGTAGTTCGGCTATTTCCGTTGTCGGACACCTTTATTACAACACGACTTCTTTGACAATGGAAACAGGTAGGGGTGTGCCGATATATCGTGATACGTTTTCGTGACGATATGTATCGTTTTGGCGTTTAAAAAAAAAAAAAAAAAAAAAATGACACTGCCCCCCCCCCAATATATTTTCATAATAAAAAAGTGCCATATATCGTATCGATGTCGTGAGCCCAATATCGTGTGTTGTATCGTGAAATTATACGACACACCCCTAGAAACAGGCTTAATGGGCCCACGTGATACTCACGCATCTCCTGGGCCACCTCTTCCATGATGTGGTTGGTGACGTTGGTGATGGGGGTGTAGCCCAGGCCTTTGAGGAAGTGGTAGTCGTCGCGGTCCAGCTCCATGGTGCTGATGCCTCCGTAATAAACATGAGGGTTCAGTGTGCTGATGAGGATCAGGAGGCCGAGCAGCAGCAGCGGCAGGATCAGTTCCTGGACACACAGGAGACACAGAGGCTCACATTTCACGTACAGTACATGCACAAGTCCAATCCTGAGTGTTCATTTAACTCCACTAAGAGTGTAAGACTGGACCCTTATGGGCACATTTTTACACTCTTAACCAGTTAAACCCTATATTCTTAGTTGACCCAGGGTCCCCCAGGGCTCACTATACTCTTTTTCCTCCCCCTACACCAAATCTCTACACCGAAAATAGCAGATTTACAAGCTCACAATGCGTTGTGTTGCAGCACGCTGTGAGCTGTGTGCTGTGTTCGCCGAATGTTCGCCGTAGAATGGGGACATTAGGATTTATGCGGTTAAGAGTTAAATAACGGCCCGGACGGCTGGCGTAGCGGTCCGGGCACATAGGCTGCTAACAGCGTGTCGCGGGTTCGAGTCCCGACCCTGACGACCTTTGCGGCGTGTCACTCCCCATCTCTCTCTCCCCATTTCCTGTCAGTCTACTGTATTCTATCAATAAAGGCAGAAAAAAATATATATCTTTAATAAAAGAAAAACAGAGTTAAATAACCCTCAGGATTTTGCTGTGTGAAGTATGTTTTTTTTTTCCCCTGAGGTTCCGTACTGAAAATTAAAATATAATATAAAGTCAAGTTCTCTTCTGTACTCAAATTCCCTTTTCATCTATGACAGAGATATAAATTTGGCTCTTGGGAAGCAGCCAAGAAAGCCTGACTGTTTTAGATTCACTGCATTATTCTGCCTGTATCTGGTGTGCTACCACACAGACTAGAGCCTGAAAGGATTCCTGTGAATTTCTCAGTGGTGGAAAAAGTACAAAAATGTTTTACTCAAGTAAAAGTATCAATACTGCAATATAGAAATACTCTATTACAAGTAAAAGTCCGGAATTCTACATTTACTTGAGTAAAAGTACAAAAGTATTGGTATCAAAATGTACCAAAAGCAGAAAGTATTCATTATGCAGAATGTCCCATTTCACAAGTTTTCAAATGCATACAAATCTTTTGAAAATAGCAGATGCGTTGCGATGCGACGCATTGTGAGCTTGTAAAGATATTTTCAAACGGCCGAAATGTATATAGGGCGGAAGTGGGTCATGTATGTTTTGTAATAATAATCAAAATCAACAAAGTAACTAGTAACTAAAGTTTTCAAATAATTGTAGTGCAGTAAAAGTACAATATTTGTCTCTGAGATGTAGTGGAGTAGAAGTAAAAAGTACTGAAAATTGGATATACTCCAGTAAAGTAAAAAATACCTAGTCAAGTACAGAACTTGAGTAAATGTACTTCGTTACTTTACGCCACTGGAATTTCTGCCCCATTCTACAATAACCATGACCCAATATTGGCCATGCTGAAGGACTACCAATACAGCTGTCACCATTAAATCCCATGAGAAATTACAGGCACGTGCAAACATAGCAGCCAACCAGAGAAAGTGCCCTTTGTCATGCCTACAAGATTTCTCTCAAATCGTCGCTGTCGGGTGGAAACCTCATACAGTATGTCCAAAACTCTTATTTAAAATTTTAAAACTAGGAAAGAAATTGCAGATCTATAAGCTCCAAACGCGTCGCTTGTAGAAAGGCTATTTTTGCAACTTTTGTGTGACGAAGTAGGGCATCAATTTACTGTGCTCTACTCTAAAGAAAGCAAATTAAGTTATCGGCACCTATTGAATAATTCCCCTATGTAACATTTAATAATGCAGAAGGAAACGGATGCGTTTCCTCAGTGTTTCTGAGACATACCATTGCTGTCAGGCACAAACCTTGCATCTCCATATATTTCAACTTTTGGGGGTTTCTTCCCGTAAATGAATGCCCTACTTTGTTATACAAGAGTCATGCAAAATCAGCAAAAAATACAATCTAGAAGCTTGTAGATGAAAAGAAATGTAAGCGGTCAAATCTGTCTGTGGGTTTTATAAATACTTAACCAAAGAAAAGTATTAACCCATTAAGACCTGGATCTGTGTCATTTTTTGATTTGAGCTAAAAAGCATTATTTTACACTTTGGGCTATTCAAAAATAGCAGATCTACAAGCTCATAGCGCGGCACCGAGTGCCACGCTACGAGCTTGTAGATCTGCTATTTTTGAAAAATCGTGAAAATGTGTGCAAATCTTTGAATATATATATTTTTAAAGCGAACATTTTTAACTAAAATCTTTGCTTCTGGGGGTCCCTGGAACAAAATATTTTGATGAGGGTCCGCGGCCAAATACATATAATTTTGGGGGTCCTTGACATGAAAAAGATTGAGCACCACTGATATAGAAACATAAGTTTTCAGATTCAGATTCAGGAGACATGTAGAATCGGCTTCAGGTCTCAATGGGTTAACAAGAGCTTGTGACTAAATAATAACTACATTGGACCCACTGGAACACAGGTTCCGTTTTCCATAAGCTGAAAAGAAACGCTTTTGGACATTTCTCCCCAAAAGCAACGAGGTGTGAAGAATGTGCACATCACGCCCCAAAAAGAGTACACATGCTAGGTTCCGCTGAAAGGCTCAAAATTGTTAGGGCTTGTCTATAATCATTATCATCCATATTGTTATGAGTAAACGCTTTGAGCTTGTAGATCTGCTCCTTTTGCTACTTTTGAATCCTGAAAAGTAACAGTTTTGGACACTGTATGTACGCTGGGTCTAGATTGTTTAGCTTCTACCTCTAGTAATTAATGGGCAGTTTTCTTCTTATACAGAATTATGTTTTAATCAGTTTGCACGTTTTTTTTTACATTTTCTTTGCACATGTGTGTGTAGTCTGTGCATGGCCATGACAGATGACCAGGACCGCTCACTGCGTAAACACGATGCTACAGCACGACCTTGAGCGTCAGAGAGAGAGTCGTCACATCTTGCAAATAGCTATAGACCAGGTGACATAACTGTATCGGACAGGACCTGTGGCTGACTGCATTCAAGTGCCTTATTAGCTGCTGTCTGGAACTTATTCTAACCAATCTGTATGGTAAGTAAGCCTTGCCGAGCCATGGAGGAGCCTATCTCCTGTTTCCTTAGCATGAGGCAGCTTGACGTACAAGTACACCCCATGGACATGACGCTAGTATGTTGCAGGGACTTACCCCCCAATCCAACCCTTTGATGCTGAGTGCCAAGCATAGACCGTCAAATAATATGGACAGCGTCACGCCATTGGTTTCTACAGACCGTAAATGAAGCCTATTTTGCAGCAATTTCAAAGTAGCAAAGTAGAAACCCTAGAAACATACTTTATCATTAATTTTAAAATAAATGGGACCATCATTTACCAAAACGCAGATCATGGTGATTGACAGAAGACTTTAAACTAGCGACTGGAAGCATATAGTATTTATGACAATTTATTAAAAGGTAATAAAATCAAGCGTAAAGTTCGGCCAAAAACCCATCCGCTTGAATAGAGCCTAATTGCTTCTGCAAGCAGCAGGGGTGAAACAGCGAGACTACTGTCACACTTCCTATATAGCCTCAAACCGTGGAACTTCTGATACCCCATTCAGTGGCTGCCCTTTTTGCTTTCCCACGCGGGAGACCCGCCGGGTTTGAGTCCCGGGTGTTACAGTCTCTGTGTCAGGAGAGGACATAAAACATACAGTGTTGCTTTCAGAAGATCAGGTATAACTGCATTGTATACAAACAGGAAACAGCATCCTAGGGGACTAACACAAGAAAGCATAGGTCTCTCTAGACCCTTAGAGATTTAGGTTAATGCAGGGATGAGTCATATACTGTACACAACAGACCCAAAAAATGCATCTGGTAAACACTTTGTTAGCCTGCCCAGACAAATCAATAGCTTTACTGTCAAAGCTGTTGACAGTGCTGTTGAGTCTGGCACATAAGAGCATGTGACATGATTAATTCCCACCTAACAAGCTCTGGAAGGATTGCATGAGCGTCAAGACATCTGATGACAAACTGCCATCTAGGCCTGCAACTGTCGATTATTTTCTTAGAAATTATTCTATCAATTACTTCTTTGATAAATCAAGAAGTGTTTTATTACTTATATTTTATACTTCTTCAAACGATGGTGTCATGCAGAAATAGTCAAAATAGGGATGGGTTATTAATTGATTATTGTATTAAATTATTGATTATCGGTTATCAATCAATTAGTTCGATTAACCGTTGCACCGCTACTGACGTCTCTGGAAGAAAGGGTAGAACAAGTGCTATTATGCACTATTCTTTTCAGTTGCTTCATTCCAGGAGGCCGCCGGGAAGAAAGGACGAAACAGAGACACGCATTAAATATGCATTAGTGCAACTTAAATCCAAATGAAAAATGCATGGTTTTACAAAGACAGAAAAGGGGGGGGGGGAAGATGGAAGGGGGGCATAATGGTAATTTTTACTCAATTCCTAAATCAAACGCGGGAAAGTTGGGAAGTGCTTTGCCGAGAGGAGAGAATCGATCAGGGTCTTATTTTCTCCCCCCTGTTGCTCACTGCAGTGGCCGCAGGTTAACGTGTGTGTTAACATGTCATTGCAGCAGAAATAGGTATAGGTATAGCCATAATAAGTAAAGAGAGAGAGACTGAGGACTTGGAGAAACAGACAATGTGGCCATGATAATGCACTAGTAGATCCAAAATGTATGAGGCTCATCACTAATGAAATACACTTATAATACTGTAGTTTTTTAATGTGAAATAGCCGTGAGCTGTTATGGGCATCTAAATACTGGTTCAACTGTTCATTTTTTAACCACATGAACCCTAGCATCTGTTTTCTGGGCATAGGTGAGCATTTAATGCCAATTATTATAGCCGATGGATCTACAAGCTCGCATCACAACACAACGGCGCTGCTAGCTTATAGAACGGCTATTTCAGGGAAAATCTGCTTTTTCCAGGGAAGAGATTTGGTGTGGAGGGAAAAAAGGAGGGGGCCAAGTATAGACCTCTGTGGGACCCCGGTTGTTAAATAAAAATACACAAATCCCACTATTAGGATAAATATGTAAGAGAGGTACATTCTACTGTTGGGAAACCAACAGTAATAAACGAGGAATCAAAAATAAGCCTAACACGAAAATTGCATAACGGAAAAATTAATTTGCACACGATTAAAAGACTTTAAGGCTACAGTATAGTCCAGATTTACTGCTGACATCTTTCACACCTCACAATGGCAACTGTCAATCCACATTCCAAGTCAATTAAACTAGATACTGTGCCAACTGGTTCCACTGTAAGAGAAGTACTGGCACAGGAGTTGCAACACCAAAAACGTAGACAAAGAATTAAACCCCAACACATATAGTTCAATAGCATCAATAGCAAAATCAACATATTCCGTTGGGCTGTCCTCAACTAAATAAATTCTTAGTTGACTCATAGTCATAGGAATTTGTCGACTATCCAATTAGTTGATTTAATCAACAAATCTGTATAATTGTGTTATGCTGCATACAAAATCATGACCAGCCTTTTCTGGTTGGTGATGATGAGGCTGACAGAACAATGAACGTTCTAATGTAACTTGATAGACACATAGACGGGCAGAATGACATGGCTTATATCTAGAGTTTACAAGAGATATGCATGAGACAAACAGCATGGAAAACAACCAGTCATCTGACTGTCTTGCTCAACCAAGAACAAACCGACCGATTAGTTGACTATTAATTGACCCTTAATATTCAGAAATATCCAGTGAAGAAACAACACCTGCAGACTCTGCTGTTTGGTTCTCCATTTGATCAGTAGGTTCTTGTAGAGAAGACTTCTTGTTTGGTGCCACACTCCCGCATCTCTCCTATATATGGGCTGCATGCTCGCAGCCTGCCTCATCTGGCTGACGTGTGGTAGAGATGTGCTCTCAGCTGCAAGTCAAGTCAAACAAAATGCCAAATGAAGATGCTTCTACCACCACGACATTGTTGTAAAAGGCTTCTCGGGCGATGTGCATTCTACAAAGAATGTACATTTTCTAACACACTGCTGTAACATTGGCTGTGTGAGGTGCTGAAAGTGGTAAAATGCAAAGCTCATTAATGAATAGACATTGGCTCACTCACTGTCGGCTGTGCATTTCATCGATTTCAGAACTGTACACTTATCGGGTAACAAGATAGGTGGGCACCAAAGAAGAGTGGGCACCTCGGCGTTAAAATTGGCTATTTTTTCCTAAATGTAAAAGAATTTAATATTTGGAAAATGTTTTTAAGTAAAGTAAAGTATAAACGATTAGAACATGCTTAAACATTCGACAATTAAGGTCTAATATTTCAACAATTGCTACAAAACCTGTAAATCCAGTCATTTTGGGGCATAAACAAGAAGTTGAAGGAAAAAATAAGTCTGATAATGGTGCATGTTCACATCATGTATACTTTACATTTATATATCATAGTATTGTATATTTGTCTGTCATTAAATGTTTCGATGAATTGAATGTATATCCCACTATCCAAGGCAAGTTATCACATAACGTACGTTACTGTACGCAGTTACATGTGTAGCTCAATAAAGAACCTCTCACTCCGCTATACAGCTCCGAGATGAGGTTCTAGGTGGTTACCTTCCAGAATCGGGTGAACGTCCGCCAAGGCTCCGCTGTTTACCCTTTTGTATATGTTGTATCCCAAAACTAATGGTAGATTCCAAGCCGCACGGATGTTTAAAGTTTGGAACGGAGCATAATATTTTAGGTCCGAAGCGAAACTACCCGTTTAAATCGCTTATTTAGTCAGCCTGTGGCCATGTTTCCCATTCAACCCGGAAAACCCCCCTACGTCCGCTGCCAGTACTGCTCCCGGTTTGGCTACAATGGGAAACATGGCCACAGGCTGACTAAATAAGCGATTTAAACGGGTAGTTTCGCTCCGTTCCTAAAATATTATGCTCCGTTCCAAACTTTAAACATCCGTGCGGCTTGGAATCTACCATTAGTTTTGGGATACAACATATACAAAAGGGTAAACAGCGGAGCCTTGGCGGACGTTCACCCGATTCTGGAAGGTAACCACCTAGAACCTCATCTCGGAGCTGTATAGCGGAGTGAGAGGTTCTTTATTGAGCTATTACATGTGTAGTTGTGTACCGGCTAACAGCTATACAGTCCAGATGCCCTGATACGACTGTCATATATTATATGACAGTCATATATTATATCTTATATGACAGTCATGGATGACCTTCAACATAGTGTTTGTACTTTGTCCCTTTTTGGTCCGTACATCTACATGAACGTTCAAATTTCAAATATGAAGTGCTTACCCCATGGTCACGGATGTTACAATTATGTACGGGCCCTCAGAAGTACCTGTATCTTCCGTATTGTTCAATAAAAAGCATTTTAATCCAATTGGTGGTCATTTTCTTCGTATTTCCTCCATAATTCTTTCAACAACGCGACCCTATCGGTTGGTAGATGTATTGCACTCTAATACATTATAACTCTATGAGAAAATGGCCACCAATCGGATTCAAATGCTTTTTATTTAACAACACGGAAGACTCGGGTGCTTATGAGGGACCCGTACATAATTGTAACATCCGTGGCCATAGGGTAAGAACTTTATATTTGAAATCTAAACTTTTATATAGATATGCAGGCCAAAAAGGGAGAAAATGCAAACACTATGTTGAAGTTCATCCATGACGGTCATGACAGATGACCGTCTTTGATCCATAACAGTCCAGATGACATTCACTATAAGTCGGTCTTTTAAATTAAAAGAGACATGATGGGATGTACCACGACCATTACAACATGTCTTCATGCAGAGAGGAGCTGCTAGCTTAACGTTAGCCAGTAACCAACCTGCAGATATATACGATGCTGGCTGGCTGGGTTAAGGTTAACACAACTGCACGCTATCAGATGTGACATTTTCCTCCACGCATACGTGTGTATTCGCTGCCGTTGCGACGTGGAAAGAAATGCACAAGCCGACAGCTGAGAAGAAGGTGACGCTGGGCTGCAGCAGCATCATCGACTCAAAGCTAGCATGAGCTAAACCAACACAACATCTTCACATAAATAACACCGCTATGAAAGAAACGCAAGCACGTAGGATACTCACGTATATAATACGTTAAGGCATGTCTTTCTGGTGATTTTCCGAGTCAACGACCACGCATTTCAGTTTTCGGGTGTTGTTTTTGTGTCAATAAACCAAACCTAGAGATGTTTCTCTGCCTACTTCCGCCTGTCAGATGCAGGCACCAGTGTTGCCGGATTCTGTGAGAGAAACAAGCAACCAGGTCTGGGAAAACAAGCCAAAAAGAAGCGACTAAGGCCACGAGCACCCATGCGTTGTGAGCTTGGCTATTTTCAAAAAAGATCTTGGGGGGAAAACGGGGAAAATTTTGAATATTTTAACAACGCAAATCTTGCATGGGGGTCCCTGGCACAAAATATTTGCAGATGGTGGGGTCGGTGGACAATTACATTAATTTGGGGGTCCTTGACATGAAAATGTTTGAGAACCACTGCTTTAAACGACATTAGGAAACAAGCCCAAATAAGCAACTATTTGATAATAAATAATACACTTTGGAAACAAGCCCAAAAATCCGCAACCAGGCACCAACTACCAATATTTTTACAAGCAAATTCGGAGAAAAACAAGCCCATAGTCGCTTATAATAAAGTGACATGGCAACACTGGCAGGCACGTCCCAGAATGTCACGTTGGCCAATCACTGCTCGTGTAGTGTGTTTACTCCAATTAAACAGCGATTAAATGCCTTTTTATTTAAATGTAATTATTATAAGACATTATCAACGAAGCAATGACATTTTCTTATTTATAATTTACAGGTTTAATTTCAAGTTGTATTTCAGTAAAATTTCAAACTTCTCTCTACTGCGCTCCTCTGAGCTAACCATCCAAAGTGAGCAGAGGTTAAATGAGTTGTAGATGTAAGGCCAAGAAGTATAGACTTACCAGTTTGTTTTGGGATGTCTGGAGCCTTGTTTTTAAGGCCTTTGTGGTGTTACCATGAGGTGCATGCATAAAAGAAAATGCATATGTGTACTTTTCTTGAGTATTTCCAGTTTCCAGTACTTTTACTTGTATTCCACTACATCTCAGAGACAAATGAAATATTGTTACGATAGTGGTTAATACTTTTACTCCACTATTTGAAATTGTTATACTAGTTACTTTGTAGATTTTGATTACTACAAAACATACCCATTTCGGCCATTTGAAAATAGCCGATCTAATGCCTTGCGATGTGAAAATATGTTTATACATTTGAAAACTTGAAATGGGACATTCTGCATAATGAGTAGTTTTACTTTTGGTACTTTAAGTACATTTTGATGCCAATATACTTTTGTACTTTAACTCAAGTGCATTTTGAATTTCAGACTTTTACTTGTAACGGAGTATTTCTATATTGCAGTATTGATACTTTTACTTAAGTAAAAAATGTGAGTACTTTTTCCACCACTGAATGAAACACACCCGCAATTAATGTGATTACTTTCAGCTGTGTTTACTAGTCAAAAAGCTCAGGAAATCTTCCTCAGGCACATGTCAACATCCACACCCAGCTGCCTGAACACACAAGTGGAGTGAATCTTTGTGTCGAAACTTGCACCACAAATCAGGTAAGAAAAGGTATTCATTTAATCAAATGTGCAATTCTTCACTTGTTTACACAACATAGGCTATAAGTCTTTTCAAATTGTGTGCTATGGGAAAACACATGTTAGATTAACCACTTGAAGCCTAGTGTTTCTCTTCTGGGGCAAACATTCTGCAAAACTAGCAGATCTACAAGCTCACAAGGCATTGTGTTGGGAGCTTGTTGAACTGCTATTTTCAACCAAGAGGTTTGGTCCAGTGGTGGAAAAGGATCATGTTTTACTTGGGTATCAATACTGCACTGTAGAACTACTATACTAAGTATAAAACAAATTATTGAGTAAAAGTACATAAGTATTGGTATCAATCACCAAAAGTAGAAGATGGTCATTATGCAGACTGTCTCATTTGACACGTTTTCAAATGTATGTATAAAAGTCTTTTGAAAATTGCAGTTCTACAATCTCACGTCACATTGAGCTTGTAGATCTGCTATTTTCAAATGGCTGAAATGTGTCTATGGCTGAAGTGGTTAATGTATGTTTTGTAATAAGTCTACAAAGTAACTAGTAACAAAGTTGTAGTGGAGTAGACCTAAAAGTATTGGTATCAAAATGTACTATGTAGAAAGTACTCATTATGCAGTTTTCAGATGTTTAAAACTCTTTTGAAAATGGCAGATCTACAAGCTCACAATGCAACACATTGTGAGCTTGTAGATCTGCCATTTTCAAATGGTTGAAATATACATGGCTTAAGTGGTTAATGTATGTTTGTAATACAAATCTACAAGGTAACGTTTTTCAAATGATTATAGTGGCGTAAAAGTACAATATTTGCATTTGCCTCTGAGGTAGAGTAAAAGTACTGGAAATACTCAAAATTGTACTTAAGTACAGTACAAAGTAGATGTACTTAGTTACTTTACACCACTGCCCTGGTCAACTATATGTAAGGTTTGACCACTTAAAGGGATACTTCACTTTCGGCGGGGGGAAACATTTAAAAAATATATTAAAAGTAATGGAAAATTCATGGCCCCCTCACGCATTAGAGTGTCCTACTAATGTGTGAGGGGGGCTTTATTTTGCCATAACTTCTTTCATTTTTTTATTATATATATTTTTAATGTTTATTTTATGTGAAAGTGAAGTATCCCTTTAAACCTTATACTTAGTTGACAAGATTCCAAAGGGCTCTATACTAGGCCCCTCCTGTTTTTGCTCTACACTAAACATATTGCTGAAAATGGCCGCTCTACAAGCTCCCAAAGTGTTGTAACGCTATGTGTTGTGAGGGGCAAACGGCAAACACTAGGGGCAAATGTATCTACAACTGAAATCTGCTTAAGATTAATATCATAAATGCTTTGTCTTCTCTCTATCCAGATATGGCAACTTTCTACAGGTTTCTTCTTTCTGACGAGCACTTTCTCTGTGCGATATGTCTGGATGTGGTCACTGAGCCGGTCTCCACACCATGTGGACACAACTTCTGCAAGGCGTGTATTCAAGACTACTGGGACACCAATGACATTTACAAGTGTCCTCTGTGTAACGCAACATTCCCAACCAGACCTCGAATGCAAGTGAATACTGTCTTGTCAGAGTTGGCTATAGGACTTAAGAAGTGGGCTCAAGTTCGAGACCAATCTGCTGATGATGTTCTTTGTGATGTCTGTTCTGTGAGGAAGGACATGGCTGTTGTGTCTTGTCTGGTATGCCTAACGTCTTTCTGTGAGACGCACCTGGAGCCTCACCAGAGAGTTGCAGGCCTCAGGGGCCACACTTTAACTGCTCCTGTATCAGGTCTTGAAGACAGGTTGTGCAAGAACCATCACAGGCTTGCTGACCTTTATTGTAAGACAGATCAGACTTGCATTTGTGTTGTTTGCATGAACACGCACCACAAAGATCACCATATTGTATCGCTTGAAGAAGAATCTGAATCCAAACGTGCAGAAGTGCCTGAGATGATGGCAAAAGTCCAGCGTTACCTGGCTAAAGTCCAGAGTGTGATAAATGCACGGTCACAGATGATCGGCGAGATCAAACGCTTGACTGCACGAGTCGTCAATGACCAGCTGAACCTCAACCAGCCAGAGATGGTTGAGGTTAAAACAGCAGAGCAACAAGCGGAGGGTTTCATTAAAGAACTGAAAGTGGCAATCGCTGACCTCAACAAGAAACGCGTTGAGTTGGAGCATCTCTCTCACTCTGACGATCATCATCGCCTTGTCCTGTTCCTGTCAAGCCTGCCCACTCTGCTAAACGAGTACCAGAAGAACACCATGGTTGACTTCAATCTGCCTGACACCACCTGTGTGATCAGATGTGCAGCTCTACTGGCTAAGGAAATCAATCTGCAGAGGCTGAGGATCTGTGCAGTGGATGTGACCCTTGACCCAGACACCGCACACTGTAACCTCATCGTGTCCACGGATGGGAAAGCAGTGATGCATGGCGCAACACCTCAGACTGTTCCTGATGCTAGAAAGAGATTTCAATATCATGCGGTGTTGTCAAAGGAAGGGTTCACATCAGGGAAGTTTTACTATGAAGTTCAGGTAAAGGGAAAGACTAGTTGGGCTGTAGGAGTGGCGAGAGTGTCTGTTAACAGAAAGAGACCTGTCAGCATGTCTGTTAGGACTGGCTGCTGGGTCATGGTGCTGGATGCCGGCCAATATCGCGCCTATGGCCCAGTGTCGTCTGCATTCAATCTGTTTGCGAAGGAGAAACCACAGGCAGTGGGAGTCTTTGTAGACTATGACGTGGGACAGGTCTCTTTTTATGATGTGGATGCAAACACCCACATCTACACGTTCTTTGGCCAGTGCTTTAGTGAGAGACTGCATCCATACCTGTGCACTCAATCTGATCGCTCTCCATCTGATCTCAAGCCTCTGACTATCACTCCTCTCAATGTGTGATGGTAGCTGCCGTGTCAAAATTGGTTTAATTGTTTTATGTTAATATATAGGCGTTATGATTTAATTTATTGGGTTCTTTCCCTCGACGGTGTGAGAACTAGTGTTTACTCTCTGGGTCTTTAACAAAATTGCACTCAAAATTTTACTGCCACAGTTTTGATTATATTTTGTTACTACTTTTAAAAAGGCTTAGATTTTAGTGCTGATACTGTCTTTTAACTTAATGGAGTTTTAAAGTTGTCTTGTCTGAATTTTATTTTGAGTCGTTTTAATAATTGTAATAAAGCCTATATTTTACAAGAACATGGATTTCTTTTTTCCTTATTGAAACCACTACAGCTTACCGGGGAGGGTCTTATTTACCTTACTGAGTGTGGTCATTGTGACACCTAACAGAGGGCATCAAATTGAATTTTGTTAACATCTACTTGTAGCTACATAAGATTACTTTATTTTTGTATAGCTTCTCAGATATTGCAGCGGCACAGTAACCTGATAAACATCACTATCATTTTAACTTTTCTAAATTGGCTAGTCAGTCTAACCACTGTTATACTTTGTTGTGCAATAATGGTGGGGAAAAAAATCTATGAGCTCACATGTGATGTATTGAGAGTTTGTAGATCGGTTATGTTCACTTTATTCTTTTTAATCGCAATCAAGGCAGACAACCCTCATGCACTATGGCAGTCAGTTTATAGTAGCAGCAAATAGACTAAAAAAGTCTGTCTGCACCTGTAAAGATCGTCAGCATCTGTGCTGTTAGTCTGACTGTATATTAGTACAGATATACATCATGTTGGCAGTCAGTGTACAGCACCTGTGACATGTTCAGGGGGGGGTGTGCTTGTACATCAGGCCATCTCACGCTACAGAAACAGCACCCCTGCCCTATGGGCAGGGGTGCAATGCTCACTGGACAGCCTTGCATTGGAACCTATTTGACCAGGAGCACACGCAGGCACACGCATAGATTTAAAACTACTTTTAATTCGCACCTCAACAAAGGCTCATGACTCACACCTAGCGAAGCGAATTAACATAGGAATAAGCCTAGCTGCATATCAATTGTCCAGTGTGACTTGCAGTCCAGTGTGACTTGCAGTGTAGGTGTTAAGCGACGTGCGCGTCACGTCATTGAAATAGAGTGCAAGAACATACCAAATGAGCATTGCATGACCACTATGGTACATTCATTGTCCAGGTAAACTGTTCAAAATATCAAAACATGGAGGGACACTCAGAAATTAAAGTCCACATTTTCTTTATTACATATGCCATAAGATGACAGACGTTTAGGCTATGCAGCCTTCATCAGGGTGAATAGTAAACAAACAATCTTTTCCCCTGAAGTCTGGTTTGAGCAGGGAACAGGTGTGCTCAACTCAAAAGAATGCAAATTTAGTAATCAGCACAAATAAGTTGGAAATAATGTTACAATCTATAAAAGGTTTGGTCAAATTGCATGGATACAATAATGTAAATTTACTATATAGAGAGGCAGAAAGTGATTGATTGATTGGAATTTTTATTAGGCAAAAGAATGTAAAACAACAGTTACATTTATAATGCTTTTGTCTAAAAGGTCCGGCCAAAAAAGTCCTTGCGGACTTGTTTCCGTTGGGGTCCTTGAGTTAATTTCATAGACCTAGGCAGAAAGTGTCTTATAGAACATGTCTGTGTATGTGTAAGGTATTGGTGTATGGGTGCATTTGATCTGACAAAGGCAGGGGTAGTGGGACATCTGCAAACTGGAGGTAGCCATGTAGTCGAGTGGGCAATGGGAGCTGCTGGATAAGCGTTGGATTTCCCAACACATCTCTGATCTTCAGCCTGCAGAGGTGGAAGAGAGATGGTACACAGTCTAGAGAGGATGGGGGGAGGGCGAGAGAGACAGAGATGGATTGTTAAAATGCCATTATTCAGAACATACTGTGAAATTTGAAATGCCATTATTCAGAACATACTGTGAAATTTGTTAACGTTTATTTTTGATCTGCACCACATGTCCATTCAATCAAACTTTGAATGGACATGGTCCATAGGTCAGGAGCCTATCTCCTGTAGCACGAGGCAGTTTGATGTACAAGTACATCCCCTGGACATGACACTAGTATGTCGCAAGGACTTACCCCGAATCCAACCCTTTATACTGAGTGCCAAGCAGAGAGGCATTAGGTACCATTTTTTATAGTCTTTGGTATGACTCAACCGGGGATTGAACCCTGACCTCCTAACCTCAGGGCGGACACTCTACCCAAAAGGCCTCTAAGCTGGTAGACTCAATAAAAAAAATTAATAAAGGTTTTAAGAAAAGATAAATCAAAAGAGGGGGAAAAATACCTAAGAAAATTAATAAAATAAAATAAAAGCACTGCTAAAAAGAGGTGTCTTAATGTTTATTTTCAAAATGTGCACAGATTCAGAGAACCTAGATCCTCCAGCGGGCTGTTCCAAAGGCTAGGACCACAATAGCTAAAAGCTGCTTCACCAAAGCTTTTTGTTCTAGCCCCTGGAACACTTTAAGAGACCAGCATCAGGATCTAAGGGCCTTACCAAAACAGGCCTGTGGTGTCCAGGTCTTCTCATCCAGTCTCCGCAGCAGAATGTTTCTCAGATTTGGTGACAGGGTCGACCAGTGGCAGTCCAAAAATGCCAGTAGGTAGTTCAACGACGCACTGTCTGCCTTTTCCAGCCTATGAAAACAATCACAAGAGTGAAGAGGCTAAAGAGTGGCCAAAACTGTCCAAAAGACCAAAGTCTTAGTCTTTGGTCTATGGTTCAATGTGGGGTCCTTGAGGAGGCTACAGGGGGTCCCCAGCTAAATGATTGATATCTAGGGAGGAGTAGGAACCAAATGGAGTACGAATGTAACCAAATGAGCGTATCCATGTTCCCCAGGTTCTATGTTCCCTGCTTACTTAACCCTAAACCTAACCCAAACCCTAATCCTAACCCTAAACTTAATCCTAACCCTAAACCCTAACCCTAAAG
The DNA here is from genome assembly GCF_963280865.1 of Gymnoscopelus braueri. NCBI lineage: Eukaryota > Metazoa > Chordata > Actinopteri > Myctophiformes > Myctophidae > Gymnoscopelus > Gymnoscopelus braueri. The sequence goes on along the minus strand of NC_137617.1, from coordinate 34,259,819 downwards.
TAAGTGGGGAACATAGAACCTGGGGAACATAGGGATGACCTCAATTGGCTCGAGGAAATAAAAAGTCATATCTAACCAGGATTGAGAATCACTGCTCTAACCCATTTGTACAATGTCAAATTATATCACTAAACACAACATATTCATGCAATGAAAACTTAGTTTTAGAGCTTACATGATGGGCTGCACCAGCAAAGACGGCTTCAGGCCAGCTTGTAGGAGCAGGGGTAGCCAGCAGGGGGCAAATTTCACATAGTTGAGTGCGATACACACCAGTGCCCTCACTTCAGTGCGCCTCAACACAGAGTCTCTTGGGCGGTCCGGTATGGAAAGGGTCCTGCTCATATTCTGTATCTTGGGGATACGTCTGTGCTGCAGTATCAGCTGCAGCAGGTCTGGTTTCTCAGTGGCCAAGGCAACCACCCACACAGCCTCAATCAAACTGGCTCCTGCAGCCATCAGCAACTTCGCCGTTTCACTGAAAGAGATTTTGTTCTGTATTTCAGCCATGTCACATAGCAAAAACATGGTATTTTAAATTGACAAATTTGACATAGGTGTTAGACTTTAGCATGTGGATAGTTTAACCACTTAAGGTGCAGTAAGTGATCAAATATAACTTATAATTGAAAAGGTTACACAGTATGTCTTCAAAAGCAAAAGACTAAATAAGACAAAAGGGCTAAAAACAGAGGAAAACAACTAAAACTGTTTAAATTAGAATGGTAAAAAGGGGAAATGATTATGTGGGGAAGGTGAGTCTGAAGAGGTGAATTTAAAGGAGGAGAGGGTGAGTTTCATAGGGAAGGCCAGTTAGTGAGAAGGCCCTGACACCTCAGGTTCAGCACTCTATCCTGGGGACCACCAGGTGGTTGGCATCACCAGACCTGAGGGGTGATGGGTGGATGAGGTCGTAGAGGTAGCGGGGTCGTAGAGGTAGCGGGGAGCTAGGTTGTTCAGGGCCTTGTAGGTGGCGAGCAGTATTTTGGAATCTATTCTGTATTTTACTGGGAGCCAGTAAAATACAGAGGAGCCAGAAAGAGGGGGGTTGAGCTTGTATCTGTGATATTTTCAATGTTTTTGTTAAATTAATTTGTGTACAAACCTGCACGGGTCATCATACGTAGACAAGGCGAAGGACAGTGGTGAATGATAACCCAGGATGAGATTGCAGTCCTGGGCATCTGGGCTGTAACCCTCCTTCAAGAGCAGCTCAACACTCTTATGATGCTTCTTCTTCACAGCCAGATACAGAGGACTCACCATGGCCTCACCACTGTCGCACGCACGGTCTGTAACAGCTATCAACCTCTGAAGGACACTGGAAGGACAGAAATGATAAATACTCAGTACAGTACCGGTAGTTACAAAAAGATACAATAATATACGATAATAATTATCATCATAGTTATACGGAGTATACTTATCATATAGTATGGTTATTTTAGCTAGAAATGCTGAACTCTGATTTATTGCACGTATAATGGCTTTCAAGAAAGTGCATATATCATCAAAAACATGCATTAACCACTTACAGCTGCACTCTGTAACTTTCTGTAACCTGCCGGGTAATCGAACCCGGGGCCCGGTGCAAGTGCTGAAGTTTTTACACTGAACCGAATAGAGCATGCCTACTTGCTATGGGGAGATACTGAATTTTGACCTTCAGGCAGTACCACCTTTCAGCCAGTAGTGTTCTCAGACCCTGCCATAGGATCTACATTTCTCAATAGAAGAGCAGGGAGATCAATTACAACAACCACGGTTGTGTTAGTTATATTGTATTAACAAACTCTAACCATACAGATTGGTCAAAATAATATGTACTGTAATTCACAAAAAACCTGACAGTGCAGCTTTAAGCCCTATACTTCATTGTACGATTGGATTGAATGAGCGAAAATGGCCAATCTACAAGCTCACAACACGTTTTATAATGACATGCCCAAAATAGAGTCACCAGGTTGAAAGTGCTTAATGTCTGCAACTGAGTCTTCGATTTCCATTGAACAGACTGCAGCGTGTACAATATATCACAGAGAAACATCTTATGGATCAGTAGTACCTGATGTGGCCAAACTCAGCGGCAGCATGAATGGGGAGCTGCGGCCAGTCAGAGCTGCATGGTAGGTTAGGATCAGCGCCGTGCTCCAAAAGAAGCTCCACGCAGCGTTCATAACCCTCTTGAGCTGCGATAAGCAGTGGTGTGGCCAAGTCTTCTGCCGGGGAATTCACATTGGCACCTACAGTACAATGGAAAACAGATGTGAACACCTAATAATAATTAATAGTAATAATCCTATATTCAAATTGTCGTAAGGGAGGACCGGCCGGTGGGGCTGACGGATACAGAGATCTCCATTTATGGGCATAGGGACAAGGACTGACAGATACAGAGATCTCCATATGGGAATAAAAGAGACAAGGACTGATAGATACGGAGATCTCCATATATGGGCATATCAGATTGGATTGGCGGTACGACATAGGAGTGAGGGTCGCATGGCGGCCCGAAACTCTAGTAATAATAATAATGACGATGATGATGATGATAATTGATAGGTTCTTGATCGTTATCTTAAACCCCCTTGCTGTTGATCACACACAGATAAAGAAAGACACGTGACACACGAGATCTCTTTTACTCGTACGAGGATTGTAAACGACCATGTATCTCACTGGACACGATCCCAACTTACAATGGCGCATCCTCCCCTCTACCAAGCACTTTATTATCACAAGACAGGAGAGAGGAGGAGACAGTGGAGTGGAATTCTACTAGCTGATAAGGACTGTCAGACATATTACACATTGGATTAATACATTGCAGGAATTCCATTAAATGAATACAAATCAAAGAAAGAACTTATATACACACATTATAATATATATCTCTGTACACAGATATTATAAACTGGTCCTAACATTCCCTCCTGTTGTTCATTTAATTAATACTTCTGAACATCACATTTCAAAATGAACATCATAACAGGATTTTTATTAATCAACCCAACAACTCAAACATTTGCCTCTTCGCTTCCAGTGGCCTTGGGACTAACTTTCTATGTCACTCTCAAATAGGGCTTGAAAGGAAAACACACTCTCGTGTGGAGTGGAGCACTTGGGACAAATATCGTCATCAGTCTAAGACAACGCTGCATGTCTGCACGACCTTCTCATTGACCATACACTAATGGTCTTGCTTTGCGTCACTAACATTCTTGGAATTAATGTCATCTGAAATAAAAAAAACACCACATGTCCTTTTTATCAGAAACGCAGACCCCTCCACTCGCAGCAGTCAAAAGGTCAAGAGTCCATCTATTCTGGACGGCCATTAACGACGCTGACTCAAACTCACGGTTTTGGGCCTCTGGTCATTGTAGCATTGAGGAACAGGCTACGTCTATAGTTAATTGTCTCTACACGTAACATAAGCTTTCCCACTCCAAGATGGGGAAAGAGAGACTTGGCACGGGATTACCAGTGAGATTGTATTTTTCTTACAACCTCCAATTCTTAGTTGATCTAAACAAACACGGGGGAGTCAGCATTAATGTCTGTTGACAATTGTGTTCGTTGATCTGACCCTTCTTCACAGAGCCAGCGTGGACATAACAAAGGTTAGGCTTCCGAGTGACATACAGGCTTAACAGTGCTATTTAGGGCGTATTTCAACTGATGGTACGGTTTACACGGCAAATAGCTGCTGTTAGTTCAAAGTCATTTTCTCCCAAGGCTCACCAGCGATATTGGATTTCGAGGCATGTCACTTCTCATGACCAGTTGTGTGAAGCAGATATATTTATATGTGTGCAAACATAAACATTCACATTTTAGTCTTAGCGATTTGATTAGCGTAAAAATATACCTATATATATTTAGATTTAGACGGTGAGAAACATTTTCGTCAACACTCCTCGATTTACGAGTAACTTTAATAATACAAATATATAATACACTCATAGAAATTAAAAAACTCACAAAAATACCAGGGGTGCTATTCTACGTGTAATAGGAATGGGGAAGGGGATTATTCTAATGGGAGTCTTCTCCAGGTTTGGGTCTGACCGTAGCGCTATCAGCTCGGCCCCACCCGCTGCTGGCTTTAGCACTCCTATTACTTAAATGTCTGATAATGTTCGAACCAATTTACAGTGGCCTTTTGTGGATCCAAATAACACGTTTCACAGCAATTGTGTTGGTGACCAGGACTCGGAACGGACCCTCTCAGCGCAGAGTTGGTCCTGGTCCTTTCGCTTGATGATCTTTATCACGGCATGCAGATCACCAGTGCTTCAGTCCCTGTAGGGAGAGAGAAAAGACTAGACAGATAATTTGCACTTTGGACTATTTTCATGTAAAGCTCCACTAATGTGATGCATTATGGCTATGGCCGTTTAGACACATCTGTACTTCAATCTAGTTTTACAGTATCATCACTTTTCAATAAGTGGAAATAATAGTCTTACATATGGCCTTTCGTTACCTTTTCATTGTCTAAAAACATGTACAAAACTGTGTAGCATAATTTTGAAAATTATAAGTGTGAAAATGCTGCTTAATTATATATTATATGTGTACCATCCCTCCTGTTTGAGATATGACCTATGGTCATGACTCAACTTCAGATCCTAAGTGTGAAATGGTCTGTGTCACTGGTGGCAGACATAACAAATAAAAACTCCCAATGTGAAGCGCGACTAGGTTCCTTTGTTATCTTATCTACATAAGCGTTTCCCAGGCGTAAAAGTGCCTCTGCTAGTCTACTGTGCAGCAAAAAAATAAACAAAGTAGAAAATGCATCTTGGCAACGAACTTTAGTGAGATGAGGTTCAGTACATATCAAAAATTTACACAGGTTCCAGGTCTTAATGGGTTAGTTAAGAGACATTTGGAGTAAAAACCTAGAGGCCTTAACATCTTTCAGTTTGGACAAGGGGATTAGTATGGTCAGGCAAGGCCTACACAGAGGAGCTAATCTTTTTTTTTTTTTTTTTTCTTAACAAACCAGTTAAACCCATAATTTTGCATCATGTCATGCTGAGTGAGTGGCCTAGGAAGCTAGATGCTTTACTGCCCGTGACCTTCAAGTGCTTTAAGAGCTTACTGTGGTTCCCACACATACCTCACGTGTGTGGGATGCTACCCAAATAAATCAACATAAGAGATAACGTGAGATGAAACTGAGAACGTGGCCTCAAAATTTTGCTATTTCCCTTGAGAAAATGGCTGGACTATTAACAAACTCTTGCTGATACTTAAATGAGTAGAAATACTTAAACAATGAGTACAGATACTTTAAAGTTCCCAAACTGAGTAAAAATACTTTAAATGAGTAGTTTGCCTCTGGCTTTCTCCTTTTTCTCTCTTTCTTGGCTTGACTTCACTGACACACACACACACACACACACGCACACGCACACGCACACGCACACGCACACGCACACGCACACACACACACACGCACACGCACACGCACACGCACACGCACACACACACACACATGGAGAGCCAGGCTCACTGAATTGCTCTCACTCTCTTATTCTCTCTCTCTCTCTCTCACTCATGCATGCGAGCACACACACATACATTCTTACTCCCATTTAAACATCACTCCTTCCATGTCGTTGTGCACCACGACATGGAATTTTGAAATGTTTAAATGATTGCTTCATCAATGTGGGGCAATTCATACAGATCACGAAAAATGCACAATCCACTCTCTCATTTACACATCTTTTAGACAAAACAAAACATGTTCTTCTTACTACAAAACTCTCTCTCTCTCGCTGTCGCTCTAATGCGCACAGCCTCCTATCTTCTTCTCTTTCTCTCTTCTCTAATCATCCCAGCCAGACATATTGCATGACTCGCAAAGAGCCAGTCCGAAGAGAAGATGGCCCTTACGACCACATATACAACATGAGTTGGGGGCCCTTGTTTGGCCTTTCTCTTTCCTCGTATCATCCCATCCATGTACTGTTGTGCTTGATATACAATCAGCCACAAAATGGCCCATACGACCACACCTAAAACATGAGTTGGGGGCCCTTGGCTGGCCTCTCTTCTTGCCCTGCTTTGGCTTATGTCCTTCGTTGGTAACATCGACTACAATCACTTGTTTCACAGGATCTTCTTTTTCCTTCTCCATATTAGCAGTCAATTACTATTATGTGGGTGAACTTAAATATGTGTGGTTATTATAATGTTCTGTTCAATGTGTAGAAATTATTTTAATCACTGTAAATATCTTGTTCTTATCCTAACTAAGTGTATTTCAACGTTTCTAGGCACTGCTGTATACTGGTCAAAAACTGTATCACACCCAAATATTCACCAGTTCACCACGTGTTGGACTAGCCCAGGGGATCAGCTAACTTATCACATTCAAACCACACACCGTACACCCCTGAGAGTCTTATGGGGGTTATACAAGATATATAGACTAAACATAGACAAAAGGATCATGCCCTGGAAGATCCACCACGTGTCGACTTGCCCCAGAGGATAAATCACTGAATCCTCTGGAGGGAGTTAATCAGACTCTTTATCTTATTAACTACCGTGACTCTCTCTTGAACTCACACAAAACTCGTTCTCAGTATACTCTTGCAGCTAATAAAATGCAGTGGCCCCCGCCACTACAACACAACTATAACTGTAGTTGCTTATCTATGCACAACTACAACACACTTGTCAATATTACACCTAAGTAATAACAACAATATGTCCACACCAGGACCACTTACATGTTTCTTATAGGCGTGTGATCACGTTCAGATTTCGGCAGTCGTTCGTCGAAGAGAAGATTTCGGACTGGTGAACACCGGCCTGGTGTGACTTTACACCCCAGGGCTTGCAGGACCCTCTCAGATCTCTGGCTATCGATAGACTTGCGATGCGTCCTCTTCTCCTCTTCCAAAAACGACGTAGAAATCCGGCTCGAAGGACCAGTGACCTAAGGATAGGTTCTTGATCGTTATCTTAAACCCCCTTGCTGTTGATCACACACAGATAAAGAAAGACACGTGACACACGAGATCTCTTTTACTCGTACGAGGATTGTAAACGACCATGTATCTCACTGGACACGATCCCAACTTACAATGGCGCATCCTCCCCTCTACCAAGCACTTTATTATCACAAGACAGGAGAGAGGAGGAGACAGTGGAGTGGAATTCTACTAGCTGATAAGGACTGTCAGACATATTACACATTGGATTAATACATTGCAGGAATTCCATTAAATGAATACAAATCAAAGAAAGAACTTATATACACACATTATAATATATATCTCTGTACACAGATATTATAAACTGGTCCTAACATTAATAATGTAAAGCCTCTTATTGTCATCATCACAAAAACACACAGTAAGAAAGATGGTTTACCTGCATCAATAAGAATCTCCAAGCACTGTTGCTGTCCATACTGTGAGGCTAAAAATAAAGGAGTGATCTTGTGGTCATCAAGAGATTCCAGGTGACACACACCGACCAGAATGCGTAAAATGTCACTGTGACCCTTGGGGAATAAAATAATAAAGGTGTGACATGATTCATGGTATAAAATGTAAACTGTACATCTGTGTGTATGTGTGTATGTGTGTATGTGTGTGTGTGTGTGTGTGTGTGTTCAAATATTACCTTATAAACAGCTTGATGAAGGCAGGTCCAACAGGAGGCAGTGTGTGTGCCGTTGACTTCTGCACCTTTACGGACGAGCAGTTCCACGACCCCTTTATGCCCAGCATCCACAGCTACAGTATATATAGGAACACAACTGATAAATAACACTGATATACAGATTAAGTACCACCATGTCAATAATAATGAGTGCGTTGCATACCTGCATAAAGAGGACAGGACAGATCATTGGTTGGCTGGTTAATGTTGGCATGTGCTTTCAGAAGGATTCGGACCACCGGCAGGTTTCCTTGCCGTGCCGCCAGGTATATTGCAGCCTCTCCCTCATGGGTCAAAGAATTCACGTAGACGCGATGGCCGCGGGATGAGCCTGCTGCTTACCAAGTCAGAAAAAAACAGGAAGAGCAAAGGCCGTCTTTAACCACTGAAACCTCATACTTTGCCATACGATGAATAGCCAATCTACAAGCTCAGTGAGCTTGCAGATCACTTTGTTGAAGGGAGCCATGAGCAATCATGTGCGGGAGTATTTGAGACCACCTATTGACAATCAAAATATCAAATAAGGGTACTTGTGTGGCACAGGGGTAAAGTGGAGTAAAGGGTTAAACAGCAGTTGCAAGCAGTGGGAGGAATTAACTGGGATTAATTACTGAATTGGGGAGAAAATAGGGGGGGAAATAATTAGCTACTCTACATAAAAAGAAAAAGACAATCAAATGTGTGTGTTACTGCGTAATTCTAGGAAGGAACTAGAAATCGCCTATTTGTTATTATAGATCAGTAGCCTTTGACCAATTGCAAGGATGGGTGGTATTCCCTGTTAGGTAGGGCCTTGCAGTCTTGTGTACCAGGCTGTGTATGGAGCTATCTTGATGCAAAGATGTTAATTGTCCTTCTCCTGGTGAAATGCCGTAGCAGTACGCATTTTCCAAGACACTACTGAATGCTGGCCTGATATTTATTGTTGTTATGGATACAACTTGGCTCTGTGGCGTGGTCTCCTCTTATCTATGTGTGTATAAATATGGTCCTTCAGACCTATTTCTGCTGTTAGACAGAAAACTACAATCTCTGTGTATTATGTACTTCTCCCAGCTCATAAGAAATACAGTTTTCCCAGCTCATAAGAAATTTTCAGTTTTCCTTACGATTCTGACTGATCCAGAATTCCTCCGCAGACGTACTGTAATGGGAGCAGTGCACGGTCACATATTACTGCATTTAAGTATAAATGTAACCATGAGCTGTTTACAACCCTTGCTTACCAGCAGCAGACAGGATCTCTTGCACGCACTCCTTGTTGCCAGCGGCTGCTGCCTCATGCAGGGCATTCCAGCCACGGTTGTCTCTGCTGTCGACACTGAACCCTTTGCGGATCAGCTTCCGAACACGCTCTCTGCACCCTGAGCGAGCTGCAGCTGCAACACTGGACACGGTGTCCCCGTAACACTCAGTGAAGTCCATCCCCTTTCTAAGTGATGGAATTTAGGAGGATACAGGAACTGGGAACAGCAACAGCACAGGAGACAGGTCTGGGATCAATAGTTTTTCCCCCCCATGAATACCTTAATGGAGAGAGGACAACAAGTTTAACAAGTGTAGTTTTCCACCCTTAAGAGTTATTTGTTGCAAAAATAATTAAAATGGCAGATCTACAAGCTCACAAACGCGTTGCATCGCAAAGTGTTGCCGCCTTGTCGATCTGATATTTTCAAAAAAAGAATTGACACTTTTCACCTATGGGTGGTATTACATGCCCAAAATAGCTCTATTTTATGGAATGATTGATTATCAATTACTTTTATGATACATTAAATTGATTCGTTTAAATGCTACACCTCTAATCTGATTGGACGTTGATACAACTTTTCCATCAGTTTGCTCTCTGATCGAGACTGGTTATAGGTGTGAGTGAAATACATTTATCAAACGTTGCCCTACATTTGCCAGGACAATCTCTTGAAGATTTCATTTCATGCTGCATGAGTCGGATATTTAGTCCAATTCTGTGGTGCCAGGAACAACAGAGCAAAAGTAAAATATTGCTGAGTGGGGCTACTACCATGCTGCTAACCCGCCAGTTCAAACGTATACTGTAGCGTGAGGTTTAGAATACTGTATGATTTGTATATAGTTATATAAATATATGTATACACGGTAATACAAATGATCAAGTGTAGCAACGAGGAAAGTTCCTAACCTGTGGGCATTAGTCCATTTATAAATATCAAGTGCCAGTTGGGAGTTAAGCATCTTTTTTTGGTTGAAAACCATAGGATTCACCCATGGTTTCACCAGTTCACTTTACTTCCGTACACACAGGGGAGCTACTGCTACGATTGGTCAAAACTAAAGCCTCTGTGACACGATTGGACCAGGGATTGGACCAATTGTGGGTCAAAAACCTAGTGTGGACGAGTGGCTCTCCCTAGTGGCCAATCTGATTTCCATGTACGGTATTGCATGTGTGTGATATTGGCCACTTCAGATTTAAGAAGGAAGGAGAGTTCGCAGTCACGCTGTATATCAGCTCCCAGGAATGTATTACAAGTTGGTACAACATTTCGACCCTGTCGGGTCTTCATCAGGTCTCAAACTTCAGATTTAAATCAGCTATTTATTTACAGTAAACCTGTAGTAAGTGATACTTCCTTAAACCATTAAAGAATGCTGCTATGACACAATTAAGTATACCTTTATTAAAATTGTCTCATGCCAAAGAATTAGGCACATTACATTTGCAAGTAATCTGGCACTATCTGCCCCTATTCATTAAATAAATATACCCCCATTCATTGTTGCATTCATTAAACAGACCTAGCTTGTTTGTTGTTGTTTGTTGACTATTGAGAGATTTGAGACTTGCTTGGAAGTATTCCACAGGTAGCCTAGATTTGTTATGTGTACATTTTTTTAATTAATTTTGTTTATTGTTAATACATTTTGCTAATAATATGTTGGATTCAGATTCATGTGTATTTCCCCCCCATTTTTTGTGGTGAAAATGGCCTAGTCAGAATAGAATCATCAGAATTAGGCGGGTGCAGTTATGAAAAAAAAGCACCTTACCCAAAACAAATTGCAACAAAACGTTTTTCAACTGTTTTTTGTAGTATTAGGTGTCCTTAATAACATACTAAAAGTTTACCAAAGTTTGATCACTGGAAAGGTGTTATTTTCAAGATGGCGTCCAAAATGGCCAAAACATCTTTAAAATAACCTAACTCCTTCATTATTTATCCTAGACAAGTACTTTTTGTGTCTAACCCTATGTTTCGGGGGCATAGAAATCCACAGGACTTGTCCAAATTGCAGAGATACATTTAGATAATTGTGAAATCCAATATTTAGTTTTTGACTCTATTAAAACACTCTGAAATGTTCACCCGTTTCAACTAGTTATATTTGTTTTACTGGAACAAGGCTTCAAGATATCCTCAAAACACAACAAAACAATAGTCACAGTTTTCAGTCATTCAGAAGGTGGCAGAGAAAGAGAATATTGTCAGTTGATATAGTATTGCTTGCAATATTTAAACATTTTGGATAGCTCTGCGGATCAAATGTGAATCAAACTGTCATCTTGTAGACACAAGATTTTGAAAAACTTTTTTAACACATTAGGAAGGCAATCAGTGTGAGTGTGTAAAAAGGGGTGGCTACGGAGGTTAGTGCAGAGCTGTCAGAACCCATTTCTCTACTGGGTGCCTAGGCAGAGGGGAGTATGAGGGTGGGGTTGTGCGAGGAGGTAAAATGGGGTCTGGTGTAGAGTTTAGTGGGCCTAGGGTTCCCCTCAGGTGGGTACAGGGGAGTATGGGGAGTGGGGGTCACTGGATTGCTCCGTGGGCACTTGGAGCACAGAAGAGCAAAGTTATAGGAGCCAAGGAGACCCTGAGCTTCTCCTCTCCCCCATGTCCGAGGTGCAAAACCTTCAACAGTTGGCTCAGACATGTCCCATTAAAGCTATAGTGGGGCACTTGGGAGCTCAGGACGAGTGCTCATAGGCAGCTAAAGAGAATGGGGCTTGTCAGCCCCTGATGCACGTTGTGCATCGCGATAGCCAAATTCCAATTTTTAAGTGTCCATCCTCAAGTCCTCCACTCCCGCCTAAGCCCTGCCTCCGAGCGAGGAGGCGAGGAGTCAAGGAGCGTCATTTTGAAGTGATAGCAATTATGACGTGTCACACAGTTGGATTGCTGGACTATTCCAGAGCTCAGAGGGTTGTCATGTGGAGGAGGAGAAATTATACGCCACGCATTTCAACAAAGACAGTTCCCCAAACGATACATGAAAGATACACTTGTATCTTGCCAGATTTCACTCCAAGTGGCTTAGGGAGCCTGCGCTCACCTCACGCTGGAGGACAGAGTGAGGAGGAGGCAGAAATGAAGCTTATGGGTTAGGCTGAGAGGAGTATCCCTATGTCGCCTGGCTCACTGGATAGTCCCACTGGTCCCAAGTGGACCTCCATGCTGGCTCCTATGCCCGAGATGGGCACTCGTGAGTGGGCATAGTTAGTGAGGAGGGATTTTTAAAGTTAAAATTATCCAGAAAAAAAGATCAAAGTTCAAGGTTATTGCCAGCAGTACCGATCACAAAATAAAAGACATGTGAAATTAATTTTGCACTTAAACCCCACACAACTACTACAATCTCAGGAATAAGATGTCTGTGACAAGCAAATCTGAACCCTATCCGGGCACACTCCTCTACCCGCCCTACCCAAGACAGTAGACACTAAATGTTGTGATAGCTCTGTGCTGACTTGCACATCCTCTCCAAGCCCATAAGGGGCCATTTCTCCACTGTAATATTTTAGAATTTGGCCAATTTACTATTAAAAAGGTCTGAAGAGTCATTAAATTGTAACTTTAGAAAGGTGCAGATACCCTGTACTATACTGCATGTTGGTTTGTTTACTGTTGAGTGAGACCCCCAGTTTGGGAACCACTGCCCTAGTGGACTAGGATTATTATTTCATTTCACAATTACAATGTATATGTATATGTGCTTATAACCATGCTTATAACCAATTCCTTTATAATTGAACTTGTAATCACTTGACTATAATTTATATATGCTAATTAGATTTCAAGATTACCAAAACATGGGGTTAGGCACCAACATTACTTGTCTAGGATGAATAATGAAGGAGTAATGGTCTTTTTAAGGAACTGGCGGCGGCCATCTTGAAAATGTTACCTTTCTAGTGGTCCGATTTTGGTAAACTTTTGATATGTTATTAAGTACACCTAATACTACAATAATCCATTGAAAAACCTTTTGTTGCAATTTGTTTTGGGTCAAACCATAACTGCACCCGCCTAAATGTGATATTTGTTTGTTTGTTGGTTTATTTGGATCCCCATTAGCTGCTACCTTAGCAGCATGCTACTCTTCCTGGGGTCCACACAGATATAAATTACATTACATTACATAACATGAAAACATTTTACATGACAGTATAAAAAAAAAAAGTTAAACACTTAAAATACAACCAAAATGGAAAATATTAATCAATCTTGATTATATGGTGTAGCAGCCTTAATTATAAATGTAACATCTTAATGATACCTCGACAACCAAATTCAAACAAATTCTGGTTACAAATACAGTTATACCATGTAAAAACATTAAACAGTGTGCAGTTAGCCGTTATACCTGATATCTGATATGTCAGATATTGTTCTTGTGATGTATTGTATATTGCCTACTACAGGTTTTTGAAATAAACATTATTCCTGTTTTTCATTATGTAGTTACTTTATTACATTTGTCTTAATTAACTTTTTCATATATGCAATTTCAGTGCTTCTAACTACAGAGGCGTGTCGCAGGTTCGAGTCCCGATCCCGACGGCCGTTGCTGCATGTCATTCCCCATCTCTCTCCCCTTTTCCTGTCAGCCTACTGTCCTATCAATAAAGGCATAAAAAGCCCAAAAGAGCTTGTAGATAGGCTATTTTCACCATATTTATCTGTTTTCAAGGTAAAACATAAATATAAGTGGGTTTGACCTGGTTCAAGTAGGCAGATGTTGTAAAAGTAAATCAATACAAGGCTCTCAATCGTTACCAACAACATTGCAGTGCACTGCTGATTTGCAACGATCACACTTCCTTCTGCATCTATCCTCCCACATTGGTGCATGGAAAGTCCCTAAAATGCCAAACTGTACTCAGATGCGGAGAAACATGCCACTGCGATAGGGAATATGTCAGTTCACTAGGGGTGGGACGATTCACTTACCTCCCGATTCGATACGATCTCGATACCTAGGGTGCCGATTTGATTTATATTACGATTCTTAATTATATTGCAATTCTGCTATTCAACGATTGTTGTGATTCGATGTTACGATTTTTTGCCCCAAGTTACTTTGCTTTTTTTATACTAGAACATTTTAAAACAATTATAAACAATATAAACAAGGCATAAAAAGTTGAATCATACTCTTCAATGCAGCCAGTTAAGGTCAAATATATATTTGCAATACTTGCGTGAATCCATTTCCCCCCCCACCCCTACAGTTCACCCATGAGGCGCACAGGGTGGGGACACCTCATGTCAATGCACCTCCCCCAAGACCCATTCCACAGCCTTCTTTCACAATCTCTGTTTTGTTCAATTTGTAGATCTAACTATTCTTTTTTTGTTTTCATCTCAGATTGGACCTCAACAAAGCGACCTGCCCTGACAGTGGCTCATCCCTCAACTCTTCCTGGTGCCAGGGCTAAGAATAGCTGGATTGATTAATTTGGGTAATGGCAAATGTTCTGTCACTCTGCTGGAGAGATTTGTTTCCATAGTGAGTTTTTGACAATTCTCAACTGCGGTAGCCTTATCACTACCTTTATCTGTTTTGTATCCAGGCAACCCACGTGGCATCCTGTGTTTAAAAGTTTGGCCTTTTCATTTGCATGTATGTACGTCACAAGTTTTTGTCTGCCTCTGGAGAAGCCTGTGGTGTTAACTGTTCACATAGTTCGGTAACAGTCTTTGTGCTGGCCTCACAAGATGAGCTTTTAAAATATATTCTCATCTCAATTGTTAATTTAACTCTTAGTGACATCGTTACAACATCTTAAAAATAACAATTTCGCCACCACCATGATACTGTAGTTTCGACAATGGCCTTTAACTTTGTCTTGCCTGAGTGAGTTTGTCTGTCTCTATTGAGTGCCAAGGGTTTTACAACATGGTAATGAGAAAAGCTGGCCTCCTCTGTCCACTCTACTCTTCTGGCTGTTGCTGAGAGACAACCGAGAAGTCACCCAGGCGCTCAAACAGAGGGGCAAGACAAGGCCTTTAAAACAATGACACCACCATAACTCAGTGTCCAGGGTTAGGACAATTGCAGGGAGAGGAGGGGGAGGAGGAGCGGATGGGGGTGGGGAGGAAAATAAGCTTTTAAATGGAGAGAAACGAGTGTGTGAGCATCTGTTGAGAGAGAGACACAAACTTGGTCTTAAGGCGAGGGAAGGTTGAAAAGATGATACAAGTGAAACTTTCAAATTCCGACGACTTCAACAAGGACACTGAAAGTCATATGGCGACTTGATGGTAAAAAACTAGGAAGAAGGCAAACAAACGGAGAGAGAGATGAAAATGCCCACTGCATGTGACATGGAGGGAGTGTGTTGATATCTACTGGGCTCCAGCAGTGAGCTACTGTAGCCAATTAATGATTCATTCTCTTGTGGAAGATGACACTCAAAACAGATTTTCAAAACCTGGCTCTGTTGTGGACTCTATGCATGGTTTTCATCACCACGACTGGAGGTGAGAAGCATTCATGGAACATTGATTAGGCTCAATTGAGCAGCCTCTGAAATTAAATGTATTCAAGTGTAGTATGTCTACCCCTTATAATATACTGTCATATATGTCAGATATACCAAACTTAATCCTCGATACTACTGGCATAGGTATTGAATTTGATTGAGTGGATCCAGAATGCCATAATGCCTAACATAACACATACATAACACATTATTCTCAATATGGGCAGGCTAGGATAATAAATGATCAGCCCTCTATGCCATTATTAACAACTCCTGATTATTGTCTTACAGATGAAATCCCTTGTCCAAAAGGTGGTCAAATCCATTTGACCAGCATGCGATGCTACTGGCTCTCTGAAATAGCATTATCCTGGACAGAAGCACAGGATATGTGCAGGGAAACCCAGGGAGGGGATCTAGCTGCCGTGGACAGTCCGGAAAAACAGAACTTTATCCACTACTCCTTTCCAGTGTGAGTCAAACATTTTGATGAGTAAACCGGTGGGATTATTATTGGATATAGATTTCAAATGCCTTTCTCTATAAATGTGGATATTATTGATTTATAATACCTTCTATAAATATTAGATTTGAATGTTCTAGTACAGCTTCCTGTTGCTCTGTTTGAGCATCCTTTGTTTTGTCTGTTTGCATAGGAAAGCCAGTGTGTGGCTATGGTACAAAGGAGCAGGAGAAGGGGACCACCCGAAGAGTGGGGATAAAGGTCCCGTAGGTCCCCACTGGTCAGACAATGGCAGTGAAAGTCAAGCCCTAGGAGACTGTACTCAGATGGCTCTGGGTACGATGGGACAGCAGAGGAGGTCCAGGTGTGACAGGGAGTATACTTTCCTCTGTGAAAAACAAGTCACGAGTAAGTCACGAGTAAGAACGCATTTAATTGTTTATCACTCATGAGAAAACAGGTGTACGCTTTGACAGACAGCAACAAATGCTAGGTTTATACAGCTTTGAAAATAATTGGGTATAGTTAAGAATGATTTGATCAAATTAAAGACTATGATTAAACTAAATCAAAATTCACTGTCAAAATTAACACAGCAGGAAATGATTTGTGTTCCTCTCTGTGTGTAGTGGCTTTACCGTCTGTGGACAGCTATCTGACAGGAGTGTGTCTCATGTCTGGTAGCTATGCCAAGGACCAGCTGTTAACCCTCCCCTCTGCCCCTGACACCAGGCAACGCACAGTGGAGGTCTGTGAAATATATTACAAGAAATAGGAAAGCAATCTAAATTCATATTCTCATATTGTTGGTTCATGCATGGAATGTATCTGTGGCAGCCGATCAAGTTGGGATCCATCCCGTAGTTCATTTTATATTGTTGGTTTACGTGTAATAATGGAATCTTCAGGGCTCTAGCTTTGTGCATTGCTTTGCTGCGCTAAACAAAAGTATGATCAGTATTTGATATCATCATACACGCTTACACTTGCAACCGTAAGTAATCATTACAGTATATGATACCCACAGATGCAGCTGTTTCCAGGCTTATGGTTCAGTCATGCAGGCCAGTTGGTCTCAGTAGAGCTGGTGGTTCAGCCCAGCCTTCTGTCCACTCTGTCCCGCATCCAGATCCTGCGGCCCTACTGCAGTCCCAGCCACCACCTCGTACCTCCAGGTACCAATACTAGAGCTACTATAACTAAACATTTTTCGTACAAGAAAGTACATAGTAGGGCTTAAGTGGTTATCAATCCTGCTGTTAAACATTTCTAATATGCAAAATAGTCGACATACTGTACACACGTCCCAAGACCAACTTTTGTTTTGCAGGTGCTGGAGTTGTTGCTAAACCTAATAAAAAATCACACCCAGTGTGAAGTGGGCGGTGGTCATCACAGTGATGGAAGCTCACTTAAAAGAATAATGTGTTTTTTTTAATACCCTTTCCACCCACAATGTGTGATTCACTTTAAAAAAAACATAGATGTGTTTTTTTTAAGTGCATAGTCCTATTTATAGGGCTATGCACATGTGTCATGTTTCCCTAGCCAATCACAGTCCTGAATAGACTGTGATTGGCCAATCACGGTGCAGGGTTAGGGGGGTACACTGGTGGCCAATCACAGCGCAGGATTTGGTGTGCAAATATCCAAACCTCACATATAGGGGCGGTTTCACCGCCCAAAAATCTCACGTACAATCCCAATTTGACCTGATGAGCGCTTGTGTTGAAAGAAAACTTCGGAAGCTGTGTTGTTGTTTTTCTTTTTGATCTCACTTCTGCTACTGTATCTCCTCATGAATACTTAATTCACGGTGTGCTCTGCAGGTTGCAGCTCCCTCCTCAACCCCTTCACCTGCTGCTCTGCAGTGCCTCTGTGTAACACCACAGGGGGCTGTTCTACGGGACAGTACTGGTGCCATCTGCTGGAGGCATGTGTACCTGTCACCAGTCCATGCAGCCCCTACCCGTACTCTCCCATGGCAGGCGAACGCAGCTTTTCTCTACCGCCCCGATTCTCTGCAATAACCCCCTTCTATCACCTGGTGGCAGACTTGCCCCTCAGAGTGAGCCCTAGCTCTCAGCTAAAAACTATTAGTGTGAGTGTGCTTTTTATGTTTAATGTCCAAAGCCAAAACATTTTGAGCTTCAATAACTTTCATAGCTGTTTTTCTACTGCTCTCTATCTTGAATCAAATCAAATACAGACTATAAATGTAATTGTGTTTAATAATAATGATATAATATAATGCTAAATGTCAAGATCCAGCAGGATCGAAACGTTGAAGCAATAAACAAGTGGAGCTGAGAAAGTAGCCAGTGTTGCAGACTTTATTTATTTTCCTAATAATGATTATATACCGATTGTTTTCTGTTATAGTTGGTGTTGCCTGACAGAGAGATCATGGTTTATCCTGATGATATCTTGGCCATACAGCACACTCGAGAATCAGGCACATTCCTACACTGCCGTGGCAATGGCTCAACCCTCAATTCCCCCTGGCGCCAGAGCTACCTGTCTCTAAGAGGATCGGAGTGGGGTGGCTGGATGGAGGGAGGACTCTCTCCAGTGCCCCAAGGCGGACAGTGGATAGATGACGTGGTGTGTGATCTACAGATGCTGTATGTGGACACTCTGCATAGGGCTAGCCATGACCTGAGCACAGAACACATGGACCTCGCCGGCTTCACCCACCCACAGATGACAACAGTTCCTGATGTTGGTGTTCTTCTAACCACTGCTCCAACTCCGGTTCTGACTCCTGTAACTGGTCTTCGCATCATCCACCCCAAGCCTGACAAAAACAACCAAATTCACGTCCAGATCAACGTGCAAACTCTCATTGTTGTTAAGATCCTATCTGGGCAGAAAGCCAGTAGTTCATGGTCAGCTCCGGTGCTCCGGACGGGAGTCCCTTTACTCCCATCATGTCCAGAGGATGTGGCTCAATCCTGGCCTGGATGTGAGAGAGAGTCCCCTGATGTGTGGTTCTCCTCTGTCACCTTGGTGCTGACCTCTGTGCAGGTCCAGACTCTGAACATCAGCGTGGTGAATAGAGTGAGCACTCAGAGTGCCAGTGTAAAGGTGTGTGGCTATGAGGCGGTGTCAGGACTCCACGTAGAACCATATGGACACCTGAGGGTGCTGGTGGACACCTCACAGGTAAAAGTGTCACCACCGTCTCTCTCTCTCTCTGTGCAGTCTGTGCACACAAACACAAATATAAACTTTACGAAGAATCTGGCTAAAAAACAAACAAAAAACTTTTTTGTGCCTTTTTCAAAAAGCTTCTCTTTGTTATGTGATCTCTAATGTCATCATCTCCCACTATCTCAGGTCTTTACAGCAAAGGTGGAAAGTGGTTCCTCAGTGAAAGTCACCTGGGCGATTGACAACCTGGATGAGTTTGCCTATGAGGGAGAATCCTACACTGTACTCCTCAACAAACCTGCTGCGTATAATCTATTGGTAAGATACTAAGCCGAAAATAGCAGATCTACGGTGTAGAGGGGAAAAAGAGTAGACCAAGTACAGAGCCAACGGTCAAGTTTACTAAATGTAGAGTTTTTAAGTGGTTAAATGTCTGAAAACACACAAAAAAAAACATTAATTTGATAGGCTTTGATAGTGCTGTCAAACAATCTATGAAATCTATAAAAAAGTTTAATCTGCAACACAATGTTATACAATATGTAGTGGGGGTCCCTGCTTCATCTGTCTCTCAGCTAAAAACGTTGAAGACTGCTGCACTAAGACATTGATATGACACCCAACACAGTAATGGATCCGTCTGTCCGTCATTCTAGGTGACAGCTTCCAACCCGGTGAGTTCCCAGACCCAGGAGATCCGTCTGACTGCTGATGTTGCGACTCCGCTGTCTGAGCCAGAGTTCTTGTCTGTCAGTGAGGTCGTAGCCGTAGCCACCGCACGCCTCTACACCATCAGACTCAAAGTGGACATATCCTTGGCGGTCACCGTTAGGTACACATATACTGGGTTGTACACATATACTGTACTGTTGTACTATTATATTTTTATCCACAGATATCCTCCCATAACATTCTTGAAATGATGTATGAATATAATCACCAGCTACAAACAACATAATCATTTTGTTGCAATATTATACTTGATCAATGTGATGTGAAAATTCATGTGGCTGTATATCCTGTAGTTGGGACTTTGGGGAGATGGGCAGCCAGGTGAACCACACCCATCCCGCTCCATGTCAGACCACAGAGGGGCTTGTGGACAGAGGAGAGAGACAAGTGTATGTCCAGGACACTGTTAGCCACTCCTACCATGCTCCAGGTAAACACACAGGCACAGAAGCACAGATATTAATAGGCCTACATCAGATGAATGCTGTCAAATTTGAGATATTGCTCATGAATGTTTCAGATACCTAAGTATCACTTTCCAGAGCTGTAATGATACACAAGTTAAAAGTTTGGTTTGAAATGGTGTAGGGAAGCGTTCTTATTTTACCCATATAGGCTGTTGCATCCTTGGCTTTGTGCACCTATTAAAGGTAGGCAACAAATAGTGAGAGAAAATATAGCTTCTGTGTTATTATTTCTTGCCACTGTATTTGGGCCCTCTGATATCTCGCAGCTCCTAGTATCTCTCGACCAATCAGGAGAACTCTATGAACTTGACCAGCCTGTTAATCATGCACACATGGGGCGGCAGTGTCTCAGGGGTAGAGTGGCCGGGTAGAGTGAACTGGAAAACCGCAAGGTTCCCAGTTCGATCCCGGGCTGGGGCGCTCCCCTAGAGTTAGTGTCGAAGTGTCCTTGAGCAAGACGCTGAACCCCTAATGAGCAGGTTGGTGCCTTGCATGGTTTCCTCCGCCATCGGTGTATGACTGTGTGTGTGAATGGGTTAATGGCACAATCAATGTAAAGCGCTTCGGATAGAAGCGCTATATAAATGCACCATTTACCATTTACACATGCATGATTGACAGGTTGTAGTGGTTCAGGCTATGCAGTGTCGTACTTTGTATACAATGTTTGAAAGCCAGTATACTCAGTGTATAAAATATATATATATATAAAACAATCATTTACAGATGATGAGAGCGTGATGACATGTTTGCGTCCAGACAGACAATATTGATGAATGTAGCAACAGTAAACTATTGGCAAAATTTGCATTACCCAAAGTTGCCTTTTATGTATACCTTTAAGCCTTTTTATGTTTGTAGCAGACTCCTACTTATATAATGCTGCACATGGGTGGTTTAGAAATGAATAGAAAAAAACATTACATTATTTTTTGTGTTCCATGTAGGTGAATACACACTTCAAGTCCAAATCTCCAACATATACGACAGCATTGAGGCATCCATGAAGATAAAGGCCCTCCATCCTTTAAGTCATCTGCTCATTTCCTCCTCCTCTCCCGTTGCCCGTGTCAACCAGACCCTCCTTTTTGATGCTTCAGCAGAGCCCTCTCCCTATGGCGCTGTCTTCACATGGAACTTTGGGGATGGATCCAAAGCTGATCATGGGCTCCGCAGTCAAGTTACCCACATGTTCGTACGTGTTGGGGTTTACAACGTCACAGTGAGTGCTAACAACTCCATGACTGCGCTGACCGCTTGGCTCACTGTCAACGTTATGGAGGGAGTCACTGGATTAACAGTGCGCTACAACGGGCCCAATGAGCTGAATTCTGTTACAGAGATGATAGGTCAGGTGACCACAGGCTCAAGTCTCATCTGGGACTTTGACTTTGGTGACGGGTCACGGCAGGCTAACCGCTTGGATACATTTGCTTTGCACACTTTCAGATCACCAGGGACCTATGTAGTTGATGTTACTGCCTCTAACTCGGTCAGCAAAGCTCATCAGTTGATCAATGTAGAGGTCTATAAGTTGACCATAACTGGAATACTCCCTTCAGAGTGTGTCAGGAGTAGAAGAGAGATACAGCTTAGCGCTCAGGTGAATGGGAATATATCCACACTGGCTTTCCATTGGAGCTTCGGAGATGGGTCTCCATTGAGTGTGGTGAGGGGAAATCCCACCGCCATCCATTCATTTTCAACACACGGGATGTTTAATGTAAACCTAACCGTGTGGAGCATTATTACGTCTACTACATACAATGTTAGTGTCTGTGTTGAAGCCCCTATAAGTGACCTAACCATTCAGCCATCAAAGGTTGCTGTGGCAGTTGGCGAGCTTGTGTGTTTCAGAGCATTAGTTTACCCTGAACAGACTACCGGTTACCAGTTTATGTGGTGTGACAGCTCCTGTAGTCGCTCTACTTCTCCTGGGAATTCTCAGACGTGCTTGGTGTGTGAGGAGGACGGTGTCGAAGATGTGACAGTGGTGGCGAGTAACCAAGTCAGCAATCGAACAGCCAACGCCACCGTTGCCATCCAAAGACCTGTGAGCAACCTCTCCATGGCACACGACGGCCAGAGTGATATACTAACAGCCAATACGATGACTTCATTTTGGCTTGCCAGTTGCACAGGCACCAATGTTTCTGTGCTGTGGGACTTTGGAGACGGTTCTCCAGTGGAGGAGAAACGTAATGCCTCTCATGTGTTCACCTCCCCGGGCCCTTTCACTCTCACCGCCACGGCATACAATGTAGTTAGCAGAGACTCTGTCACTCTCAAAGTTAACGTTTTCCATCCTGTGTCAGACCTTACGCTTCATGTCAAACAGCCGTATGCAGTTGCAGGAGAAGAAACTGTTATAACAGCACTTAGCAGTGCTATTAGCAGCACCAACTACTATTGGTCAGTTGATGGTATGATGACAACCAAACAGGGGACGTATCAATTTAGATATGTCTTCCCTAAACCGGGAGCATATCATGTCAGAGTTATAGCCCAAAACGCGGTGAGTGACAGGGAGACAACTATTTTAGTTGAGGTCTTTGAAAGGATAGAGGGACTTCACATTGAATGTCAAAGTCTGATCGATATGAAATACATAGAAACCAGAAAGAGTGTGCGATTTGTTGCTTCACTGAGCCGTGGCTCTAATGTCACTTATCACTGGCTTGCAACACAAACCCGAGCTACTGACAACCACATGAGTGCTGGTGATGGAGAGCTTTTTCAGCTATTGGTGGAATCCCCAGGTTATATCTCTATTCAGTTAACAGCAACTAACCAGCTGGGCGAGATAAGCAGCTACATTTCTGTTGTGGCAGTAGAGAGGGTGACAGGAGCAAACATAGTAACACGGACAGACACGGCGGCAGCTGGACAAGCTGTGAATATCTCCGTAATCGTGGTAACTGGGTCGGACCTCCGGTATCTTTGGCACGTGAACTCTGACCCCTCGCCCCTGCAGACGGAAGTGCCCTTCCTTCTCCACACTTTCATGACACCGGGCCATTGCCCTGTCAAAGTCTCGGTGCAGAATGTTCTGAGCCACAGTGATGTAACCACACAGTTTGTAGTCCAGGAGGAGGTTGGAGGAATAGACTTTCAAATAGACAGACACGCACATCCTTTTTTTGTCAACACAAGTGCTCCTGTGGCACTCCATGGACTTAGCCATAAAGGCAGTGATCTGCAATGTGACTGGAAAGTCGACAAAAGTGCCAAACACACTCTGTTCATAGGCACAGGACGGTCCCTTATCTACACTTTTACAGAAGCAGGCGTCTACAAGGTGACTCTGAATGTTTCAAATGGGATTAGCTGGCAGACAGTCTCGCACAGTGTCACAGCTCAAGATGCTATAAAAGGCCTCACACTGAACATTAGCAAGTCCCCTCTCTGTACCGAGGAACAAGTCATTTTTAGCCCAATTATTTCCAAAGGAAGCAATGTAAGTTTCGTTATAAGTTTTGCTAAGTTAGATCCAACTCATAGACAGGACATCGTTGAGGGACATTTTATCACATCTAGCCTTCCTGCTGGGACACATTTAGTGACAGTACATGCATGGAACCAGGTCAGTAGCTCACAGGTGACATCTTCAATTCTAGTCGCTGAGCGTATTGTTAGTTTACAGTTGGTTAACTGTTGTTCCACTGCTCTAGAAGCAGAGAAGAAAGTCACTTTTAAAGCAGACGTCCAAAGTGGATTTCCAGCTACCTATACCTGGACGTTCCACTTGGAGGGGTTCAAGCCTTCATGGGCCGGAGGACAGGAAGTAAGCTTCTCTTCACCTGGAAGTGGTGCATTGACTGTTAGTGTGGTGGCCAGCAACGGTGTGTGCTCACAGACCCTGAAAGAGACCATGACAGTTCAATGGCCTGTTAAGGAGGTGACGGTTGTCTGTCAGTCAGTGGAAATATTTACTGGATATGCCGTTAATTGTTCTGCCCAAGCGAATGGTGGGAGTAGCCTTAAGTTCCTTTGGGACTTTGGAGACTCGGCTGAAGTGGTGGTCACAGACCTCAACTCGGCCATTCATACATATCATGTTGCTGGGGGGTACAGCATGGGAGTCCAAGTTTTCAACAATGTCAGTCAAGCGTCCGCACGACAACATGTGGAGGTGAAAGAGCTCCAATGTTCCCTCCCAAACGCCTCCTTAGTTCAAGGCCAGTCCACTATCTTCAGGACAAGGCCCAGCTTCTTTGAAGCCACTGTGGACGTCAACGGCTGCTCTGCTTATAAGACCACCTATCGATGGGAGATTTTAGCAATGTCCGACTGCGCGGAGAGTGATGCAGATTTCACCGGGAACACGGTATCCCTTAGCAGTGAGGTGGATGTTTCTTCGCCCCTGCTTTTCCTGCCGAAGCATGCTCTGGAGACAGGACAGTATTGCGCGATATTCACAATGCAATACCAGGGGACTCCTCTATTTGTTCGTCGAAAGATCGGCGTTACAGTGGTCCACTGCCCTCTCGTGGCCATCATTAAGGGAGGCTCACACAGACTCTGGCCCAGTCTCTGTGACCTCTTCCTGGACGGCTCTGAATCACGTGATCCCGATGTTGAACCAGGAGTTGAGGACCAGCTGCAGTATCACTGGACCTTCATGACTGAGGTACAGCCCTCTTACCCTAGTACTTGCCCTCTTGCCCTAGTACTACAAATGTGTACTATACTGTGCTGATGGTATTGGTCAGGCCATCAGAATATCAGAAATAGTTAATAACTGATTAATTGGGCATGACGAGTGACAAGCTGACAAAGAACATGGACATACAGGAATCACGTTAGACAGTGCAGAACAAACTTTCACACGATGGAGTCTATCGTGTGAATGTAGGTTCTGCACTGTGTTGTGTGATGGCTGTCTAGTTTAGTCTATTGGATAGACTAGAAACTAGATAGCCATCACTCAACACAGTGCTTAATTTATAGGTAGTATAGTAGATACAGAAACAGTATAAGATATGTACGACAGTATGGACAAAATCAAATATCACAATATTGTTTTGGTAGCACTTGCTTTGCATCCCATGTGTATAATGCATCATGAACTTACTTATAAGGCATTATAATATGCTCATAATCAGATTTATAAGAGCTCATAAATACTCATAATGCTTTATAACCATAACCATAACAGATTATAAGGCCTTTTATAATGACTTAGAAGTATCAAGTGTTATAATACTTCATAATTGCTGCCAAATTGGTAACAGTTGCTATGCATCCCAAATTAATTCTCATTGTTATAATCCATTATAATCAATTGATAATGCTTTATTATCACTGTTATAATGTGTCATAACCATTATAATGCATTATTACAATGCGTTATACTACGATTATAAGTTATTATAAGGGGTCATTTGTTACTTTATAATCATTTTATAAGGCTTTATTATTACGTTTATAATGCCTTATTATAACTTATAAGGCGTTATACTGTGATTATAAGTTATTATAAAGTGAACATTTGTGACATTATGATCATTTTATAAGGTGTTATTATTCCATTTGTATTGCCTTTAAATCACTGTTATAATGCATTATAATTACTGTTATAATGCATTACACTATGATCATAAGTTATTATAAGTGGCCATTTCTTACTTTATGATCATTTAATAATGCTGTATTATAACGTATAAAATGCCTTATACTCACTGTTATAACGCATTTTAATCACTGTTATAATGCCTCATTATCACTTATAGTGCATTATAACTGTGATTATAATGCATTATAGCAGTGATAATAAAGGATTGATTATAATGGATTATAAATATGAGAATACATTTTGGGTTGCATAGCAAGTGTTACGAAGTGGGTAGCAACTATGAAGTATTATAATACTTGACATTATAAGTCATTATAACATGCTGTATAATGTGTTATGATTGCATTATACGTTGTTATGAGTATTTATAACTGTAATCATCACGTGTTATAAGCATAATACAATAAATGTATACTTGAACTTATAAGTCATTATAACAAGCTTTATAATGTGTTATGGTTATGGTTATAAAGCATTATGGTTATTTATAAGCTCTTATAAATATGATTATAAAGGATTATGATCAGATTACAATGCCTTATAAGTATGTGTATAATGCGTTATACACATGGGATGCATAGCAAGTGCTACCATTGTTTTTACAGAATACCTTGATATCGATATTGTGGCGATAATATCACATTGTGATGATAATGTATATAATTTCTTTCAAAAATAGCAAAGAATAGCAGATCTACAAGCTCACAATGAGTTGTATCGCAACACATTGTGAACTTGTAGAGTTTGTAAAGCTGTGAAAGTATATGAGATTAAAACCAGGAAAAGACAACACTCAGGAAAAAGACAAATCATGATATTAACAACATCCCAGACGATATCTAGTCTCATATCACGATATCAATATGATATCAATACTTTTCCCTGGCCTAGTACAACATTATGTAGTATGACATTCAGGTGTATTAGAGTAATGCAGTAGCTGCCCTATAATTGGAATAAGGACAACTTTAATGAGGCTATATTTCCTCTAACAGTCTGTGTTCATACTTGCAGAACGCCACAGAGTCTTTCGGCCAGACAATAAGGAGTAATGGCAGCAGTTTAACTGTGCTCAGTACTGAACTAGACCTTGGCAGGGTCTACGTTTTCACCCTTACCGTCCACAAAGCAGGGAGGACGCCTGTCTCTACCATCCAGTCTGTGAGTAAATGATATAATCTCACTTTTTACTCGCATAATGTGTGGAAATATGGTTACAGTAACTTACATTCACTGATCTTTAATCACATGAACCCTAGCATCCCTATTCTGGTCAGGTCAGAATAGACTAACATTTGGTGAGAATAGGCCAACATTCACCAAAAATAGCATGTTTACAAGCTCCCACAGATCTAAAAGCTTGTAGATCGGCTATTTTTGGTGAATAGATAGTGTAGAGGAAAAAAAGGAGGGGACCAAGTATAGACCCCTGGGGCACTCCTGTCAACAAAGTATACAGTATACTGTATAGAGTTTAGGTGGTTAATGGATTGGCAGTCTAGTAATATTAAACCTGTACAAACCAACATTTAATTTACATTGTTGTGTTTGTGCAAAGCGTTGTCTTGGCAGTGCCTCTTTAGGGAACACCTTTTCTGTTTCTCATTTTTAGGTTTCACTGAGTGATGCTCCTGTGCTTCCTGTGAGCGTGGAGTGTGTTTCCTGTTCAGCCCTCAACTCAGCCCACCACGTCTCTTACAGCATCCCCATAGTTCTGTCAGGACATTGTGAACAGTGTGATGAACATGCGCAGGTACTGTAACACACACACAGCTAAACTAGTCCTGTCAGAGCCATCCCGTTTGTATGCGAGAGCTGGCGAACACTTCTGGGAACTCAGATTAATTGTGAACAAACGTACTTTACCACTTAAGCCGTGTATACTCTATACTAATATATCATGTGACAAATAGCGAAAACAGCTAATCTACAAGCTCTCGAGCTACAAGTGTGTTTGTAAATCGGGGTTACAGAAGCAAATCAAACCCTGATGAACGTGCACAGGTTAACACTAGTCCTGTCAGGACATTGCGAACAATGTGATGACTATGTACAGATAATCCTTGTTTTATACTCTGTCATATTATACTGTAGTGTCGCGTGGCGAAAATAGCAAATCTACAAGCTCACAACGAGCACAACGGCGCCCGATATAGGCGTTTGACAAAACTATTAATCAGGCTAAACACTGGTCCTACAGCTCATTGAATGCCTGCTGACGGATAGACACATACAAAGGAACATTCAGTTATATAATCTAATATGAATATTTAATTACAGTACAAATGGAGTGCACAGGAGGACAAGAGCGGCATGACCCTTGACCTTAACAAGGTCACTACCTCCACAGGGGGTCATTCCCCTGACTTGGTGGTCCGATCAGGAGTCCTACAGGACGGACAGGGTTATACCTTTACCCTCAATGTGACCCAGCCAGGCGGAGGGCAGTGGGGCAGCGCCAGCCTGAGTCTGCTACCCAACCATCCGCCCTATGGGGGGCACTGTTCTCTCAAGCCAGAATCAGACATACGCCCGCTAGAGACAGTGGTCACCTACAATTGCACAGGTATGCCATTGTGGCAGGTTCCAACTTTGAAAAAGAAGTGATTAGTGTTGGGTTTCTATTATACACCATGATCCACCAACACACGCATGCACACACTCACGCATGCAACACACACACATGCTGCATGCTGTTGATTTTCCTGTACAAGTCATTTGATTTGTAGATTTTTTTAATAATTCTCCTCAGTTTTATTCTGTGCAGTGTGCTATGCAGTGGTGGAAAGTATCTAAGTACATTTACTTAAGTACTGTACTTTTACTTCTATTCCACTACAGTACATCTCAGAGGCAAATATTGTACTTTTACTCCACTACAATTATTTTAAAACTTGAGTTACTAGTTACTTTTAAGATATAAATTATGATATTATGAAACATACATTAACCACTTTAGCCCTATTTTATACATAGGCTACTTGTAGATCTGCTATTTTCAAATATTTTCGTACTTTTACTTTTGGTACTTTAAGTACATTTTGATGCCAATACTTTGGTACTTTTACCCAAGTAAATTTGTAATTCTGGACTTTTACTTGTAACAGAGTATTTCTATATTGCAGTATTGGTACTTACTCAAGTAAAGAATTTGAGTACTTTTTCTACCACTGGTGCCATGACCAGTCCAGTGTAGTAAACAACTCTGCCCTCTAGTGGTCAAATCATGCAACTATGTATTTTGCTAATAGATGGTCTGTGTTGGTCATCATTGTCCAGGTTGGCAGGATGAAGACAGCGAGTCCTCTCAGCTGATCTACACCTTCCAGGTGGTACCATGCAGGGCCACTGGCACTGTGTGCCCCCGGCACACACTCTACAGGTGAATACTGAAGCACCACACAGACCAGAACCATTTCCAGAATTTTTTTATTGATTAAATACTTTATTAACAGTTTACAAAAAGTACTAAAATAGCACATCTACAAGCTCTCATTGTGACGAGTTGTGAACTTGTAGATCAGATATGTTGTATTCAGCATACAATGAAGTGTATATACTGTAGGTCTTAAATGGTTAAGGTATGGGCTTTAATATACTTTATTGTGTTGTGTTAACTTCCGCAGGGGCACTCGTTCAACATTTGGCACCCTGGTTCCTGTGGGCAGTCCTGGGCCAGAACAACACGTGTCTTTTATCACAGTTACCTTGTTGGTAGAGGACCATCTGGGGGCAAAGGTCATCGCGCTAGACAGGTGACCTACTGCAGTGGTTGTCGTTTCAAGGACCCACCAGTTTGGTATACATTAGACCATCCCTACCCCGTAACTCAGAGTTACAGATCTGTAAGCGTGCATTTGGTTCCGAACTATCAATCATTTCGCTGGGGACCCCCTGGAACCCCTTCAAGGACACCTCTGGGGGTCCCCAGACCCCACTTTGAGAACCACTGACCCACTGTCCATGGAGCTTTTAAACACACCTTACTTTACTTGTCTGTCATCGTCATGTGTGATGCGTTTTAATAAAACTAAATAAATAAATACAGTCCAAAATGTGTGTTTAATGATCTGTGTTCCTGTTTTCCAGAATGTTGACAGTAGTGGTGCCCCCTGCAGGCGGTGAGGTGACCAGTCAGTGGTTGAGGAACAACAGTCAGACGGAGCTGTGGGTTTTACTCCAACGTGGCAACCCCCAGGAGCTTATCCCATACACCATAGCTCTCACTAGCCAGCTCAACCAGGTATAGCTGTCTGTTTCACCCGCTCTTACTGCAAGGGTTCTCAACCTGTGGGTCGGGACCCCCAGGGGGGTCCACACGTGATTTTGGAGGTCCGCCCGGATGACAGTGATGACAATTTAAGCCTTTTTAAAGAAAAGAAAGAAAAGAAAAAAGACCATTACTGCAACAAAAGTAATCAACAAACTATACAATAAAAACTGGTCTAACATTGGCCAAATTGTCAAATAATATAAGAAAGAGGCAAAAAACAATATCTGTGGAACCGAGTCAAACTAAATGTAATGCCTCAACTCCTACAATTCTAAGTGTTTGTCCTCAGTTCAAATATGATTCTTTTGGGGGTTCGTGGCCTGAAAAGGTTGAGAACCACTGTCTTACTGCATATCAGTGGTCAAAATCTCAAGCCACACCTGTATTTATCTGTGAATATCCTCTAACACATGTTATCACTCTCATCACTCTGTAAATGTTTATCTGCCAATTGCAAATATGAAGTTGAACCACTCAACCCCTATTTCATACTGCATGCACATTTAAAATCTACAAACTGCTTATACGCAATTCTTTCCGCCTTACTCTTGTATCTAGTTGTATATACTGTATTGCAATAATAATGCACAATCCCAAGGCACACCTGGACACCGTTTGAGAACCACTGCTGTGTATACGCACATATGGCTGCTCTCAAATCAAATCTAAATAAAATATTTATAGCTCCAGAGTACAGTTAAAGATGTTGTGCCAAGTGTGCGGTATGTATTCACCTGTTCACCTCACCACAGATGGAGTCTGGAGGGAGTGTTCAGGAGCTCAGGGACAGGAGGGAGATCCGGGGGAACGTGACTCGAGCCCTTGCATCTCTCCCTGTCTCCTCATTACAGGATGTGGATCAGATCAGCTCAGCCCTGGCCCAGTCCACTGTGAGTTTGCACAGCTGCCTTTCAATTATAATCAACATACGGTATTTCTCATGATGATGAGCCAATCCAATCCAATCCAATCTTTATTTATAGAGCAAAAACAACACAGTTGAACAAGTTAAAAGTTCAGTTCGGTTCAGTAAGAAAAATTCCCCAAAATATATAAATATAAATAATATAAATAATTGGCCAAAACACATTAAGACACATGAAGACACCATAACACAGTAAGTGACTCTAAAAGATTCAAGATAACATTTTAAAACAGGCAAGGTTTGAGCCACAGTTTGGGGGCTACAGCTGATGACGATGACGACGACGACGATGATGATGATGATTTTGATGATGATGATGATGGTTAGGTTAGGTTGATGATTAGGATGATTGATTATGATTAAATGAGACAGGTTAATATATTTCAATTTAAAGCAGGTTCATAAAAAAAATATATATATATGTATAAATCCTCTTTACCAGAACCATGAGTTTCATAACCCTCTGCTGTTCATCACGTTTGTATAACACGAAGACGTGTTATTTCCAGGCTGTTGCCAGCGAGGTGGTTTGTGAGGGCTGTCAAGAGAAGGTTCTGGAGGCTGTGGCGAAGATGATCTACGTGATGGAGGAGCAGACGAGCGCCGGTGTTGCAGCAGCTGTTGACACAGGAAGGAACATCCTCAATGTTCTAGGTCAGTGTTTCCCAAACAATGGCTCGACTCGTGGACCCATTCTGTGTCATGGACCCGTTTTTATGGGTAAAAAATGTATTAAAAATAAATAAATAACACATTTCCCAAAGATAATTTTTTACATTTTTCTAAAATAACAGATCCTGTAGATCAGCTATATTTTCTGTTTTTGAAATAGTGGATAATTCATAATGTATTTTTGTACATTTTGGTGAAGACTGAAAAAAGTCTGGGAACTCTTGTGCTAGGTGCTGGCCAACCACAGTTTCCCATTTCATCACTTGATGCTTCTTGTGCACAAATGAGTGTCAGATTGGCTGAAAATCCTTTGCTGTCGGTCTCTTCAGGTAGCACTTTGGCTGCGGCGTCTGAACCTCCCGGTGGAGACAGCCATCTCTCGGCCTTCACAAGCACACCGCAACCAGCCACCAAAAGCGCTCAGTCTGCAGTGGCCCATGCCGGGGCCCTCATGCGCTCTCTGATGCGTTCGAGTGTGCGCGGCGAGGAGCCGCTCTCGCTCGTCAACTCTCGGATCACCGCCGTCGGTTTCCGTGGAAACCCCTCCGATCTCCTCTGCGCTCAGAACAGCTCTCCGAAGCGGACCGGCGTCCGGTATCGACCGACCCCCTCTCCTTCCTCGCCCGCCGAAACGCCAGAGACCCCCGTCTGTCCTTTCTTCATCCCGGTGCCCCTCGCCGCTCAGCTGAAGAGTCAGAGCTCAGAGGTGGTGCAGATACTGGTCGGTGTGGACGGGAGGGCGGAGACCAGCGCCTTGCAGACTGGAGCTGACCCCCCTATCTCCACCACCCTGGCTGCCATGGAGTTCACCACCGCGCGGGGTCAGCCCATACCCATCAATGATCTGGACTCAGACCAGGCCATAAGAGTCACCCTCCCCAACCGACGCCTCCTGGGCGCCGGCGTAGCAGGGGGAGGAGCTGGATATAGATTTGGGTCTGAGGTTTGGAATCGGAGCCCAGACCGCGTAGATGGGAATGGGCCGAGTCCTTTAGGGTTGAACCTGACCCTCCCCTCTGAAGGATGGACAAACTTTACCGTCAAAGCAGTGGACGGACTGGCGGACAATGCGGGGCTATTCATCGCTTTTAAATTCAATCTTGTTCAAGGTACGGCAGACATTTTTAGTGGCTAATGATGAGTCTGATTAACGCTGTAACCGTTTTTTTCTGTAATCAGCCTCTATCTGTTATTAATGACTGAGAAACTATGATCCGCACAATATATGTTTAACAATCATTCACCCAATTTTTTTTGCAAGGCCAATCTCATTCTATTTAACTACATCTAGGTGCTATTCCTTTGACCTCTGGACGTGTGAGGATAGAAGTGACCACCATCCAGACAAACCCTGCTTCATCTCAGTGTTCCCTCATCAGAGAACTAACCTTCAATCTCCCTGCTCAGACTAGCTTCAAGGAGGAAACCGTCTTCCTCTCTCCGCTGTGAGTAAAGATTTTTTGGTCACTGAGATTTCTTTCTCAGTAACAATACTAGACCATGGGTCTTCAACAAAATCAAATTTTTGTGTGATGGGGGGGACGTTTGCCAAGAATAGCCGATCTACAAGCCCAGAACGCGTCGTCGTTTGTGTAAACAAACAAACAAAAAACATTAATTTACACAGCACCGATGAGAGCGCTGTCAAAGAAGTCTATGAACCTATCTATGGAATCTATGAAAAGGTTTAGTCTGCAACACAATTGTATACATTTTGCAGTGGGGGTCCCTGCTTCATCTCTCTCTCTCTCCCAGCTAAGGGAACCTTGTCCTGAAAAACGTTGAAGACCCCTGCACTATAGACGTTTACTTCCATGTAGGCCTATACACATTTTGGCATGAACTACTACTACTTTTACTGACTTAATTTTGCCTCCAAAACAGGTTGAACGGGACAGAGAGACATCTCTCCGTCAGCCTGAACTCCTCTCTGGGTGCCGGCGGTCCTGTCCTGGCGTCAGTGTGCGTGTTCAGCTCTCTGTGTCAGTACTACAACGTGACGGAGAGGCGCTGGAGCAGTGGCGGTATGCAACCACTGGAGGGCAGCACACTGCGTTCGGCACACTGTCTCACCCAGCACCTCTCCATGTTTGGGGCCAGTCTGTTTGTTCATCCTGGGGCTGTGGTGCTGCTGCCACCGGTACGCAAACAAAGTGCTCATCTCAATCATCCATTTTGCACAACAGTCACTTTGATTGATCGATTGATTTTGCTTTCCACATTCACATCATTGCACATCCATCCAGATCACTGATTTGTTGAAGATAACATGTCGTCGCTGTCGAGCAGAAACCTCTTATTTCCATGTTTTATCTTTTATGCGTTTTTCCGTAAATGAATGCCCTACTTGATCACGCTACAGCGTCACATCTAAAGTAGCAGATCTGCAAGCTTTTGAGCTTGTAGATCAGCTACTTTTGCTATTTTTGAATCCTGAAAAGTAACTGTTTTGGACAAATGAGGTTTCCACCCGACAGAGACGATATACCTCCTGTGTTTGGTGGTGAACCAGAATACAATGTAATGGTTTTCTTTCTCCATCCATCCATCCATCCATCCATCCATCCTTCCTTCCTACAACCCCCCAGTCTAGTGGTCCAGTGCGTAACATGGTGGTGGGCATTGTGTGTGCCATCCTTGTTCTGATGCACCTGCTGCTGGGGCTCATTGCCCACAAACTGGACCACCTGGAGGGCCTGAGCCGGGGCCAGGTGCCTCTGTGTGGCCGACCGGGCCTGTACCACTACAGGGTTCTGGTCAAGACCGGCTGGAGACGGGGTGCAGGTCAGAGAAGGAAATCATGATGAATGATGACAACGATAACTAATGATAAATAATATATTATAATGGCAGTAGGCTCTGAAAAAGCTAATTCCCCAGGCAATCAGTTTTATGAACGATTGACACTACAGGTCTATTCTATTGCCTGTGTGGACAAGGACCTCAAACTTTATCCTATCCTGTCCTATATTAAAATTGGCTTAAGGGAGGCTGACTGGCGGCCATACTTTTCAGAATTCAAAAATCTCGTATACGAGCACTCTTGTGTACTCGTACACAAGATGTCACAAATGTAAACATCTTGAATTTTGAATAACGATGACGATGCAACAGATTCATGGTGATTCTCTTTCACGGTGTTTGGAAAATGTCACACAACATTTTATCCGTCATAAACAAAGTATAATGCGGATGCTTTGGTATACGTCCCACATCCACCATCAGGTACCAGCGCCCACGTTGGCATCAACCTGTACGGCGTGACCAAGAGCGGCTCTCGCCATCTGCAGAGGGACGGTGCCTTTCAGCGTGGCGGCCTGGACCAGTTTCATCTGGAGACGGATGACAACCTGGGAGAAGTGTGGAAGATTCGCATCTGGCATGACAACACAGGTAAACAATAGGCCCGGTGGTGACTCACAGTATGTCTGGGGGATAGGAGTTTTGTGTCCATGTTTGTGTGTGTATGAGATGCGCACGCATGTGTGTGTGTGTGTGTGTGTGTGTGTGTGTGTGTGTGTGTGTGTGTGTGTGTGTGTGTGTGTGTGTGTGTGTGTGTGTGTGTGTGTGTGTGTGTGTGTGTGTGTGTGTGTGTGTGTGTGTGTGTGTGTGTGTGTGTGTGTGTGTGTGTGTTTGTATTACTATACTTGTGAGGACCAAACGTCCCCACAAGTATAGTAGAATTTGAGAAATAGACATTTGAAGATAAATGGATGTTTTATGGTTACAAAATATTTTGAGATATTTGTACAATTTAAAAAAATAGCCAATCTACAAGTTCATAAACGGTCGCAGCACGACACGTTGTGAGCTTGTAGATCTGCTATTATAGTGTGGCTATTTTCAGCTATGTTCAAGGCCGTCCTAAAATGTAATTCAAAACTGTGTGTGTGTGTGTGTGTGTGTGTGTGTGTGTGTGTGTGTGTGTGTGTGTGTGTGTGTGTGTGTGTGTGTGTGTGTGTGTGTGTGTGTGTGTGTGTGTGTGTGTGTGTGTGTGTGTGTGTGTGTGTGTGTGTGTGTGTGTGTGTGTGTGTGTGTGTGCGCGCACACGCACGTGTTGGGGTGTCCACAGGCTTGGATCCTTCCTGGTACGTACAGCAGGTGGCAGTGTGGGACCCTCAGACTGACCACATGTTCTTCTTCATTGTGGAGGACTGGCTCTCTGTGGAGGATGATAAGAATGGCACTGTGGAAAAGTTCGTTCTGGCCTCATGTGAGTTCACACACTTTTACGAGCAATTGATATTTGGTTGCGTGCTGGTGTGACAAGTCAAGTCAAGTCACATTTATTTACATAGCACATTTCATACAACAAGCGCCGAATGTGCTTCAAAATAAAAGAAAGGAATACAAAGGTCAGCAATCACACAAATACACATAATTGATTAACACATGAGAATGAAATGAATTAAAATAAAGTGCAAATAAAAACAATATAACTACCGTACTCACTCCAAACCTAGCTGAAAGCTTTTGAAATAGATTCGATTTTTAGTTTGTTATTTAAAAGAAAAGACACTGTTTACAGCTGGTATAGCTCCTGGTCTAATCGATCAGCTTAATCTAACTTAATCCCAGGAATCTTACATTTTAAGATTAAAGGTAGAGTAAGTTATATATATATTTTTTTTGTCAAAAAGGTTAAAGTACTATATTCTGATGGTAATCATTGCTACAGAGCGTTTGTTCGGTCACAGGGGTCTCTCCAGCTCTTTAGTAAACAGAAAATAGTAAATTTTCAGGTAGGTGACACAATTTATGCTAATCAGGAGAGAGCACTGAAAATGCATTTTCTGTTTAATAAAGAGCTGGAGAGACATGGGAGACTCCTTTTACTGAACAAACACTCTATAGCAATGAGTACTATCAGAATATAGAGCTATTTAACACTTATTTTAACCAAAGTAAATCACTTACCCTACTTTTAAGTTTGATTAGTCTCCTAAATTCAATCAGGCTCGTGAACGATCACAACAGGGACAAACGAAAAGAAATGTCGGAAAAGTTGCCTCACCTCCTCCTCCATCCATCCATCCATCCATCCATCCATCCATCCCCAGGTCCAGAGGAGCTCTCAGACTTCCGGCGTGTTCTCTCCTCTCAGCTGGTGTTTGGACTGACGGAGCGCCACCTGTGGCTGTCGCTGTGGCGACGCCCGGGGCACAGCCGCTTCACCAGGGGTCAGAGGGTGACCTGTGGTGCCGTCCTGCTGCACCTCTACCTGGCAGTGGGGGCGCTGTGGTACGGCGCTGTAGGGAGCGAAGGACACAGGTGAGAGGGCCCAAGTTTGTAGTATTCATAAAACCAGGAATCAAGTTTAGTTAGAATATTGTTACTTCCGGTTCCCTCACAACTCAAATTCGATGGGTTTTTCTGCCTCCACCGGTGACAGCCGTGGCCGAAGGCATTATGTTTCTGGGTTGTCCGTCCGTCCGTCCGTCTGTCCGTCCGTCCCAACTTTGTGAATGCGATGTCTCAGGAACACCTTGAGGGAATTTCATGATAACTAGCACATAATGTCCACTTGGACACAAGGATAAACTGATTAGAAGTAGGTGGTCAAAGTTCAAAGGCCAAGGTCACTGTCACCTCACAAAAAATGTTCCTTCACTACAACTACATAATACTGTATGAGTCTGCACAGTAATCTCCTGAGGGACAGTGGTGTAAAGTAACTAAGTACATTTACTAGTATTGTACTAAGTACAATTTTGAGGTATATCCAATTTTCTGTATTTTTACTTCTACTCCACTACATCTCAGAGGCAAATATTGTACTTTTACTCCACTACAATTATTTGAAAACCTTAGTTACTTTGTAGATTTTGATTGTTATTACAAAACATACATTAACCACTTCAGCCCTGTATACATTTCGGCCATTTGAAAATAGCCGAAAAGATTTTTATACATTTTATAAATTTGAAAACTGGGACATTTGCATAATGAGTACTTTCTACTTTTGGTACTTTAAGTGTATTTTGATGCCAATGCTTTTGTACTTTACTCAAGTACATTTTGAATTCCGGACTTTTACTTACAGACTATTAAAAAAAATTGAATACTGTGTAACCAGTTGAGTAGATGTCCTTACAATTCACTGGGTTGTTGTCGTTCTTCTTTGCTTTGTACTAGTGGGACAGTTTCAGCTCACCTGTTGGTCACAGAGGAGACGGTCGCCGCGGGAATGACTGTAGCCGTACTGGTGTTTCCTCTCCGGTGTCTCCTCAGCTTCCTGTTTAGAAAAATCCAAAGCCAGGTACTGTAGAACAGTGGTTCTTAAAGTGGGGAATTTTACAATTTTTAATATTTTTGAAACATTTTAACAGCATAAATGTTGTATGTGGATTCCTCACACACACACACACACACACACACACACACACACACCCCCCCACACACACACACACACACACACACACACACACACACACACACACACAGGTTGTTTTACTGTTCTTTGTGGATGTGCAGTCTGTTCCTTGCCTTTTCAGTCAAACAGAGTTATCTCACTTATCTACTGTCAATAATGCTGAGACGGCCTGCATGTTTGTGTGCGTGCGTGCCTGCCGTGTGTGTGTGTGTGTGCGTGTGCGTGTGCATGTGTCCTCCAGGTAGCAGCTGATGTCTCAGTTCCTCCCTCCCCTATCTGTCACTCTGTTGAGATGGACGTTTATCTCGGCCAATCGGATCTATCTGGCCCCTCCTTCCTGTCACTACCAGACTCCTCTGGCTTAGAACAAGAGAGTCCTTCATCTGTAAGAACGCGCGCGCACGCACGCACGCACCCACCCACCCACCCACCCACCCACCCACCCACCCACACACACACACACACACACACACACACACACACACACACACACAATATGTAATAATGAAACCTTGAACCTCTTATTTGTTATTCATTCTCATATTTTTCCAGTTAGTGGGAATCAAGGGGTTGGATTCTGAAATCCTGGAGTTCTGGAAGGCGTCTGGCCTGGCCCCGCAGAGTGAAGAAGAGCCAGACAGGGAGCAGGGCGTGGTGGGATGGCCGTCTTGTGACAGCCTCCTCAAGCTCCCTGCGGACCCCACAAACTCCCACCCTGACCCCTGCGACGGTGCATTGTCCCTGGGGCCGACGCGGCTGTTGAAGAGGAGGAAGGCCTTGATACAGCTGCGTCTAGCCTCGCCCTTCTCCGCCCCTGACTCAGCCACCCGCCCATTTCCCTCGTCTAGCGGGCCGCACGAGTCCGCCAATCATCCCCTGTCAGCATCAGCCACCACCCCGGTCCCCTTGTCTACTGGTACGCATGAGACCACCAATCATCAGTGGTGGAGAAAGTACTCACATTTTATACTTAAGTAAAAGTAGCAATACCACATTATACAAATCCTCTGTTACAAGTAAAAGGCCTGTCAAAAATGTTACTTGCGTCAAAATATACTTAAAGTACCAAAAGTAAAAGTACTAAAATGTTTGAAAATAGCAGATCTACAAGCTCACAACGCGTCGCGATGTGACACGTTGTGAGCTTGTAGATCGGCTATTTTCCTATGTATAAAATAGGGGTAATGTGGTAAATGTATGTTTTATAATATAATTTCTATCTGCAAAGTAACTAGTAATAAAGTTTTCAAATAATTGTAGTGGAGTAAAAGTACAATATTTTCCTCAGAGATGTAGTGGAGTAGAAGTAAAAGTATTGAAAATTGGAAATACTCCAGTAAAGTAAAAGTACCTCAAAATTGTACTTAAGCACAGTACTTGAGTAAATGTACTTAGTTACTTTACACCACTGCCAATCTTGCCCTGTCATCATCAGCCACCACCCTGTGTACTGGTCCACATAAGTCCACCTATCGCCGCCTGTCATCAGACTGCTGTGATGCTGTCCCTCGCTCTGCGTCACCTGGCCAGGCATTCCCCACCGCGACTCTTCACAAGCTCTGCACCCGCAACCTGATGACCACCGTTCTGACACAGTCTGGTGAGGGCTAGGGTTAGTTGATGAAGGCAATAGGCTCTATGCACAGCAGCCATATTGGAAATAAATTGGGCCCCTTCCTTACTTCCTTAACAGGTCTATACAGTTATACTAATTAAGGCTCTGTTCCATTCTGGTCAAACAGAGTCAAGGTGCTGATATTGTGCATGTTGGCTCACTGGAAACACTCTGCTACACCAGTGGGTCTCTCAATTTGTCCTTGAGGGTGTTCGAAATGGCCCCCCATGGGTCTGTAACTCTGAGTGTGTACAAATGGAACCAAATGGACCCTTACGGGTCCATTTGGTTCCATTTGTACACTCTCAGAGTTATGATGGTCCTTGAAATTGAAAAGTTTGAGAACCACTGTGCTACACTAAATGGAACAGAGCCTTCATTAGTATCGTTGGTAACACCAGTGAAGGAAGTAAGGAAGGGTCCCAATTTATTTACAATATGGCTGCTGTGCATAGAGCCTATTATCACAAACGTTTAAAATATAGTATTTGTTGGCTTCTGGAAATGATATGCAACAATGTTAATTTGCTGCTCTCAGGGCACTTTCTCAATGCTGCTCTCAGGGCACTTTCTCAATGCTGGTCTCAGGGCACTTTCTCAATGCTGGTCTCAGGGCAACTTATAGCCTTCTACAGGTATATACCGTAGATGCAACCATTTTCATTTGCTGCTCTGAGGGCAGTATCTCAATGCTGGTCTCAGGGCACCTTATAGCCCTCTAAAGGTATATATGCAACAATGTTAATTTGCTGCTCTCATGGCACTTTCTCGATGCTGCTCTCAGGGCAGCTTATAGCCTTCTACAGGTATATAAATGCAACAATGTTAATTTGCTGCTCTCAGGGCACTTTCTCAATGCTGCTCTCAGGGCAGCTTATAGCCTTCTACTGGTATATATGTTACAGGTAAATTGGCATTCCAGGTAAATTGGAAAAGTTTTGTTTTCACCGCCCCCTGCAGGCAATTCTGTAGAACCAACGCTAGAGGGCAATGAATGCACACTGAATCCACACTGAATCCACACGCATGCACATGCACATGCGTGTGTGCGTGTGCATGTGTGCGCGCGCGTGTGCGTGTGTGCATGCGCACACATGCACACGCACACATGTGTGTCGTCGTGGACACTGGATAGTAACCATAGACTGTATGATAGTAACCCATAAAAATATCTATTCTCCCCCTATCGGGTTACAACTCGGACGGCGCTGATTCGACGCGGCTGATTCGACGCGGGCACTCGCGCGGGCACTCGCGCCTGGAGGCGCGAGGGCGCGCCTCCTCAGCCTCAAGCTCTGCTGAGTCGGCGCGCCTCCGTCATGGACAATAACTATTATCACGTGCGGTCCGCGTCGCATCAAAGCCCCGCCTTGCGCCTCCTCCTCCTCCTCGCGCCGCCTCGTATCAAAGCCCCGCCTCGCGCCGCCTCCTCCTCCTCCTCCTCCTCCTCCTCCTCCTCCTCGGAGAGAGAGAGAGAGAGAGATATCAGACAGACAGGAGGAGGCGCGAGGCGGGGCTTTGATACGAGGCGGCGCGAGGAGGAGGAGGAGGAGGCGCAAAGCGGGGCTTTGATACGAGGCGGCGCCTCCTCGCGAAGCGGGGCTTTGATACGAGGCGGCGCCTCCTCGCGAGCCTCGCGTAAAAAAAAAACTGTCTCGAAAAGCTCCACCTCGCTCCGAAGCGCCGCGCCTAAAAGCGAGCGCTCCTCTTTCAATTTCCCTGGAATGCCAATTTACCTGTGACATATACATGCAACAATGTTAATTTGGGCAGTTTCTCAATGCTAGTCTCAGGGCAGCTTATAGACTTCTACAGGTATATAAATGCAACTATGTTAATTTGCTGCTCTGAGGGCAGTTTCTCAATGCTGGTCTCAGGGCAGCTTAAATGACATACATACAACAACATTAATTTGCTGCTCTGGGGCAGTATCTAAATGCTGGTCTCAGGGCAGCTTATAGCCCTCTATAGGTATATATGCAACAATGTTAATTTGCTGCTCTCAGGGCAGTTTCTCAATGCTGGTCTCAGGGCAGCTTATAGCCTTGTACAGGTATATAAATGCAACAATGTTAATTTGCTGCTCTCAGGGCACTTTCTCAATGCTGGTCTCAGGGCAGCTTATAGCCTTCTACAGGTATATAGATGCAACAATGTTAATTTGCTGCTCTGAGGGCAGTTTCTCAATGCTGGTCTCAGGGCAGCTTAAATTACATACATACAACAACAACAACAACAACATTAATTTGATGCTCTGAGGGCAGTATCTCAATGCTGCTCTCAAGGCAGTTTCTCAATGCTGCTCTTAGGGCAGTTTCTCAATGCTGCTCTCAGGGCAGTTTCTCAATGCTGGTCTCAGGGCAGCTTATAGCCCTCTACAGGTAATGAAATTGTGTTTATTTAGACCATATATATTATTTTCCCTCACATGCATTTGTTTTGAAAGGTAGGCTTTATGACATACAGTATATTTCTGCTGGGATATGGGATGTGTCATGTATTATGTATGCAGATTTCCTCCCATTGAAGGCACACAAAGAATGAGAACATTTTCTGCTGGTGTGTTTTCTTTGTATGATGTCAGAGGAGGACCTTCTGAGGTCTATAGCAGCGGAGGCGGACATCACTGAGACGAGCCACAGCGCCTCCACCTCGGACAGCGGCCGCTACTCCCCCAGGAGCACCTCCTCGCTCTCAAACACGTAAGACTTTCCTCACGGTCGCACAGGCGCTGTGCTCATTCACTTATGGAATGCAATATATCCACAGAGCATGCAAAATGTGAGGAACATCTTATTTGTGAATTGGACTCTTAGAGAATGTTTTCTTTATTTTAATGTATTCTGCTTTGGTCTTGTGTGTCTATGACTACGTATGTTTTAAAGATTATGCTGCTGCCTGTCTTGGCCAGGTCTCCCTCTGAAAAGAGATTCCAATGGGACTATCCTGGTTCTAAAAAATGCAATGTAATACAAATTATAAATTGGAATTAAAACATTATTTAGAAAAAGTCATTAGCGTGTGTGAATCAAACATTTCCAAACATTATTCTACATCATGCTTCTCGTTTTGCTCTGTGTTTTTAGCCAGAGCAGCTCCTGCAGTAGGTGGTCTGAGCAGAGTATGGATGAACCCCTTTATGGAGCAGAGTTCCACAAACCTGCCTGTCCTCCTACTTCCTCCTCCTCCCTGTGTGAGATGGGCCTGTGCAAGTGGCCCTCCTCCTTGTCTATCTCCTCCGTGGCCAGCACCTATCTCCCCAGCCCCTCCCCTGACCCGATACGATCACCCTCCGCCACACGCATAGGTAAGATGCTCAAATAGCATATCATATGTACATATGTATGTATGTGAGACTCTATCGAGAATAACCTGTGCAAGATTATTGCAATATTTTTGACTGGTATATGTGCAACATTATTATATACCGTATATGCATTAAATATGTGCATTATTATTAAAGACATACACACTCACACAGGCTGGCTCAGCACACATGTGCGCGCACGTGTGCACACACACACTAATTGAGAAAACTAATTGTACTTATGACATAGACCACAAGATGTATGGTCATTTCGTGATACTACCATATCTTTGTCCTGCAGCAGGACCCCATTTGAATAGTGTCTCTCTGATCCGCTCCCACCACCTAGGTGTGGCCCGAGGCCGGCCCAGCTGGCTGCTCCCTCCCTGGGCAGCGTGTGTAATTTACTCCCTGGTGGCTGTGCTGCTGGGGCTCTGCCTGACCGTGGTAGGCCTCTATGGCCGTCTCTTCTCCAGAGCGGTGGTTCTGATGTGGCTCATATCAGCCCTATCTGCCTTCCTCACCTCTGCTCTCCTGCTGGAGCCACTCAAGGTTAGCTCAGACACCCAGTCCCTGCCATTAACCCTGACTTGTTGATTTTTAAGGGCTCACTGCTTAGATATTCTGCTGTAGATATCCTTCCAATTCATGTTGCCTATGTAGGTTATTTTAGATTAGTTAAAGCTAAAATAAGTACCTCTTCTGAATGGAAGAGTTGGGAGACCACCTCCAACCACTAAAGATGATGTTGTATTAACTTACTCTACTACAGTATACAGATTAGTTAAAATAATGTTTTATTAATTAAAATAAGTCTTGG
Organism: Gymnoscopelus braueri; assembly: GCF_963280865.1. Taxonomy (NCBI): domain Eukaryota; kingdom Metazoa; phylum Chordata; class Actinopteri; order Myctophiformes; family Myctophidae; genus Gymnoscopelus; species Gymnoscopelus braueri. Next base: position 34,216,005 of record NC_137617.1, on the reverse strand, counting down.
ATTCTAGCTTGAACTATTTAGACCTGAGGCCGATTCTAAAAGCGCCTTCTAAATCGTGACCTAAGTTTTCTGAAAAACATTATGTTGCTATATACTGTACATAGCAACAACAACCCCAAAAGAGGTTCCCGGATTGAAAGGTATATAGTGACGTAGGGGTTCCTGGTCTAAATGGGTTAACCATGGAGATCAGTTCAACTATTTTCAGTAGCAGTTCTCTAACGACAATGGGCCTCATGCAGCAATAAGTTCCTAATGTTTCCTCTTACATTTCTTCCTAAGTGAATTCCTAAGAGAAGTTGAGTCAGATTCATGAAACGTTCTTAAAAGGCAGAATTGTTCGTAACTATGTTCTTGATGATGATGAATCCCAATCCTCGTAACTTGAAGGGGTGTGCCAGTTCATCCTAATTACCATAGGGAGCCGCCCCACCAATCCCCATATAAGGCATGACTGCATGGTTCTGCCTGCAGTCACACCTGTGTGTGATTGCTGCACACATAAATCACAGGAAATCACACACAGAAATAAAATTGAGAGAATGAAGTAAAGAATACCTAAACTATAAGTCTAAAGATGGTGGAACACCAGACTTCAAACATAAAAATAAATACATTAATAGTTCTCTGGAGGTACTTCTGAAGTAAACAGCAAATTATTGTATTTAATTAATGAATGTATTTTATTATTTCTCTCACATCAGTCAACATATCACCACTAGACATCAATTTACATTTGCTGAAATTAGCTGTTAAAAATGTTCAGGAGTAGCGTTAGTAGTGGATATGGTATTACTGAAAGCTGGTGGGTGGATATGGAGGGTCTTTAAGGTAGCAGCTGCTTGGTATGTAATGGGGTGGAAATAGGGGTGTGGTGGGTGATATGGTGGTGCAAGGAGGGGTGTGGGGGGGATGGGGATGGGTATGACGGGTGGGTATAGGGGGGCTTTCAGGTAGGAAGGGGACTGGAAAATGGGGGTGTGGCGAATGTCGGGGATATGGGGGTGGGGGTATGGGGGGCGATGAGGGTGGGTTGGGTGGGGGGTTATGGGGTGGGTATGGGGCTTGGGCTTCAACTCAACTGGGTCCGTTTGGGTTAGATTGTAATTTCAGACCCGTCTCAAACATTTTCATGTCAAGGACCCCCAAATTGACATGCATTTGGCTGTAGACCCCCACCTGAAAATATTTTCTGCCAGGGATTTTTTTTCAAGATTTATCAAAAATGTCTCGAAAATAGCCGATCTACAAGCTCAAAATGGCCAGTAATGGGACGCGTTGTGAGCTTGTAGATCGGCTATTTTCAAACAAAGTATAAAATAGGGTTAAAGTGATTAAACTGTTCCTCGTTTGCTGTGGACCCCCTGAAACTCCCTCAAGGACCCCTGGGGGTCCCCAGACCACACTTTGAGTGTATAAAGATATGATACAAATATTATTGTAATTTAAATCCTATATTATACAACTGTAGAATTGAAGAAACTTCGAGAATTAATTATCTTTGCACAAACATGTCACACTTAAGAACTAAAAGGCCACCCTAAGAGTGCTCTTCAGTGTGTGTAGATTCTGTTCTTACCTGAGAACAGATCACAGCTAAGAAAACATTGGAGTATACCAAAATCTTCTTAAAAACTTCTTAAGTGGGTCTAAGAAAAAATGTCCTCTTAAGAAAGTGTGCGTAGATTCTGTTCTTACCTAAGAACAGATCACAGCTAAGAAAACATTGGAGTATACCAAAATCTTCTTAAAAACTTCTTAAGTGGGTTTAAGAAGAAATTTCCTCTTAAGAATGGTTGCTGCATGAGGCCCATTGTCCTTCAAATGACGACCGGACCGGTTAAAGGTTCTTTGACATTCATTTTCACTTTTTTAATTTTTTATGTTTTTTTGTGGAGTTTTATGACCTCAATTACACCCCAAAAATCTGAACTTTGAACATTCAGTGGATTTTCTGTGGTCTGGGGTTTTCTGAATAATTAGGCTGAAAAGTAATCTGAGCTTGGCCCTTCGGCAGTGAGGTCACAGCCGATTAATCCCGCCCACTCTCCTCCTCGCCCCTCCCCTCCCCTATCCTTTCCTTTGGGGGGGGGGGGGGGGCGGAGCAGAGGCGATGATTGACAGGCAAAATCCCTCACCAGCGACACCCGCAGGCAAAGATTTCTTTTTTCATTGCAGTTGAAAAGGCTTTAGAAATGTGAGAGAAAAACACCTGCCATGGATCAATGGAGTGGAATTTTTTGTTAAAAATTTCTATACACGTTTGAAGGACCTTGACAAAGACTTTTAATGTGTGGTAAAACTGAACGTCATGAAACCTTTAAGACCGAAATTCTTCTTCCATCTGTCATCCATTCTCCCTTGGTCAGGTTTTTGTGCAAGCTTTGTTCTCCACGGTGTTGTGGCGGCCTGTGGATCAGGAGGTGGAGGACCTGCTGGCCCAGCAGGAGACAACAGTGAGAAGAACAGCTCAGGAGGCGCAGGGAGGGACGGTGCATCCGCCGTGTGGTTACGGGCTGCTGCAGGCCAAGCAGGAAGCCCGCAAGGTCCGAGCACTGAGGTCCCTCATGAAGGTATATGAACCAGAGGCGTATTCACCGTAGAGGCACCGCCACCCTAATTGCAATCTCGCCTCCCTTAGAAAAACACTGACATTTTTGCTCGGGCCTTGGCCTCCCTTTCAGCAGGCTAGCTGCTGAAAGGGAGGAGGCGAAAGAAAGAAAATCTGCTCCTCCGACAACAATAGATACATTGGCTGCCCCATTCGCACCTTTTACCAAGCTACAAAAGCTTCCGACTCGTGCATATCAATGGTCCATTGTGTGACCTGTTAAGTACTGTCTGTACATAGGCATAGGCTACTGTCAGATGTCTTGAAGCAGTCCAAAAGAGAATGGATTCATGAATTAAATTACAGAGGTGACGTGACTTGTGACTAGCTGGTGTGTGTGTGTGTGTGTGTGTGTGTGTGTGTGTGTGTGTGTGTGTGTGTGTGTGTGTGTGTGTGTGTGTGTGTGTGTGTGTGTGTGTGTGTGTGTGTGTGTGTGTGTGTGTGTGTGTGTGTGTGTGTGTGTGTGTGTGCGTGCGTGCGTGCGTGCGCGTGCGCACTCACTTGCTAGGCACACAAGTTGACACAGAACCAGTAGATTATTAACACAGTATTATGGTGCTATTAAAGGCTGGGAGAGTGTGTTGTTACTGTTGTTTTATGGTCGTTTAATTATAGTTTATATTTGGGAATCAACAGGACCACCATGACGTGACATTGCGACACCTGTCAATCTCAAAGACACCTGACTTACTATTTTGAGGAAATTGAAGGAAAAAATAAGAATTAAGTAATTAATTAATTAAAAACAGCATCGACCAGGCCCAGTCAGGCCCAGTTTCGCCACCCTAAAATGTAATACCTGGATACGCCACTGATATGAACTACAGCAACTGCAAGGCCTCAGTCGATCATCCTCAAGTTGAAGTTTAGAATCAAAACATTATCTTTCAAAGGGAAATTACTTTTACTGGTCCACCCAGCTGATGGCTGCTCAGATAGCTCAGATGGGTGCACAGAGGGGAGCTGTTGTGGGTTAAGTGTCTTGATCAGGGACACTTTTGACGCGTAGATTGGATCGACTGACCGATGAATGTTGTCAGTCATAAAAGGAGTATCCCGGCCCGTCTGTTTAAATGTCTGTCTCTCTCTCGCTCTCTCTCTCTCTCTCTCTCTCTCTCTCTCTCTCTCTGTCTCTTTCTCATTCCTGTACTGTTCCGTTGTGTAGCACTGTGTGTCCCAGCTGTGTTTCCTCCTGCTGATGTTGATGATGAACTACCAGGGCATCGTGGAGGATCGGCAGGGCAGACTGCTGCACTCTGCTCTCAGACGCTCCCTTCACACGGCACCCAGTGGCACCCCCAACCTCACCTGTCTCAACAGGTACTCCCTTCACACAGCACCCAGTGGCACCCCCAACCTCACCTGTCTCAACAGGTTCCCACTTAATGTTTTTTTGTGGAAAATGTCCATTGTTTTCATGGACCAGAGGATCTCAAAACCAATCCTGAGTTAACAAGGTTTTCATTTAAGAGCATGGTGTTTATGAAAGGGAATACACGTGGGCTGGTTCTTGTTGGTCTGAATGTAGAAATGCTTGTCTACATGCACGCACACACATACGCACGCACGCACACATTGATCTCTGAAAAGGTCTATCTACTGTACCTTATAACACTTAAGTAAAATCCAATTGAGGACAACACACACACACGCACACGCACACGCACACGCACACACATACCTGCACATGCTCTGCCTGATGTTAATGTTTGCTCTTGCAGCTGGTCAGATGCATGGCAGTGGATGGGCCAGACCTTGGTGCCACACCTCCACCAGAACTCCACGTTCCGTCTTTCAGGTGTGCCAAGGCTCCAGTACACATCCTCTCTCATTGAAGGTCCACAGACAGTTTTTCTGGGAAACAGCAGTGAGATGACTCATCACGTCTTAGCTGGGCTGAACATAACAGACAGGACCAAAACACGGTGAGTGGATTCACTACACTGTAGAAATACTACTATAGAAATACTACTATACAGTAGCGCCAGGCTATCTGTATTCAGTGGCACTAGGTGTCACATGGACGGACCACATCAGAAATGTGCTCCTCTACGGGGACCTGCCACGGGTCACAGGGCACTGCGTCAGGCACCCGGAACTAGTGGCAAGCAAACTGACACATATGTGAGCCAAGCCAACCCAGGGCAAAGCCAGGGAAAAGCAAGTAGCACACCACCTAGTTAGATGCACTAACACTGTAGAGCTCAAGATCCTGATGTTAGATAGGAGAGTGTGGAGGGCAGCGAGTCAGGAGTCCCGAGTTGGTGTTGGCTAGACCACACTTTCGCATCGCAAAGTAATATCATTATTCATTCAGTTCTACTCCAGCAACTTCACATTATTGAATCGCCTATCAAGCTCTTTCAGAGATAGAAACACAGTGCATTCTTCAAGCTCTCCATTAAAACGTCCTTTATCAGTAAGCTAATGCTGCAGAGATAATTTGCCCAGTCACAAATGTAGTTTGTGTCGTTCCTTTTAGGTTGAAGACTCTATCCGTTGACTTCACACACTACCACAGGGTGTCCACTCTGTTTGTGTGTATGTCTGTACGACTGGAGAGGGCTCAGACACATGCAGTCATTTCCTCTTCCCTTTCTATCCGTCCGCTCCTCATCCCTCCATCTGCCTCGGGACCAACCCTTCAGAGCACGCTTGCGGTAACAATTTCAGATATTGTTTTAAATGTTTGAATGTTATGACATTAACATTAACCACTTAAGCTCTGTTTCATACTTCGGCTATTTGAAAATTGCCTATCTACAGGCTCACGACGTGTCGCATCGTGAAATGTTGGGAGCCTGTAGATTGGCTGAAAAATGTTGAATGTTATTTGGAAAAAGTGAAAAAAAACAACAAGAAAGCACATTTTAAAAGTACTATGAATATTGTACTATTGTTTCGGAAACATTTTGGACATTTTAAAACAAGTTTGAAAAATTTGAAACCTATAATGACATGCCGAAAATAAGGACCTATAGAAATTGGGTTCATGTAGTTAAGTGCATTTTGTATTCTAAGTCAAATAAGCAGAGAAATCTGTTCAATTATGTTGAACTTGCCTTGTTCTTACAGGTTCTCCTCCTTCTCTCGGCTCTGGTTTTCCTGTTTGGGGAGCTGCGGGCCATGGCTTCTGAGCGTGCCCAGTATGCCTGTCAAGGTTGGCACTGGTTCCACCTCCTCTTGGCATTGCTGTCCCTGTTAACAGCCTCACTGCAGCTCTGCTTCCTGTCCCAGGCCTCTTCCTGTGTCCTCCAGGTAAAACTGTTAAAACGCATCAATTGACCAAATTGACCGCAGGCTCCCAGTTACAATTTTGATGTTGCCGCTGTTGGGTGATAACTGGTATGTCCAAAGGAAACGTAAAAAAGAACCTGTGTGTTCAATAGATCCAATGTAGTTATTATTTAGTCACAAAACACAAAAAGTTGAAATATGCTACAAGGTTTCTGCCCGACAGAAAAATGCTGGTCACCATAGGCACCTGAGTACAGTCTAAGATCCTCAGATACGGTTCTCTTGGTTTTTCCTTAAACTCACCTCATCACCTGGGATGGTCGAGCTTTTGCAGTCCGGTCATCTACAGTATAGGAATGCCCTAACTGAGGATCCACAAGACTAGCAAAGTCAGTGTCATCTTTTAAATCACTTCCTAAACTACGAAAAGGCCTTGACATAAAAATTTGTCACAGCCTTTTCATAGTTTTCATTGCCTATTGTATCTGTGCTTATTTCCTTGTATACCTTTTCCTGTTTGTCGTCATTTGTTTTTATTTATGTTTATTTTTACCCTTGATTTTTACTTTGCTTTTGTTGTTTTCTCCTTAAGTTAATATGGCTGTATTTTATCTTGCTGTCGTGAAGCACTTCGTAACACAGTCTTGAAAAGCACTTTATAAATAAAGTTTTGCCTTTATCTCACCTCCACTTGCTATTCTGTTCTATATACTGTAACCACAAAAAAAACAATCATTTGACAGCCATTGTTAACATACAGTTACTGTCCTGTATCTGTACAGGTTCGGTCCCATCCGGAGAGCTTTGTTGACTTTCACAGCGCCTCTCATCTGGCCGTGACGTCGTCTCAGTTGGCAGCCGTGATCCTCGCCCTGCTTATCTTAAAGGTAGAGTCATCAGTCTCAACGGTGGAAGTACATCCAGGGAATGCATCTGTGTCATTTTAGATTTCTTTGGCTATTCCAAAAATAGCAGATCTGCAAGCTCATAGTGCTCATAGTGATTTCTCCAAAAAAAATGCGGTGCCACGCTATGAGCTTGTATATCTGCTATTTTTTTAATAGCCAAAGTATAAGATAATGGTTAAAGTGGTTAAAATCTAAAATGAGAGATACTTTCCTGGTCTTAACTCATTCACTGCCTCTGACGTAATTGACGTAATTATTCGTACTTCTTTTTTTCAATGAAAAATCTCTGGCAGTGGGCAAACGCGGCCAGCAATAATTGTGGCAGTGAATGAGTTAATGGGTTAAGTAATCGGATTACTTCTTCCACCTCCGCTCAGTCTAGTGTTGCTCCATTCCAACCAGTGACAGTAGTGCGGTTCTGGTTCTGTTGTGTTGCAGCTGCTGGGGACCCTGAGGTTCGTGCGGAGGTGGGTGGTGACAGGCACCGTGCTGCAGAGAGCCTGGCGGGAGCTGTGGGGTGTCATCATCCTACTGCTGTTAATGCTGCTGCTCTGTTCGCACTGCGGAACCATGGTATGACAAAACAAGCAGAGTCGGATACACCCGGATAGAACAGGGGTCTTCAACAGGGGGTCCGGGACCCTAAGGGGGTCCTTAACGTTACTACAGGGGGTCCGCCAAATCTTTGTGTGATGGGGAACATTAGCTGAAAATAGCAGATCTACAAGCTCACAACGCCTCGCGCTGCGAGGTGTTTGTGAGACTAAATGTTGAGTGTTTAAAAGGTCTGAAAATTAGCATGAATCCAACATATTATAATAGAAAAGATAATGTGTCGGGGGTCCCTGCTTCATCTCTTTCTCAGCTAAGGGGTCCGCGGACTGAAAAACTTTGAAGATTGAACATTCATGAAGAAGACCTTGCTCATTGGCCAATTAAACATCACTTTGTATGACGAATATCAAAAAATAGCACATCATCTATTTTTGAACATTTTTTCTGTTTTATTTATTGAATTTCTTTGAATGTTGTTACAGATTTGTGGTATTTTTTAGATTTTTTGGGGGGGGGTGGACCATAAATGCTTATAATGACATGCTCAAAATAGGGACGCCGAGTTGAAAGTGGTTAAATACCTCTGACTTATTTGCTTGCCTTATTTGTTGTGCTACCAGCTCTTCTCTGGTTCAGTGGATGGTTTCAGTACAGTACCCCAGGCAGGGGTGTCGGTGCTGTCTCTCCTGCGTGGCAGGGTGGTTCTACGGGGACTGTGCAGGGCCCACCCAGTCCTGGGACCCCTCTACGGTCTGCTGCTGATGGGCGGAGGGCTTTGGCTGATGATCAGACTCTGTGGAGCTATTCTCATTCGTGCATACAGGTAAATTATGCCTGTGTATTTCAGGACTGGTGTTCAGTCTTGTCCTAATATCCTTGTCGAAGGCACCCTTTCTGCACCACTCTTGTTCTAAGACCCCACTGGTGATATGCAAATATAGAGTTACATTGCTGTACATGTTTGTCACAGTCATTTAAGCACTGCAGTAAAGTCCTAATCATGATCAATTCACAAAGCTGTCCATTTATTTGTGATGGGATTCCTGGTTCCATCTTCCTTTGCTAAACCCCAAACAAGCACATTTTCATATTATTTTAAAATAAGAGATTATTCTTTACCACATATACCCAGCTTTTTTTGCCCTGGGGGGGTTATCAAAAGGACATAGAAGATGATGAGCTTGCCCTGATTGGACAGCATGCCGTATCTTCCCTAGGGATAAAGCAGCAGCTGACCAATCGGCACAGGCTGAAGTTCCACCCTGTTGCTGTGCCAGCTCAACAGCTGGCACCGCAAGCGAGGTTGGCTGCTTATTTCAAACGTGGAAGAAATTCAGAAACCAAGCACACACAGTTGTTGCTGCGGACGATGTGGTACAATTCACACTGGAGTTTATCCAGGTGCAAAGGAGCTAAAGCGGAAAATGCCTACCTTTTGATTGTTTACACTACAAAATGGCTGCATAATTGTCAGGAAATCCCAGCGGGATAACCAATTAACCAATTCACCAGTGTCGTTCCTCGATGACAGTAATGTTAATCTTCAGTTCTTTAAGTTTCAGTGTGGTTCCCAACCTTTTATCCAAGTAAGAAGGGGGTCCTTACATCTGACAAAGCTGTGTCTGTGCTGGATCATCACATCTCAACTGAGCCAAGGCTACTGCTGTTGTCGCTAATGGCCTGCTGTTCTCACTGCATCTGCGAACACACACACACACACACACACACACACACACACACACACACACACACACACACACACACACACACACACACACACACACACACACACACACACACACACACACACACACACACAGTGATGTAAAGTAACTAAGTAGATGTACTCAAGTACTGTACAATGTTGAGGTATTTTTACTTTACTGGAGTGTTTCCAATTTTCAGTATTTTACTTCTACTCCACTACACCTTAGAGGCAAATATTATACTTTTACTACACTACAATTATTTGAAAACTTTAGTTACTAGTTACTTTGTAGATTTTGATTATTATTACAACACATACATTAACCACTTCAGCCCTATATTGTGAGCTTGTAGAACTGCTATTTTCATACATACATATCCAAACGTGTGAAATGGGACATTTTGCATAATGAGTACTTATACTTTTGGTGCTTTAAGTACATTTTGATACCAAAGAGGTGTTTCTAAACTGGTTTCATCTTGGGGCCTGAATTTCAAAGTGACTTCAATGTAGTTGTCTTTGTTTGTGACCATGTCAGAACTAGCCTGGTAAACCCTCCCTCCGGAAATCTCATTTCTATTTGATTCCAGGAGTGAATCAAATGGAAATGAGATTTCCGGAGGGAGGGTTTACCAGGCTATGTCAGAACCAAATGATTGATTGATTGGAATTGATTGGTGTGTCCCTTAGGGCTGTGCAGGCGGACATTTACCGGCCAGCCATGGAACCTCAGGACTACGAGATGGTGGAGTTCTTCATGAAGAGACTCAAACTGTGGATGGGACTTACCAAGGCTAAAGAGGTAGGGGTTAACTCTCTGGCGTCTGGCATTTTGTTTTTAACAATTAGACCTGAGCAAAATTCTAAAAATGCCTTCTAAATCCAAAACACTTTTCTGAAAAAGGTATGCTATATAGCTAAAATCTAAAATGACACGGATGCTTGCCAGGATTAAATGGGTTAAAATACAAAATGAATAGGAGTCTATATTTGGTCCCCTCCATTTTTTCCCTCTGCACCAAATCTCTTCGCTGAAAATAGCCAAGCTCACAAGCTTATACAGTAGATCGGCTGTTTTTGGCAGATGTGCTTATTTTGTGACTGGGTGGGGGGGCGACTAGAGTAATGTCTATTTGAAACCGCTCTCCTTTTCTCTTTCTAGTTCAGGCACAGGGTGAAGTTTGAAGGCATGGAGGCGTCCTCCTCCAGGTCCTCTCGGGAGTCACAACTCTGCACCACCACGTCGAGTCTCACCTCCTCCCGTTCGCCCTCCCTCTCCTCCACCTGCCTCTCTTATTCCCCCCGCCCGGCGTCCTCTGCCCTCTCCCTGACGTCTGAGGACTCGTCTGCGTCCGAGTCTGCGTTCGACGTGCAGCCCTACCTCGACCGCCTGCTCCCCTGTGTCAGCGGGCTGCTGTCGCACTTCGACCGCGTCAACCAGATAACTGAGGACCTCTACGGTCTAGAGTTGAAACTAGAGGAGGTTCAAAGCAGGAGGAGGAGGAGGATTAGATGGGATGGCGTCCAGGGGAAAAGTGGAGGGAGAGGGGGAAAAGCAGAGATGACACAGGAAATGGACAGAGGACAAGGGGTATTTAGAGAAACGGGAGAGAGGAAAGTGGGTGAGCTCTACCCCGGACCGCGCATCTCCCTCCCATGCTCCATTTTATTCAATCCTACCAGCCTTAACTCCGTACCCCCTGCTGCAGTAAGCCTCTTCCCCCGCATACGAAGCTCCTACTCTGAATCCACATGTCTCCAGCCTCAATCGTCCAAAGTTACCTATCACTCTGAGGATGACAAGCCTGCACCCGTGAGCTTAGGCCCAGGCATGTGTCCTGCCGGAGCCCCTGGATTGGAGAGGTTCCCCAGAAGAAGAGCTTGGCACTCTGGAAGCTCTCATTCGGCCGACGTGGCTCAGAGGGGCACTCAGGGCCCAGGCAGAGTTGTTGGTTGTGGAGATGGAGACATCGAGGCCTTGATCAATGCCAGGCCCAGGAGTGAAGAGGGGGGAAGGAGGCTCATCGGTGAGGGGGTCCCTGTGAAGAGGAGTGCCTGGACGTCTGAGGGTCCAGAGACCGATTAAGACTGGGATAAAGGGACAGTCAATGAATATAAACTGTAGAGCTTTAACAGTCTTTGAACACACTTAAAACACTTTTCTTGCACAATAACTTGCATAATAATTTTGATATGTATTGTTCCTATTTTCTATTACAACGTGCTAATAAACTAAACAAATGCTATAGAAACATAGCTCAAGAGAAATGTTTAATTGTTTGTGTTCTCATGCTAATATTGCACACTTAAGTAATGATTGCATATCTTTCTGCAGATGCATGTCTGCAAAAAAGTGAGTGGAATAAATAAATAAAATATAAAGCATGAATAACATTGGTGTGCTCGCTTTGCGGCGAGCCCACACTTAACAAAAAAACATTAACAAGTAACCAACAAAGATCTGCATTGTATAACTAGCATCTAGGCTTATGCAAGGAAAATGTAATGTTCTCGAATTTTTACGTATATCAGGGCATTCTTGCCAGTATTAGCCAATAGCCATAGATGGATAACACCGCAAGCTGGACCATGGCAGGATGCCCAGAAACCTATATAAGGGGATGAATGACCTATTCAGTCCCGACCTTTAGTGACCCATTCGATCCCAACGTTCCCTTAGAGATCCCCATAGATGGAGACAATCAACCTCCCCAAGTCTGACATCATAGAATCTCTCCTAGACGGCTATACATGGAGATACCTAACATACCTAGCTCTGATTGTTTTTTATTTGAAAAGCCAAAACCACATGGTCACCACAGTTAGAGGATTACCCAAGAAAGTCCTGAGACTTATTTCCGTTGAGGTCCTCTTACAATGAACAGTCAATAAGTTAAAAATACATTACAATACAAAACACAACAACTAACGTAACACTACAAAGACACAAGTAACATACACAGTACAGACACAGAACACATTACACAATACACAACAATACAAAAACACAAGTAACATACACAGTACATACATACAAACAATACAAAAACACAAGTAACAAACATACACAGTACATACATACAAACAATACGAAAACACAAGTAACATACACAGTACACATATACAAACAAGTGCTACCTTATCTTTCCTAGTCTAAAGACTCTCTATAGGGGAACCTTTTCTAATAGACATTATTTAGTTTTCTGCTTAAAAGTCCTCAGATTGGTTGTCAGTTTGACACTGTTTTTTTTAATTTTTTTTTTTACTTTACTTTTATGTCAGATATTGTCCAATGCTATTGTAAGGTGCAAACAAAAATGGTAGAGATGATGTCAACTCTAAGTAATGGGACACCATATTAAGAAACACTGATACCCAGAATGAAACCTCACAAACAACACAGATAGAAATGCACAGTGTAGAGTGGATATGAGAGTGGTTTAGCAGAGAAACTCTCGCCTCCAATCCAGGGGAGCCAGAATGTTGCTGCTTCTCCTTCTAGCTAAAATGGTAGCCTGTGTTCTAGCCGGATCCCCAGGACTGGAGATGTGAACTACTGACTTAGATTAACAGTTCACAAATCCAGTGTTGGGGATAAAGAGTACTAACTGGCTTTACTATAATCACACACTTATTCAATCCTGTCATACCAGGTTTACAACTACCTAGTAGAAGAAAATGGTATGGACAGACATGGGCCTCCAGAACTGAGGTTGAGAACCACTGCAGCAGAGCTATGAATCATATTTCTATCAGCTATGTAGTATGCATGCTCCACATCTTGGAATGCACTCCAGTTGTGCAGCATTAGTTTTAGTCTGCATGTACTACCATTGATTCTCCACACACAGATGGAACCAATAAATATATCAAATACCAAACAGACGTTTTCAATCGCTTCAAAGGGCAGAATGTCATTACAAGTATCACGTCCGCATGGACATTGCTCAGACTGAAACACAGACATACAATTGGTATCCTGTAGAACAATGGCTCTCAGCTGGCTTTACTCAGGACCCAAATTTTACCTTCTCTATGACCCCTCCACGACCAAATATAATCAATAACAGAATGTTCTCTTGTCTCTGTTCTTGGTCCATCACATTATGCCAGTTAACACAGCTCTAGAAGTACTTTGGATCTTTCACACACCTTGGATCTTTTCACACATTAACCACCTTCACCTGTTGTCCGTAGGGAACATACCTCACTTAAATCACTAGAAGTACATTATTTATATATATACTGTATGTATAAAAACAAAATAGACGGACATTGCACCATGAAGTCAGTCTCTGTGAGGTGTTTGAGAAAAGAGAGACAGTGAGAGAGGGGGACGCATTAGACTGCAACACCCAGGAAATGGCAATCATGAAAACCTCCACCTCTTCAACGGCCCATCCGATTGGCCAGTCCTGGATGTTGAAATAAGCATCATCAGGATAAAGCTTTCACAGTTCCATAATTTCTTCTGGTCATCTCACATTTGTGCAGGGACATCTTTGTCACATTTTGCCAGGTACAGGTGACATCATGCCAGGCATGCCTCCAGACATGCCAGTGTTGGGACCGAGAAGGATCTGTCTTTGCTGTTGTAACTGCTGCTGCTCCAGTTGTAGTCTTTCTGTCTCAAACACAACAGGAAGCACTAGGATCATGAAGGAAGTGGTGCCCACCCAGAGTGCTGCGCGGGAGAAACTGTAGAAGTTCTTGGCAAGAGAGACAGAACAATGCGCGGACACCTCTGCAGCACTGCGAACCGTGTCAGGGAACATCTCTGTCAAACCCCAGAGCCTCTCCATCAATGTCTCATCCAACTCCTCATCATCATCGTCATCAGCATCTTCGATCTCGTCTTCGGGGGGCCGGACAGAGATAGGGCCCGCAGCGGGGGGCAGCTCTTCAATGCCGGACATGGTGATCTGATCTGATCTACAAGCCCTGTGTCTGGGACAGTCTGATCAGCAAATCAGCAACACAAGTAGCGTCTTGGTCGCTATTTACAGAGAAAAGGGAGAGATTGTTATAATTCGAGGAGAGGGTGCAGCACCGGTCGGTTCTGCGACAGTCTGAGGTCATTCAATAAAGCGTCTGACATCAGAGAACCCCTCCTGGAACTCCATATATATGGAGATAACAGAAACGTCCAGGACTGACATCATAGTCCCAGATTTGGGCATAACTGACCGCTCCATATATGGATATGCCTGACCCTACCTGACATCACCGTAGTGACATCAGGGCCGCAGCCAACAGTATAAAAGGCCTCGGAAGGACTTGGTTAGTTCAGCGACCCCGAGCGACATTAACTCTTTCCAGAGAGATAAGCATCAATACAACTCATCAATAGTTGATTTCCACAGCCGAAAGCATTACATATCAGTTTTACCCACTTCTTGGATAATTCTCATAGCGGCTTCGGATCTGGTCAAACAATCAGTTTAACATGGTATGGTCATGGCTGACACAGTTTCCATTTAGAACCTACTCTTGATGGCGCGTGAATGAACATGGCGAACCGCAAGTGTAGCAGCATTTGATGGACAGGTGGGTCAGGCAGCGTATTCGGCCTCCAAGGGCGCAATTGTTGCGATGACCCTACCCATCGCAAGAGATCTAGCACCCATGGGCATCAGAGTGGTCACCATAGGACCCGGTCTGTTCTCCACACCTCTCCTGGCTGGCCTTCCAGAAAAGGTTCGTTCATTCCTGGCTCGCCAAGTGCCCCTCCCTTCACGCCTAGGAGACCCTGCGGAGTTTACCCACATGGTGACATCATTGGCAGAGAATCCCATGATCAATGGAGAGGTTATCAGACTAGATGGCACGATCCGCATGCAACCCTGAGTGTGTGTGTTTGTGTGTGGCCCTATGGAAAGTTGGGTTGGTTTGACCCCAAGACAAGTTCATCTTTATCCACTGCCCTTAATTAATAAGGAAAGTGTGTGTGTGTGTGTGTGTGTGTGTGTGTGTGTGTGTGTGTGTGTGTGTGTGTGTGTGTGTGTGTGTGTGTGTGTGTGTGTGTGTGTGTGTGTGCGTGCGTGTGCATGTGCGTGAGTGAGTGAGTGAGTGAGTGAGACATACAAAGATGTATATTTGCATGGAAGTGAATGGATGTACAGTACATGCCGGTATAGAGTTTGCATTTTCCAAATACCTGATTATTCAAACCAGTTAAGTGGTAACTTGTTATTGGTTATCTGTGTTATTAATGTTGAAAAGCAGTTTACAGTCATCAGGTCAGTTCATTGTAACATTCGAATTTTCTTCCAACATTCATGTGGATAAATAACAATAAATAAATATATATATTTACTGCCGTGCAGTGATTGTCTCTTGAAAGAGCTAAAGCTATAGTCTCTAATATGAAGCGGAATTCCAAAAGTGAGGTCCTCTTTGTCTTTGAATTTCCTCTTTGTCTTTGAACCTAAGGAGCTTGACCACCACGGTTCTGGGCCGTCCTTCAGCGTCGAACCCTCCGGTCCTATGGCTCCGCTCGAGTTCGGCGCAAGAGTGATCCAGCTGCAGTAAGTTGTTGGCTATCGGGAAATGTTTGTTAACCAAATGAACCCTAGCGTCCCTATTATGGGCATGCCATAATATTTTGTATAGGTTGCCATGGTTACCCAATGTTTTAGTCCAGATGCCGTGTGGAACTCATATATGGTCATGGCTGACGCAGTTTCCATTTAGAGCCTACTCTCAGTTAAAAAATTTCCTTTTGATAGCGAGGCAAACATCCGTCAGAATGTACCGGTATTTCGATAAACTACTCACCCACAGCTATCGTGGATGATAAACTCATCAAAGGCCTCACAGAGAGTCGTGGGTCCGCGGGCGGACAGGAGGAACGGCGATAACACACAGCACGATGGCTCACAGGCTGCTTGTCCGTAGAGTTTGGACCTTCAGAGTGAAAGATGTCCGCTGTCTCCCAGTCCTGTCCTCTACCTACTCAACGTTGTCCTTCTCCACGTTGCTGCAGTCGGCTGCACCCCGTGTCAACTTCCTGTCTCCCTCACGCTCGCTACCTCGCTCCCTCCCCCACACCTTCCGTCGTGAGGTCTCCTTCAACATCCAAGACCATGAGGATTTCACAGATAGGGTCATCAACAGTGATCTACCTGTGTTAGTCGACTTCCACGCCCAGTGGTGTGGTCCCTGTAAGATCCTTGGGCCGAGGTTAGAGAAGGCTGTTGCAAAACAGAAAGGCCGCATCGCCATGGCAAAAGTTGACATAGACGATCACGCAGACTTGGCTATCGAATATGGGGTGTCTGCAGTTCCCACAGTAATCGCCATGCGAGGAGGTGACGTCGTCGACCGGTTTGTGGGGCTCAAAGACGATGACCAGCTGGACTCGTTTGTGGGCAATCTCATTGGACAATGAATATTTCAGACCTCCATTTTGGCCCCAAGTCTGGCCTGCAGCACCAAACCTTTTGAAACAAACAGCCAACCAAAATAAACCGGCCCTGTCACAAACCCTGCAGATGCACAACCCTCTCACCCATCCCTGAACTCACTACTTTCTGATCTGTACCGTTCCTCTTTCATACTGACCTTTCTATCTCTCCTCTCTATTTGTCTGTAGTCTAGCGATGGGTGTGTGCCTTTGTGGGATTCCATTCCCTTTTTTGTTCAGGTGTTGCTTTCACCTGGCAACATTTTGATCCCTTCCATCATCTGTAATGTAATGGCTCCACACTTGCGAGAGTGGCTGAGTCAGTGAGTTACAGTTTGCTATGATTATTTAGGGTGGCAACAACACAGCTGTACTGTACTTTATATGATGTAATATGAGGGATATATGATTAGTATGGAGTTATTGGTGTTCTTTGGCATAAACGTTTATATTGTTATTAGCTTTATTTTTCAAGTTAATGGTATAGCTCAGCTAAATCATATGGCCAGGCTAGATAACATTTGTATCATATGACATGTATAGCAATGCTATTCCTTGATTAATTCAGTCATTAGGCTTGTAGTGGTGCACAGTACATTTAACCTTGATCCGTTAAATGTTTGTGAAAAAAAAGTTTACAAAAACTATTAGCATATATCCTATATTAAAATTGACTACTGGGAGGATTGGCTGGTCACAGCCACGTCACTCTGACTCAGACATAACCATGATCAAACCTGATACGCCCATATATAGGCATTTATGGAGATCTGGTTATCCAGAGCCACAGATCCGACAGCTATGCCCATATATGGTCATGTGCATATATGGGACCGACTGACTTAAAACTCGGCGCACACATCGGCAAGGACTCGAGGGAGTGCGCTGCCCACCACTGAGTCATTCAGATACGCAGTTGTCAACTCAACTCAACTCAAATTTTATTTATAGAGCACATTACACATTACAGTACAATACAAAAATACGAAAAATACAAGACATTTGTGGTAGCAAAACTAATTAGAAAGTGCATAGCAGAAACACAGTGAGGTAGGATCAATGGTCGTGGAGAGTCAGCTTATTGCTCAAAGGCAAGTGAGAAGAAATAGGTCTTCAATAGTGATTTAAAATAGTTTATGGACTGAGCAGCTCTTATATGGAATGGAAGGCTGTTCCAGAGCCTCGGGGCGGCCCCGGCAAAAGCTTGGTTGACTCTAGAGCGTTTATTCGTCGAGAGCTCAGTCAGTAGGAGCTGGTCAGCCGACCTTAGGGGTCTGGATGGGGTGTAGTTATCGATGAGGTCTGTGATAAAAGGCGGGGCTAGTCCGTTTCGTGATTTAAAAGCAAACAATGAAACCTTAAAATCAATTCTGTAGCGGACTGGGAGCCAATGGAGAGAGACCAGAAGAGGGGTGATGTGCTCGCGCCGCTTGGTACCCGTGAGGAGACGAGCGGCGGCGTTTTGGATGAGCTGGAGGCGTCTGAGCAGTGATTGGTCTATGACATAGACCAATCACTGCTCAGACGCCTCCTTTATTGAAGGTACCCGTTAACGGTTAACGGGTACTCTGACAAAGCCCCCGACACTATATGACAGACATATTGGTCAGATAGGTGGTGCGACGTAGTTGTGAGGGCCGCGTGGCATTTACGCTGCTTCTTGATCTGACCATGGAACAAGGGGCCGTCCGAGATCCCCATGCAAGGAGCAGGCCTGGCTCGACGTCGTAGAAAGTACGCAGAGACCGACGTCACCACAGCTGATGTCACGGACAGAACGCACCATACAAGGAGATATGCACGCTCCATGTAAGGTCTGGTGAGGTCAGGAGTAGGCTATGACACGTCATCCCCTCGGCGGGTGACAGCCTAGACCGGATCGAAGCAGAGTTGGATAGCAGCGAACGGAAGCAGCGATATCCTTAATGTCATTAACCACCGAGGTTCAGAGTAAGGATATACAGTATGTAGGCCCCATACAAGGACAAGCGAGGGACTAATTGCGTGCAGTAGACCGCCTGCCGACAAAGGACAGCGTTGTTTTTAGAAATGTTTGAAAATCTTTTGAAATAAGAATTCAGAAAAAAAAATTGCAAACAAAAAATAAAGGGATATTTACTCACAACCCATAAAAACCTGATGAAGGTCTAACAGACCGAAACGTTGTTTTTCTAATTAAAACGTTTGAAGACAGTGTGCAGGAGTTTTTTCTTTCACTCACGACCCATAAGAATGGGTCCACAACCCATAACAATGGGTCCTCAAATGGGTCCTAACCCAGTTGCGTAAAGCCTATCTCTCTATTATGTAACTCTGGTGTGACCCTATGATCTGGAAGTGAAATTATGTTTGTTATCAAGTCTACTTCACATTTACAAGAAAACAGTCTGTACTCTGTGCACTGATAATAATTGTGGAAATGTATTTATTGAAGGCGATAAGATTATTAACCAAAGGAAAAGTATATTTTCCAGTCTGATATAAGAATAAACAACTGATTATGCAGCAGTGTGTGCTGTTACAGTGTGCATCTCAAGGCACTGCATGAGCCTATATTAGTTTAGTTCAGTTTAGTTAACTTCAGCCTTTTTTATTTTTACAGTATTTATACAACTTGATGCGAGTTAAATAAAGTCGCTTAGAGTGCAACTAAAAATACACCTTAAAATAAATAGAATAAGAAATGTATTAATCATTAATCATAGTCAGAATTCATGTATCATCATAAGATCGAAAAAGCTTATTATGCCTATTGCCCATAGTTTTACAATAATAATTTGATCCCTTTAAAATTACACAATTGAACAAAACATAGTAACATGTAACATGTATTCTTCTATGCGATATGTATATTATATATACCCAAAAGTCATTACATGTTCACAAAATCAAAAAGCCACAAAGGAAAGGTTGTGTACACAGTACACACATGTTTATGCCTCTGTTCTATACCACAAATTAACTCATTTAACGGTTATACATCTTTGTTTTGCATTGGTTCTGATGTCTCCTGTTTGAAAAAGTCTTTGAATAGAGTCTGGCGCAGCCCGGATACATCTTATTTCTTTACTTTTACATTAACTGTTAATTATTATAGGCCACTAAACCTTTACATTTCAGATCATATGTGTGTGTGTGAATAATTTGTTGATTGGTTCATGATAGTCAGCTATATCACTGCTGTGTATATATATGTATAATATATATAATATATATATATATATATATATATATATATATATATATATATATATATATATATATATATATATATATATATATATATATATATATATATATATATATAGTGGAGGTGTACAGCTGGACATTTCTCCAATCTCTGCCCTCTTCGACTTTATGAAGATATTCTGTAAGTATGTGTACTTTGTGTACACAAGAAAATATGATTTAATCAAACAAATGTGCATTTACAAACATTTAGTTTCCTTTTTTTAATCAGATGATTGACTTTGTCTTGAGGTCATTTATTACTTATCACTTAAATTGGAAATGGTGTGTGTGCATTGCTTTATCAGGGTGATAAGAACGGAAAGGTATAATGTCACTCCACTCTTATAAAAGAGGACGCAGGCCTGTCTCTGGTTACTCAGCATTCGAGTGTCCAGAGGTAAGCCTGGGTCCATTCAAGGATTTTTCAATGCATACTGGCATATAGCTGCTTATCAAACTGACATTCATTTGATGTTCAGATTGACTGAAATCTGCTTTTTACCACACAGTTGATACAGCAGTGACAATGAAGTGGGCCATTATTGTGTGTGCCATGGTGGCACTGTCTGAGTGCCTTGTCCAGTAAGTCACGCTTTCTGACTGTTTACCCGTTTCATGTTTATTTAGCATATTTTGCACTTGCATTTATGTACAAATTACATATAATGGTAAAAGTAATATATAAATAATTTGTGAGTATGTCTTTAACATAGTATCTGATCATTTCTTTACAAATATATCTACATTATTTTGTTAATGATTAGTCCATCATTACTTGCTTATAAATACTAACATTTATATCCAGCACCGCTCAAACCCAGTTTGTCTTATTGATATACATTTCAAGGTTTCGTCTCTAGTAATCCTTTAATAAGAAGTTATGTTATGACGGATGGGAATTACTGTACATGTGTGAATTTTATTGACCGGTTTTAGTTATCTGTCCTCATGTAGCTAGGAGGGGTTTTATTTTAAATGTGGGTAGCATATAAACATTAGCTACAGTTTATGTCATGCCACCAGTGAAAGGAAATAGATATGAGCCAAGAAATCTCTCATACAGGATCCAACTGGAGAAGGGTAAGACGGCCAGGGAGGTCCTGGAGGAGCAGGGTTTGTGGGAGGAGTACAGGCTGAAGTATCCTTACAACCCCACCATGAAGTTTGACCAGAGCTT
This sequence comes from Gymnoscopelus braueri, assembly GCF_963280865.1. Classification (NCBI taxonomy): domain Eukaryota; kingdom Metazoa; phylum Chordata; class Actinopteri; order Myctophiformes; family Myctophidae; genus Gymnoscopelus; species Gymnoscopelus braueri. The sequence goes on along the minus strand of NC_137617.1, from coordinate 34,195,173 downwards.
CGCTGCCAACGAGCCCATGACCAACGATGCTAACGTGAGTAACTTTTGGTGATATATGTCTATAGTTAGACTGTCAAGAACCTATGACAATTTTCTGTCCAAGACGATAGTTTTCTTAATCTGTTATGGGCTAGACTGCCCTTGTTGCATGTATAGCCGACATGATTGCATGAAGTTGGTTAGAGTATCTCTGATATGTCCTTCTTCTTCTCCAGCTGGCTTACTATGGAGTCATCTCAATTGGAACTCCACCCCAGTCCTTCAAAGTCATCTTTGACACTGGCTCCTCCAACCTGTGGATACCCTCTGTCTACTGCAACAGTGCAGCCTGCAGTATGTGATATGTCTCTCACACACACACACGCACACGCACACGCACACACACACACACACACACACACACACACACACACACACACACACACACACACACACACACACACACACACACACACACACACACACACACACACACACACCCCTAAGATCCACAATGTCAACACTCACTATTTACCCTTTTTTGCCTCGTTTCCAGATAACCACGATAAGTTTAACCCTAGTGCCAGTAGCACCTACAGACGCAATGGCCAGCCACTCGACATCCACTACGGAACGGGCAGCATGACTGGCATCCTGGGTTATGACACTGTGACGGTGAGGAATAAAAGTACTGGGAAGTGAGATGAATGGTGCTGTCTGTCTCTCTTTACACTATATATAGGGATTTGATTAATTATTTTTGCGACATTCAAACTGAAACCTAATGATTCTTCCATTTTGAAATTTAAATGTGTGGACATTCAAATTATGTGAAAAGACGATACCTTAGTTATAATTTGGCATTCTCATAAACACTAAATATGTTATAAACATATGGAAAATTGGTGTTTGACCATGCTGGCCCCACATTTCCCATAGTCGAGGCTCTGATGTCAGGAGTGGAAGAAGTCCAACCTGGCAAACTCACCCAAGCTCTGTATAAACAAATCCAGGGACGTTTATATCATCAATATACATTTAAATACAGACAGTTTTGAATGTTAGACATTTACAATGTACATTTATAGGCCAATATTGTACCAAGTACTGTCATTGCATTATGTACAACCAGCTACTTACTCCACTTGCGATGTCTGTTCAATTACGAACAGACATCGCAATTACGTTCTGCTACATGTACAGTTACCTTTTCAGAATTTTAAGTCATTTCCATGCAATTATATGAAAAAAGGAATTGATATTGTTGTCACAGATAAGGACTAGTATGTAATAAATATCTGAAGTTGTCCCTAATCTGTTGCCCTACCTTTAAAATCTTCTCAGTTGTCCTGCAGATGTCTACTTGAAACACACTGTCTTTGTGACCTGTCATTCAGGTGGGAGGCCTCCCCGTTCGTAATCAGATCTTTGGTTTGAGTCAGTCAGAGGCTCCCTTCATGCAGCATATGCGCGCTGATGGCATCCTGGGTCTGGCCTACCCTCGCCTGTCTGCGTCCGGCGCCACGCCCGTCTTTGACAACATGATGACCGAGGGTCTGGTCAACCAGGATCTGTTCTCCGTCTACCTGTCTGGGTAAGAGGACAGTGAGAGCCCCTTTTGTTGCAGACAAGATGGATAATTTCTGGAAAGTGCAAGACATGTTGAAAAGTAATACAAGAGTTTGTAACGTGCTGCTTATGATTGAGGGCCTGAGGTGGGTGTTATTATAACTCTCCCTCTCTCTGCGTCTCTGTAGTAACTCTCAGTCTGGCAGTGTGGTGACCTTTGGTGGTGTTGACCCCAACCATTACTATGGACAGATTACCTGGATCCCCCTCTCCCGTGACCTCTACTGGCAGATCACTGTGGACAGGTAAACGGCACATCATGTACCGATACACCATTAAGAAGCAAGGTGTATTATTATTATTATTATTATTATTATTATTATTATTATTATTATTATTATTATTATTATTATTATTATTATTATTAATGCAGCCGAAAACTTAAGACACATGTTCAACTTGATGCCTTTCTAGTGTTACTGTCAATGGCCAGGTTGTGGCCTGCAATGGCGGTTGCCAAGCTATTGTGGACACTGGAACCTCCCTGATCGCTGGTCCCCAGAACGACATCTCCAACATCAACCGCATGGTGGGAGCTAGCAGCCAGAATGGGGATGTAAGTAGCAAAGTGGAATCCTTGGGGTGAATGAACAGGCACAGTTCCATGGCTTTCATTTGACAGAAGTACGCACTATATTATGGTGTGGCTCTGTATAGCGCGCTAGATGCCGGGCCTTTTGTGTTATCCTTTTAGCATTAGTTTTCCTGTACTGCCGTACTGTATTGAAACTGCTAATAAAGTGTTCAATCAATCAATAATCAAAAAGTTAATCTCACAAACCATACTGATAACTGATAACTTTTTTTTTTCTCGCACATGCTTTATATTTCTTGACATATTAGACTTTTTTTATAATGGACACATACTGACAACTGCCGTCAGAGATGACTGACATCACAGGCTGCATGGCTACATGAAGTCTGATATCCAAAACATTGTTGTTTTTCCCATGTGGATCCTGAGATTCGATTTTAATACTATAATACGATATATTACAGCTTATGCAAAAATAAACAGATGCTGATTTCTTTCTCTCTTTTCAGTCCGTTGTCAACTGTAACAACATCTCTCAAATGCCTGATATCACCTTCCACATCCATGGACAGGAATTTACCCTGCCCGCCTCTGCCTATGTCCGCCAGGTATTGGCGTGTGTGTGTGTGTGTGTGTGTGTGTGTGTGTGTGTGTGTGTGTGTGTGTGTGTGTGTGTGTGTGTGTGTGTGTGTGTGTGTGTGTGTGTGTGTGTGTGTGTGTGTGTGTGTGTGTGTGTGTTTGTTCTTGGATGTACACGTGTGCATCTGGCTGCACATACAGACAGTATATTCACACTCTCTCTACTCTTCTTTCCTCCTGCAGTCTCCTTACTATGGCTGCCGTACTGGCATGCAAGGAGGAGGCAGCAACCTGTGGATCCTGGGTGATGTCTTCATCAGACAGTACTACTCCATCTTCAACAGGGCCCAGAACATGGTTGGCCTGGCCAGGGCTAGATAATCCACCTCAGATCACCTGGATGATTGGTTCAAGAGCCATGTAACAACATAATGTGCAATACCATTTCTGATGGTAGCAATGTGATTAAAATGCAACACCTGAAGAGATACAAACCTGTCCCTGTTTTATCAGATCAAACGTCTTTTTAAATAATAAAATGAGTAGAAGCAACTGATTTGATGCTTTTGTCTTTGTTTATATCAATACAGACTGTCTGTCTGTCTGTCTGACTGACTTTACAGACTGTTTAGGGAAAGTTGACAGGCCACAATGTTAGATGTATTGCAATATTGCTCAAGTGTATGAAAAAAACAAGCACAATCATCCGCCAAGACATGTGATCATCATCTCTTCATGACTTCATCCCTGGTACACAAGTATTGGTATCTAAATGTACATAAAGTACCAAAAGTAGAAAGTACTTATTATGTAGAATATCCCATTTCACAAGTTTGCAAATGTATGAAATGTATCAAAATCTTTTGAAAATAGCAGCTCTACAAGCTCACAATGTGTCGCGATGCGACACATTGTGAGCTTGTAGATCGGCTATCTTCAAATGGCCGAAATGTATATAGGGCTTAAGTGGTTAATGTATGTTTTGTAATAATAATCCAAATCTACAAAGTAACTAGTATGTTTTCAAATAATTGTAGTGGAGTAAAAAGTACAATATTTGCCTCTGAGATGTAGTGGAGTAGAAGTTTAAGTACTGAAAATTGGAAATACTCCAGTAAAGTAAAAAAAAATACCTCAAAATTGTACTTAAGTACAGTACTTCAGTACATCTACTTAGTTACTTTACACCACTGGTGTTGTTTGTTAAAAACAATGTTTAATGCTACTCAGCCTTGTGCTTTACAGCACCATCTTGTGCCGAACTTGTTGTATGCATGGGGGCTTGCTTGAGAGAGCTTGGAGTTTGGAGGGTTTTATAAACAACACATGTGGTTTTAGCGTCAGCTTCCCCCAATAAGTTATCCCACTGACTGGATTGAGATGTTAAGGCAATGACAATTTTGCGGGGAAAAGTATTCCATATTTTACGTCGGGTTTGTCTTTCATTAATCTTCGGGCCGGGGTGAAGGCTCCTCTGGCTTTGACGCAGAGGGCATTTTTGAACCGAAGGGGACGCATGCACCACATGTAAAGTTGACCGGAGGTCAAGGCTCCAAAAACCAGTCAGCGATGCGATTTGAGGGTTTTTATTTCTCCCAATACTCCTCCACCGAACTCCAGAGCAGCTTTACAGTGCAAAATATATAAATTCCAAAAGCAAAAAAGGTTTCTGCCCGCCCGAGCACAACTATCTCTGTGTAGTGTGTAACTACAGTCTCCCTTTTATAGGAGAGGATCCTACCACAAACACAGAAACCAATTAACCATCAAAATAGCTTATCTACAAGCTTACAAATATCTCATGAATAACCCAACACATAAATGGATATTGTACTTTTAAACTAAACACCATTTCGTGTTTGAATTCACTTTATAAGACAATAGAATACTTTGCTCATTCACATTGTTAAACACCCCTCCTCCTCTACAGTACATGGCACCTTCCACTGGGAACTCCCCTACTTAAACTGAATGGTTTGATTTTAGCTCTGTTTCGGCAGGTCCTCATTCAACACAGAAGAGTGCCAGTACTGCAGAGGAGTTACAGGTGACAAACAATGAGCCTTGACTCCTTTAACACAGGATACAATAAAAATAATGTTTTATCCCTGTAAAGTCTGTGTATATCATTTGTGAATGCATTCAACAGTATTGACATTATAATATTGACATTATAGTATTGACATAATGTATTTTTCTTTTTTCTTCATCCCCGGGGTCCGTGGTGGATCCTCAAGATCAGATGGCGTGTGGGGGTGCGTTATCATCTCCACATTTCCTCAAAGCCCTGTGACAACAGTCCAAGGTCAGGGCTTCAGGCAGGTCCACAACATCTTTCAATAAGCCCGCTGCGAACTCCCTGGTTGTCTTTCCATTCTCTGTCCCCTCCTTCAGTCCAGAAATCCTCAAATGTTGACGCTTCGAGCGCCCCTCCATATCCAGGCACTTTGCATTCAATTTATCAACTTGCCCCGACAGACTTTTCACCTGTTTCTCCAGGCTCACAACAGAGTCGGACATCTGAGATGCTGATTGCTCTAATTCCGTTAATGTTACGCCATGTGAGTCCGTTTGTACTTTCAGTGTTGAAACACTCGCCTCCATTTCTGTTTTTAGAGAGCTGATTTCGGCTCTCAGCGCTGTCGTAACGTCAGCAATAATCCTTTGATCTATTTGAGCACAGATATCCCTTTTAACTGAGTGTAACTCGGAGCGTAAAGCTTTCAGAGCATCCAGCACAGCATTTGTAGACGGGTCAGTGGTGCCCGCGTCCCCGGTCCCTTTCGCAGGTGAAGACGAGGCCCCGCTCTGGCCTTCCTCGTTAGCACCGGCTTGTGCGTTGCGGTCTTTTTGTAGTTTCTTTTGTCCCGTCATCACTTTTTTGAGATACTGGGCTTCTATATAACACCAGACGTTGAACTTGTTGGAAAAACTTAAATAAAAATGTCCTTATATTGTCGATCATATATTGAAATTTGCGAGAGCTATACCGTAAGACACGTCCTACTCACTCATGACCCCGGAAGCAGTCAGATTTTGATTATTATTACAAAACATACTTTAACCACTTATATACCCCTATATACATTACATATACATTTTGGGCATTTAAAAATAGCCAATCAACAAGCTTGTAGATATGTTATTTTCTAAAGATTTTTATACATTTTATACATTTGAAAACTTTTGAAATGGGATATTCTGCATAATGAGTACTTTCTACTTTGGTACTTTAAGTACATTTTGATACCAATACTCTTGAACTTTTACTCAAATAAATGTTGAATTCTGGACATTTACTTGTGACAGAGTATTTCTACATTGCAGTATTGATACGTTTACTTAAGTAAAAAATGTGAGTACTTTTCCCACCACTGCATACTGGCATATAGCTGCTTATCAAACTGACATTCATTTGATGTTCAGATTGACTGAAATCTGCTTTTTACCACACAGTTGTTACGGCAGTGACAATGAAGTGGGCCATTATTGTGTGTGCCATGGTGGCACTGTCTGAGTGCCTTGTCCAGTAAGTCACGCTTTCTGACTGTTTACCCTATTCATGTTTATAATGTTTCTATACATTTGCATAACTTTATGTACAAATGACATATAATGGTAAAAGTAATATATAAATAATTTGTAAGTATGTCTTTAACATAGTATGTAATCAATCTTTTACAAATAATATCTACATTATTTTGTTAATGATTATCCTTACTTGCTTATAAATGCAAAAACGTATATCCAGCACCGCTCAAACCCAGTTTGTCTTATTGATTTACATTTCAAGGTTTCATCTCTAGTAATCCTTAGGAAGTTATGCTACATATATGACGGATAGCAATTACTGTACATGTGTGAATTTTATTGACCGGTTTAAGTTATCTGTCCTCATGTAGCTAGGAGGGGTTTTATTTTAAATGTGGGTAGCATATAAACGTTAGCTACAGTTTATGTCATACCACCAGTGAAAGGAAATAGATATGACCCAAGAAATCATTAACACTGGTCAATAAGTGTGGGTCCGGAAAATTCAAAAGAAGGGGTCCGAATTCAAATGGTCTCTCATACAGGATCCACCTGGAGAAAGGTAAGTCGGCCAGGGAGGTCCTGGAGGAGCAGGGTTTGTGGGAGGAGTACAGGCTGAAGTATCCTTACAAACCCACCATAAAGTTTGACCAGAGCTTTGCTGCCAACGAGACCATGACCAACGATGCTAACGTGAGTAACTTTTGGTTATTTTAATGTCTTTAGTTAGACTGTCAAGACAATTTTCTGTCCAAGACGATAGTTTTCTTAATCTGTTATGGGCTAGACTGCCCTTGTTGCATGTATAGCCGACATGATTGCATGAAGTTGGTTAGAGTATCTCTGATGTGCTCTTCTCTTCTCCAGCTGGTTTACTATGGAGTCATCTCAATTGGAACTCCACCCCAGTCCTTCAAAGTCATCTTTGACACTGGCTCCTCCAACCTGTGGATACCCTCTGTCTACTGCAACAGTGCAGCCTGCAGTATGTGATATGCCGCACGCATGCACGCACGCACGCACGCACGCCTAAGATCCACGATGTCAACACTCATCTCCTTTTTGCCTCCGTTTCCAGATAACCATGATAAGTTTAACCCTAATGCCAGTAGCACCTACAGACGCAATGGCCAGCCACTCAGCATGCACTACGGAACCGGCAGCATGACTGGCATCCTGGGTTATGACACTGTGACGGTGAGGAATAAAAGTACTGGGAAGAGAGATGAATGGTGCTGTCTGTCTCTCTTTAAACTATATACAGGAAATGACATTCAATGACATGTGACATTCAAACTGAAAGCTAATGATTCTTCCATTATGCAATTTAAATGTCTGGACATTCAAATGATGTGAAAAGACGGTACCTAAGTTATTATTTGCCATTCTCGTAAACACTAAATATGTTATAAACATTTGGAAAATTGGTGTTTGACCATGCTGGCCCCACATTTCCCATACTCGAGGCTCTGATGTCAGGAGTGGAAGAAGTCCAACCTGGCAAGCTCACCCCAAGCTCTCTATAAACAAATCCAGGGACATTTATGTCATCAATATACATTTAATTCCACAGCTGACTTCCAGAGCACTACAAATACAGCCAGTTTTGAATATCAGACATTTACAATGCACATTTATTGGCCAATATTGTAGTACTGTCAATGCATTATGTACAACCAGCTACTTACTCCACTTGTGATGTCATCACTGTTCAATTACATTCTGCTACATGTACAGTTACCTTTTCAGAATTTTAAGTCACTTCCATGCAATTATATAAAAAAGGAATTGATATTGTTGTCATAGATATGAACTAGTATGTAATAAATATCTGAAGTTGTCCCTAATCTGTTGCCCTACTTTTAAAATCATCTCAGGTGTCCTGTAGATGTCTACTTTAAACACACTGTCTTTGTGGCCTGTCTTTCAGGTGGGAGGCCTCCCCGTGCGTAATCAGAGCTTTGGGTTGAGTCAGTCGGAGGCTCCCTTCATGCAGCATATGCGCGCTGATGGCGTCCTGGGTCTGGCCTACCCTCGCCTGTCTGCGTCCGGCGCCACGCCTGTCTTTGACAACATGATGAATGAGGGTCTGGTCAACCAGGATCTGTTCTCCGTCTACCTGTCTAAGTAAGAGGACATTGAGAGACCCTTTTGTTGCAGACAAGATGGATAATTTCTGGAAAGTACAAGACATGTTGAAAAGTAATATATAAGAGTTTGTCACCTGCTGCGTATGATTGAGAGAATGAGGTGGGTGTTATCATAACTCTCTCTCTCTCTCTCTCTCTCTGTCTGTCTGTCTGTCTGTCTGTCTGTCTGTCTGTCTGTCTGTCTGTCTCTGTGTCTGTCTCTCTCTGTCTCTGTAGTAACTCTCAGTCTGGCAGTGTGGTGACCTTTGGTGGAGTTGACCCCAGCCATTACTATGGACAGATTACCTGGATCCCCCTCTCCCGTGACCTCTACTGGCAGATCACTGTGGATAGGTAAACGCACATCATGTACCGTACATACACCATTAAGAAGCAAGGTGTACTACTATTATTATTATTATGCAGCCGAAAACTTAAGACACATGTTCAACTTGATGCCTTTCTAGTGTTACTGTCAATGGCCAGGTTGTGGCCTGCAATGGCAGTTGCCAAGCTATTGTGGACACTGGAACCTCCCTGATCGCTGGTCCCCAGAACGACATCTCCAACATCAACCGCATGGTGGGAGCTAGCAGCCAGAATGGGGATGTAAGTAGCAAAGTGGAATCCTTGGGGTGAATGAACAGGCACAGTTCTATGCCTTTCATTTGACAGAAGCACACTATATTATGGTGTGGCTCTGTATAGTGCGCTAGATGCCGGGCTGCCGTACTGTTTTGAAACTGCTAATAAAGTGTTCAATCAATCAATAATCAAAAATATAACCTCACAAACCATACTGATCAGCGCCTATCTTGTTTACATTGCCCGTAGGCTGACTTTTTTTTTTTGCTTCATGCTTTATATTGACATATTAGACTTTGATTTAATAATGCAAATCAATGGGGCTCAGATTGGGCTGAAACCTTGTCCAAATGTGGACACATACTGACAACTGCCGTCAGAGCATGACTGACATCACAGGCTGCATGGCCACATGAAGTCTGATATCCACAACATTGGAGCCATGTTATTCCCATGTGGATCCTGAGATTCGATTTTAATACTATAATATGATATATTACAGCGTATGCAAAAATAAACAGATGCTGATTTATTTTTCTCTTTTCAGTCTTTTGTCAATGTCAACTGTAACAACGTCTCTCAAATGCCTGATATCACCTTCCACATCCATGGACAGGAATTTACCCTGCCCGCCTCTGCCTATGTCTGCCAGGTATTGGTGTGTGTGTGTGTGTGTGTGTGTGTGTGTGTGTTCTTGGATGTACAAGTGTGCATCTGGCTGTACATACAGACAGTATATTCACACTCTCTCTACTCTTCTTTCATCCTGCAGTCTCGTTACCATGGCTGCCGTACTGGCATGCAAGGAGGAGGCAGCAGCCTGTGGATCCTGGGTGATGTCTTCATCAGACAGTACTACTCCATCTTCAACAGGGCCCAGAACATGGTTGGCCTGGCCAGGGCTAGATAATCCACCTCAGATCACCTGGATGATTTGGTTCAAGAGCCATGTAACAACATAATGTGCAATACCATTTCTGAAGGTAGCAATGTGATTCAAATGCAACACCTGAAGAGATACAAACCTGTCCCTGTTTTAGCAGATCAAACGTCTTTTTAAATAAAATTAGTAGAAGCAACTGATTTGATGCTTTTGTGTTTGTTTATATTCAATACAGAGTGTCTGTCTGTCTGACTGACTGACTGACTTTACAGACTGTGTAGGGAAAGCTGACAGGCCACACGGTCATACTTGATGTATTGCTCAAGTGCGTGAAAAAACAAACCAAGAGGTGAGAGGTGTGATCATCATCCCTTCATGACTTCATCCCTGGCTGGTGGTATATGTAGTAATATGGTAAAATATATTGACACACACACACACACACGCTGCACATCCTTCTATTTTCCAGCTATTCTTTTAAAGTAAGACTAGATTTAAAAGTGCGACAAATAACTTAAATCAAAGAAATATAATCACAAAAAATAAAAAAAAACATTAGTTTGGTGGAGAAAGAAGGACCATGAACAGTGGTGGCCATAGGCAGCCCTGCACCTCCAGGACAATGGAAAGCAACACAACACAACACGACTTTGTGTTGTGTTTGTTAAAAAATTACAAAATCTACACCAGTGGTTCTCAACCTTTTCAGGCCGCGACCCCCAAAAAGAATTGTATTTGAACTGGGGACCCCCCACCCAGACAAGCACTTAGAATTGTAGGAGTTGAGGCATTACATTTAGTCTGACATGGGTCCACAGATAAATATTGTGAAAATAGCTGATCTACAAGCTTCAGCGCCTCGAGTTGCGAGGCGTTGTGATCTTGTAGATCTGGCATTTTCACAATGTTTGCCTCTTTCTGGTCTTTCTTCCATTTCTTTTCTTAACTTTTTTTTTTTTGGTACACATTTTTTTTTTTTTTTTTTTACATTTTTCACTGTCACCATGGGTACCCCCTCAAAATCATGTGGCGACCCGCCCGGGGGTCCCGACCCACAGGTCGAGAATCACTGCTCTACAACACCATCTTGTGCCGACCTTGTGGTATTGCATGGGGCTTGCTTGAGAGCTGCTTTCAGTGCTTGGGAGTTTGGAGGGTTTTATAAAACAACACACGTGGTTTTAGCGTCAGCTTCCCCCCAATAATAAGTTGTCCCACTGACTGGATTAAGATGTTAAGACATGCATGGGGGCGGTCTGCTGCGTCCAAACACCAGCCGGTCCGCCTACTGAGCGTAGCCGTTTTGGGAGCCGCAGACAGACCACCAGGACCTAGTAGTACCAGGAGTACCGGTCACTCTCCTTCTCCACGCCCACCGACAAGTGTCAAACACCCGCTGCTGAATCCCCCGGCGGTCCGCTGCTGCTTCAGGTAAAAGCCGGCTGGGGCTATATAACACACAGCTATACAAACCACTGCTAGCAGGGAAGCTAAGCGCTAGTTTGACAACATGTTGTTATTGTTGTGGCAAAGCAGCATGCAAGTTCAAGCTGGATAGTAGTGGTGCTACTTTAGCTAGCGTAGATGGCTAACTTGCAAGATAACCCCAGACCATGTAGCTTTTTAAGGTGCAATTGCGATAACTTTTGACCAATTTTACATCTTTAAAGTTACACACTGTAAGTCAATGACACACCATTGGCGTAACGTTACATTGAGGCACATGATGCACAGTCATGGTGACCAGTGGTGTAAAGTAACTGAGTGAAGTGCAATTTTTAGTTATTTTTTACTTTACTGGCGTATTTCCAATATTCAGTACTTTTACTTCTACTCCACTACATCTCAGAGGCAAATATTGTACTTTTGCTCGACTATAATTATTTGAAAACTTTAATAATAATAAACTTTATTTGTATAGCACCTTTCATGACATGAAATGCAGCTCAAAGTGCTTTACAGAGCAAGAATACAATTACAGTTACAACCAATTTAACAATAAGGCAAAAAAAAGAAGCATAAGCATAAAACAACATTAAATAGCAAAAGGCAGTGAATCAGGCAATACAGTGAGGACATAGGTAACAACACAGAGATTTAAAAATCAACCAAAAGATCAGCTAAAAGCAAGAGTAGTTACTAGTTACTTTGCAGATATAAATATTACATTATAAAACATACATTAACCACTTTAGCCCTATTTTGTACCTAGGCTTTTTGAAAATAGCCGATCTAAGCTCACTTGTCTTATAGTGATGCCTGTGAGCTTGTAGATCTGCTATTTTCAAACATTATAGTACTTTTACTTTTGGTACTTTAAGTATATCTTGATGCCAATACTTTTGCACTTTTACTCAAGTAACATTTTGAACACAGGCCTTTTACTTGTAACAGTAGTTTTTTTTTATTGTGGTATTGCTACTTTTACTTTAAGTAAAATATCTGTGTAGGCCTACTTCTTCCACCACTGGTGACTGATGCAACATTACGTTACATACCGTACATAATAAGTTAATATTTCATTGCAGCATATTGCTATATTGTTGCACAGTCACTGTGCTTCTGTTATAACAGCTGTCAGTAACTACATTTAGAAGCTTTAAAGTGGACGTAAACAAGTCTGTTAGCATCTTATCGCCTCTTACAACAGTTTACATGTCGTATCATAATTATAGACACTTAAAACGACCTGATTTCTAAACATTATTCCAAGGAATAAAGACAATAACAATAATAACTGCTTTATGACATTTACTAACATTTCGGAGCTGCAATTTTAAGGTATATTTGCAGTTGTTGTCTTTTGTAATGTTTGTATAACAACGAATTGTACATACTGTACATGTAATATTTAGTCTATGTACTACTGTAATGTTGCATCATTCACACAGTGCAAGTGCATCATGTGTGTTGCAATGTAAGTGACATCATGCATTCACAATTATGTTATTTGTTATTTGGTTTGGTAATTGAATCCTGAAAGGCACCTGATTTGACCTGATGTCATTTCATTTTGAAATTGGAAAAAAGGGGTAGGACAGGATAGGCCTAAGTGCTTCTTTTTTTGTACTTTTGAGTTGTGGTTTTACTTTACTTTACTTTAATGTTCGAAATGAACACTCATTCAGTACAAAGTAATTTTGTTTTACATTTACCGTACATATATATTTAGTGTATATCTTTTTCCCAGCCCTTCTGTCAGTCTCAGCATGGCTTCAGGGAGTCACACCACCCCTCCCAGTCGCTCAAACAGACTGGCCAAGGAGCGCTCCCCCTACCTCTTGCAGCATGCACAGAACCCTGTGGACTGGTGAGTAACCACACACACACAGACAGACAGACAGACAGACACGCACGCAGTCGCACACACTATGGTTATCTAATGTCATCTCATTCTTAGGTACCCGTGGGGACAGGATGCATTTGACAAAGCCAAGAAGGAAGACAAACCCATCTTCCTTTCAGGTATTAGCAGAGATGGTCGAGTTTGTTGTTTCATCTGAAGATTTTTTCCTTTCAATAATTGTGAATAGGGCAAATAGGACTCGTCAATTTAGTAGATTATTAAAAAATCTGTTATATTATTATATTATTATTTTATTGGTTTGAAATATCAGTTTTGATATATTTTCACTTTGCCCAGCCCTAATAGTGAACCATAGTTTTAATTGTGTTGTTGCCCATGGGCTACCGTAGTGGGATACTCTACATGTCACTGGTGTCATGTGATGGAGAGGGAGTCTTTCGAGAATGAGGAAATCGGCAAGCTCCTTAGTGACAACTTCGTCTGCATCAAAGTAGACCGAGAAGAGAGACCTGATGTGGACAAAGTCTACATGACCTTCGTCCAGGTGTGTGCATTCACATATTTAAGTGTTGTGTTTGACAGATATTCTAATTCAGTAACCAGATTTTTTTAATGCAGTGTATGGGGTTTGTTTATGGTGATTGAAGCTGCAACAAAATACATTGTAAAGATCGGACTAATGTGTGTCATAGATCAGTGGTTCTCAACCTGTGGGTCCCCACATGACATGTGGGGGGGGGGGGGGCGGGGAGACAGTGAAGACACTTTTAGGGCTTTTTTAATACCTAAAAAAAAAAAAGTAATCAACAAACTATACTATAAAAACTGGTCAAATATTGGCCAAATTGTCAAATGATATAAGAAAGAGGCAAACATTGTGAAAATAGGCCGGTTGTGAGCTTGTAGATCTGCTATTTTCACAATATTTATCTGTGGAACTGAGTCAAACTAAATTAAATGATTCAACTCCTACATTCCAAGTGCTTGTCAGCGTGGGGGCTTCCCAGTTCAAATATGATCATTTTGGGGGGTCACGGCCTGAAAATGTTGGGAACCACTGTCATACTGTAGATGCCAGTAGGTAAGATTTGTTCAAACGTCAGTATGCATACTACATTGTGTAAGAAAGAGTGCGGGCACGCTTTGGTGCACGTGTGTGTGTGTGTGCGCGCGCTCAGGCTAATTTTACAAGTGAACAACTGTTGTAACTCCTACTTTTTATTTATTGTTCATGTTCTTGCCCCCAAGGCAACGAGCGGAGGTGGCGGATGGCCGATGAGCGTGTGGCTGACCCCTGACCTCAGACCCTTCATCGGGGGCACCTACTTCCCTCCCAGAGACAGTGGAGGCAGACCTGGATTCAAAACCGTCCTCTCCAGAATCATGAAACAGGTACTAAGGCCTTCCTGAGACACAATGGGACTGTCCTGTGTCTGGGACACAGTGACAAATACTGTAGAGTTGGGATTTTAACGATTCCCTCTTAACGGTCAGATTCCTTAACGGTTCCCTTTAACGATTCCTATATTTAAAAAAAAATCTATGTATTTTGGGCCTTCATTATAATTGTTTATAAACACCAATTCAATCATACACACATTATTGCATACATATTATGTAGTGATTCTCAAAGTGAGGTCCATGCAGTGACCCTCTGGGTTACTTGAGGGGGTTCTAAATGGAACCTTTATAGGTCTGAGTGCACAAATAGAGTGGTCTTAGGTGGTCCTTGAAATTAAAAAGTTTGAGAACTACTGGCTATTGTAATTGCATAGCAGACGCATGCCAGCTCTGACAGTGTGATTAAAAACCGGTTCGGGAAACGGTTCCAAATGTGATGCAACCGATTCCAGTTCCTCAATGTTGGATCCGGATCCCAACCCTAGACACAGTGACAACTCAACATTAAATGATTGATGCAGACTCACTGTTAATGACTGTTTCCCAGAACTTATGTCATTGATGTGTGTTGTTCTTGCTATATACTGTATTAGCATATCGTTGCTACTGGTCAGAAACTTTGTGTGGTTTTCCATAAATTATATTATACGTATTCTATACTTTGTTGTATGACAAGTGTTGCGCAAAAGAAGCTAAGATAGCAGCTCTCAACTCGTCACATCTGCTATTCTTTAAAGATTAAAAAAATATTATATAATTATATATATATATATAAAATTTTCTCCTATAATGACATGTCCAAAGTAGGGATGCAAGGTTGAAAGTGATTACTTTCGCATTGAGTTTTGTAAAAGAAATTTGTAAATATTTAAAAAGTGTTAACAACTGACTTATGACTAAATAATAACTACATTGGATCCATTGAAATAAAAAAAATCCCCATTTTCTGGAAAGTAATGGCTTTGGAGATTCAAGGTTTCTGCCTTACAGGGATGATGTTATGTTAGAAATGGGGTAGATGCGTGTGACTGCAGCGTGTGACTGCAGCACTTCACATACTTTATATCCATTCACAATAATCTCTAATCCAAATCCTATAGTCAGTGGGTTGTTGAATGTAGACTATGAGTTAAGGACTATGGAATTTTCACATGTGCCCTGAAACACGAGCTGGCACAAACTGTTATAGCTACAGTGATTGAAATCACTTTAATATGCAGGAAAACATCTTTCACGCCGGCATCAGTCACACCCAGTAAACATTTTTGCCACAGTGTTTCTAGCAATGTAATACTTAACATGAAAGCTGGCTAATGTGATACTGACCAATATGAGGGCTGGTTACTATAGTTTTTCATATTCTGTTGGCACAGACAGACAATGGACAATTTTCAATGGCTGTTTTGTGTTTTGCAATAGCAGCATTCTCCTCATGGCTGTCGATGATCTAATAATGCTTTGCTTATGTTGCCATGACAACATCGGAGACTGGACTTGGCCGTGTCCCGTCGCTTCCTGGACGGTATTGGGCATAATTACATTACGCTTGTGATTGTCTTCCTGTCAGTGGCAGAACAATCGGTCCACTTTGGAAGCCAGCGGGGACAGAGTCCTAGAGGCCCTGAGGAAAGGCACGGCCATCGCTCTCAGCCCAGGGGACGCTCCGCCCTTTGCCCCCGACGTGGCCAACCGCTGCTTCCAGCAGCTGGCGAGCTGCTATGAAGAGGAATACGGAGGCTTTAGAGACTCGCCCAAGTTCCCCACTCCAGGTGCGACACAGTGATAATGCGCTGCTTTACTTACAACATGTCCGTCCGTTGTCTCTTGCACTCTTTAACCCATTTAGACCTGAGGCAGATTATTAAAAAATGCCTTCTAAATCCTAACTGTTTTCTGAAAAACTAAAGTTGCTATACGGTATATCGCCTCGTTGTCGGGTGGAAACCTTGTATGTCCAAAACCGTTCCCTTTTTTATTATCATTCTTAAAACTTTTTTAAATAGTGAAAATAGCCGATCTACAAGCTCACACTTGTGATCTGCTATTTTCACTACTTTTGTGCGACACTCTTGTATGATGAAGTAGGGCATTAATTTACATTAAAAGTTGAAACATGAAGGTACAAGATTTCTGCCCGACAGCAACGATATATAGCTAAAATGTAAAATGACACAGATGCTTTCCCAGATTGAATGGGTTAATAATATATCTTTTCATACTTCTTTCAATCTGACTTCTACTACTACTACTACCTCTCTCTCTCTCACTGTTGGGAAGGCCCCAATGATTGACTGTATTAAAGCTGGTGAGGTGGACTGTGATCGCCCTTGTGCCTTGATCACAACACAGTAACAATGGTGCAGAGTAGTGGCCCTTTATTTTCCCCTTGTTTATACAAGTGCTAATAGTGATATAACAGTGTGCGTGGTCTCTGAAATAGACAGAACATAAAATACAATAGTATAGGTGCACTGACACTTATAACTGTACATGTAACACCAACAGGCTGTAATTCCTGTGTGTATACTGATGTCACTATACTCAGAGTAAACCCTGAGGTACAGTACATTCAATATATAGGCTGTAGCTGCCCTCCTATGGCCGGAAATGTTAATGCAGCTTAAATTAAGTAGATACATACATAGTGGAACTATATGAAACTTAAAAAAAGGTCTGGCAAGTTATTGTGGCCTCCTGGTGGCGCTATAATAGGCCAATGTGAAAAGGGTGCCACTTCTCCCTCGGCCTTTCACGGCAATCGTTTATGAGTTGAGGCATTTTGTTCCAGAAATGTGTTCTGCAAAAATCGGCCACTATAGCAGGCCAATGTGAAAAGGGTGGCATTTATTCCTCAGCCTAGTAAGAATGTGTGTGCAAAGTTTCACACCAATCACACGTTGCTGCGTCAATCTTAGCCAATCAGGATGGAATATGAAAAATCTAACAGATCCGTCTTGACTATTGAGATAATGTGTACTGATTTGCGTGATGTTTGGACAAAATCTGTAGGAGTAATATAAAAAAAAAAAGGTTGCAAAAGTCGGCCTCCTGGTGGCGCTATAACATAGCCTGGTAAACCCTCCCTCCGGAAATCTCAATTCCATTTCATTTCAGGAGTGAGTCTGGCCTGATCCGCCTGTCTGCAATATTGGCTGTGCTGGAGTTGGGCGGGAGTAATACCGTTGACTGACAACCCCTTCAGCCAATGATAATTTTTCCCCTTCAGCCAATCAGCAGTTCACCAGTCTTAATGTGACGCGACGGGACTTTTGAGACAGCCATACCCAAAATGGGTTGCCTTTTTCGGGTACAATGGTGTCACTGCCCGCCCCTACCGGTTCTCTAATTTTTTTTTTTTAAATAGGCTTTGTCATGATTAATTGACCACATATATGAAGTTAAACAACTAAATTCTATCCAAACGATATCTTATAAGTAAATTCCGTGCCTCAAAATAGAAGTTAGAGAGCTTTTTGAAGTAAAAAAATAGCGGAGAATTGGCCGCACAAGAAAAAGATGGCTGCCGTTCGTGTTTTGGGCTCACTCGAACTCGCCACCTGATTGGCCAACGTAAGCTGTCAATCACAGAACAATGAGCGACGACGCTGATAGGCGCGGCCGTTTGGCATACACAGCCAATATTGCAGAGAGGCGGTTCATGCCAGACTCACTCCAGGAATCAAATAGAAATGAGATTTCCGGAGGGAGGGTTTACCAGGCTAGCTATAACAGGCCGATCTGAAAAATCCGGGGCAGAGGTTCTGCCTCAATGAAATGTAAATCACGCTTTACTTTAGTCGCGCGAGATGAGTGACAGTCTCTCTCAATGTCAATCTCTTGTCTTGCTCAATCTTTCTTCTCCCTTCTCTGCCTGCCTCTCTTCCTGTCCGTTCGTCTATCCCTCCATAGTGAATCTGATGTTCCTGATGTCATACTGGGCCATTAACCGCTCAAGCTCAGAAGCAGCGGAGGCCCTGCAGATGGCCTTGCACACACTCCGCATGATGGCCCAGGGAGGCATACATGACCACGTGGGGCAGGTAATACATATACAGTACTGTAGTACACACACACACACACACACACACGCACACACGCACACACACACATGCTTTTACATATCGTCGCTGTTCGGCTGAAATCTGAAAACTTGCGAAAATAGCTGATTTACAAGCTCGCAGAGTGTGCTTGTAGGTATGCTATTTTAGAATGTTTTTGAAAATGTTTGCCTATAATGTCACACCCAAAATTGGGACTTCAGGTTGAAAGTGTTTAAGTCTGTCTGTGGGTTTTATAAATATTTCACCAATGACAATATTTGAATAAGAGCTTGTGACTAAATAATAACTATATTAGGGCCAACACAGGTTCTTTTTTACATTTACCGAAAACAATCCATTTTGGACATACAGGTTTTCCTCCCGGCAGCGACAATATGTGACTGTACACGTGAGCTTATGTGCTATTAGTGTATAAAACAGTCTCTGGTTGTAATTATGACTTCTCTCTCTCTCTCTCCATCCCCCCCCCCCTTTTTCTCTCTCTCTCTCCCTCTCGCTCTCTCTCTCCCCCCCCCCCCTCTCTCTCTCCCCCCCTCTCTCTCAGGGTTTCCATCGTTATTCCACAGATACCTTCTGGCATGTGCCCCACTTTGAGAAGATGCTGTATGACCAGGCTCAGTTGGCTACAGCCTATA
This sequence comes from Gymnoscopelus braueri, assembly GCF_963280865.1. Lineage (NCBI taxonomy): Eukaryota > Metazoa > Chordata > Actinopteri > Myctophiformes > Myctophidae > Gymnoscopelus > Gymnoscopelus braueri. The sequence goes on along the minus strand of NC_137617.1, from coordinate 34,175,919 downwards.
TAACTGCCTACCAGGTGTGAGAGGCCACGTGTGTGTTGATGCACACACACACACACACACACACACACACACACACACACACACACACACACACACACACACACACACACACACACACACACACACACACACACACACACACACACACACACACACACACACACACATACTATAGGCTATTATTTGCTTATCTCGGCAGTAGAACCCCTGATCCGTCATCGCTTCTCTGCCATCTAATTTACTACTTTTGTGAGCTAGAACCAACCAAGGTGAAAGAGACACGCGTCCAGTATTTGTCACATCCATTGTTTTGAGACCATCTGCTTTTGCAAGATAAGACACTGATCATACACAGGAAAATCCTTAGTGATAATTTAACTCCAAAGAGGGTACAAAATGTATATTTGCACACTCTTCTGAGTTAAATGAACACTTGGATTTTTACTGTGTAACAGGAAAAAGATGATAATGTACACACACACAAACACTGAAACTTCAGTAGTGTTCCTCTGGACTTGTTTTTGGAAGAGCACAGTCTGGCTCAGGCTCTCAAGAGCATATATTTGGCTGACCTTTTTTTTCTTCTTCCCAGAGTGGACGGACTAAACACAAGTGGAACGGAGAGCTGTTAATTAGGAGGACATACACACACACACATACGTGCACGTAACACACTAGTGTTTAATGAGGCTATATAGTGGCTACCTCAGCATAGGCGCTGGATGGATGCCACAGTATAAATAATACAGCGGTGTTGTTAAGGCGGTTAAAGGTTGAAGTGCTATAAGGGCTGTAGCAGGTGTGTGTGTGTGTGTGTGTGTGTGTGTGTGTGTGTGTGACTGTGTGTGTGTGTGTTTTCAGGTTTCAGGGGAGGAGTCCTTTGCAGATGTGGCCAGAGACATACTGCTCTATGTCTCCAGGGACCTGAGTGACAAGGTGAGCCATCTCCTACCTCGTTAGCATGAGGGAACTGAGAGAGGGAGAGAGTGCATGACAGTGTATGTGTACTGCGGATATTCCAGCTTGATTCATAGTAATGATTAACACTTATCAGACACTTCATTTATAACATTAATCAAAATAAGAGTAATTAATACAAATTAATTAAGGTTACAAAATGCTTTACATAAAACTGAAGAAATGAATTAAAATCAGCAACATGATAACATCCTACTATAAATGCACAAAATCTCTGCGTACATACATAAGTGTCGGTCGGATCAGCAGATCTTCCAAAAAAATCAGATAAAGCCACAAATCCCCAGTATCCCCAGGTTATCGTTATGACATCATAGACTGGCCTGGACTGCATGTGGGCATGCCTGACATGGAACTCCATATATGGGCATAAAACGGACACAGACAAACAGATATAGAAATGTCCATATACTGTACAGTATGGGCATAAAAGGGACAAATGGTACTCTGACAATGGGTACAATGAGTACAACGGGTATTGAATAACCGGATGGGCATGTGTTCCCAATGGGCATCGCTCCCGATTACAAAATATAAAGTGCAGAGATAAATCATTAAGGGAATCAATCAATCAATTACATGTCAAAGTATTACATTTTGGAAAGGCCTTTCCATAACAATAGTTATACAGTGTTTTAAGCAGATCATAATGCATTACTTATAAGTATGTGTAAAATGCGTTATAGACATGGGATGCATAGCGAGTGTTAAAGTATGTTTTTTAAGAAGTGATTTAAAAGAAGGCAGGTCGTGCCAGATTTCAGTCGCCCTGACAGCAAAGGCACGATCACCCTTTGTCTTCAGCCTTGACTCAGGAACAGCCTGTTCTCACAACCTTTGAATGTGTCCGCTAATCTTTACTGACAAGGCATATTTTTTTTGTGCGGATTCCTCGTCTAGGAGATTGTGTTGCGTGTTGATGCGCGCGCAATGAATATTCAATGCGTGTGTGCGTGCGTGCAAATGTGCTCATGCACATGTGCGCATTGGAGAGGGCAAGGGCTTTGCACCCTTTGACAAATTGGCCCATAAACCCTTGCTTTCCTCTCAGGGTCAACCTGTATCCACTTCACCAACCAAGCACGGCAGCCCTTTTCTCTTGATTAATGACTCGACAGCGCTGATCAGGGCACACAATTAAAACCACACTCATTGTGATCATTATATTCTCCAAGATTTATTATGTAATTATACGCTAATGAATTACACTGCAACAGTAATTTACTACAGATACTGTTTCTTTTGTGCTGCTGCTGCAGCCAGGGCTTTCCCTCAGCAAGTTAGAGGTTGGTTTTGATTATGGACATAGAAATACAGTATCATAAATGTTGAGGGTGGGGGGGGGGGGGTTATTGTAGCAAATAGAGCTGTATAGAATCAGGGAAGCAGTACCTATATTATCCGTATACACAATGTGTAACATATTGTTCAGTTATTGTTCTTATTGCTGCTACAATGTAGAGGAACCGAAACAAAGTAATTTTCTTAGAGTATCAAGTAGCTACTCATATATGAGATGTAACAAATAACATTTTTAATTTGGAATATCCACTGCTAAAAGTCTGTACATATATATCCATTGACGAAAGATGTGCAGTATGTTCACTTTACTGGTGGTGATAATTTGTACGCGTGCAGATGGCTAGATACACCTTAAGAATAGAAGAGAATGAGGGCCTGTTAGGAGGACTTTCTACCCCTCTGTCTCTGTTGTTCCAGTGTAATTAGTCCGCCATCGATCAGTCGTTGATTGTCATTGATCGGCTCACAGAGAAGTAAAACAGAACCAATTAAGATGTTGATGTTGATGTTTTTGTTAGAGCTGAATAGGACTTTCAATAATGATGTTTTGAAATGTGCCATGCCAGCAGTGCTGTCCCTATATACGTCATATCTATCTGGCTAAATTGACATTAGCCAGAGTTATCGTGGCTTTTTTAAACCACTTAAACTCTGTATACTTAGCTGAACGGGGTCCACAGGGGTTCTATACGAGACCTGCTAGACCTCCCCTCTACACCAAATCTCTTCACTGAAAATAGCCGATCTAGCTCACAACTCGATGCGTTGTGAGCTTGTAGATCGGCTAATTTCGGCAAATGTTCGCCTATTATGACATGCCCAGATGAGGGATGCTAGGGTTAAAGTGGTTAATATCATATACCTGTAGAGATATGCACATGTACACATCTCACACTTGTAGCTACGCTTTTTTGAGATTTATAATTTTGTTCAGAAATATGGCACACAGCATTTCACGTCTCAATGTCCAAACTTTTAAGAGAAAGCCGATGCACACCTCAAAGGTTGGTGACAGGTGCGTAGGACAACCAGGAAGGTCCAAATGTTCAGAAAGGTATCTATGATATCAAATCAAAGAAAAAGGTCCCGCACACTGTATGGAACTTGCAAAAAAGGATGCTATTTATTATCTCGACGTTTCGGTCGTTAGACCTTCATCAGGACAAACATCGGATGTTTGTCCTGATGAAGGTTTAACGACTGAAATGTCAAATTATTAAAGAGCATCCTTTTAGCAAGTTCCAGACATCTCAATGACCACAAGTTCAAAACTTTATTTAATTTAATGGCAATACTCTCTCCACACCTCCCCCTCTCTCCCCCCTCTCCACACCTCCTCCACACCTCCCCCTCTTTGTGCTACAGTCCGGGGGCTTCTACAGTGGAGAGGACGCAGACTCGCTCCCAGCGTCGGGGGGCCCAGAGAAACGTGAGGGGGCTTTCTGTGTGTGGACAGCCACGGAGGTACGGGACATTCTACCTGACAAAGTGGTGGAGGGAGCCACCGGCGGAGCCACGCTGGCTGACATCTTCAGACGTCACTATGGAGTCAAGGAGAAAGGCAATGTTGATTTTGACCAGGTGCCTGTCAGTTGATGCATTGTGTGTGTGTGAGAGAGAGAGAGAGAGAGAGAGAGAGAGAGAGAAAGAGAGGTTGTGTGTGTTCAGAGTGGATTGTCATTGTCATACTCCAAGGTTGTGTGTGTTCAGAGTGGATTGTCATTATCGCGTTATTAAGGACCCCACAGTTCTAGGCAAAACCCGCTGTCATTGGTCAGTAGTCGCTGTGATTGACATTTCTCGTTTTTGCAACTATGCCTAAACCTAACCCTAACCATAACCCTAACCTCAGTAAGACTATGCCTAAACCTAACCTTAACCCTAACCCTAACCTCAGTAAAACTATGCCTGCCAGGGAGCCAATCAGACAGGTAAGGCGGGTCTATATCCTATAACGTTGGTGGGATTCATAATCAGCCGTCATTGTCATACACCAATCTGCTTGCATAAGCGATTGCGATTGTAGGCATTTATATGCTAAGTTTGGCCAAACTTAAGCTTGGCCATCTACTTGCTGAGAACCATTCATGTGCTGAATGTGCCAATGCAGCTGAATAAATGAAATACATACAAAAACATTCAAAAACCACATGATTATGAAGCTGTCAAGTGTCAGTTTTATTCTAATTATTTCAGTGATTACCCCTCTCCGTTCCCCTGCATGTTTCCAGGACCCCCATGGGGAGCTGCAGGGCCAGAACGTGCTGATAGTGCGCTATTCTGCGGAGTTGACAGCTGCACACTTCGGCATCAGCGTGGAGAAAGTTAACGAGCTGCTGGCTTCTGCCAGAGCCAAGATGGCGGAGGTGAGGGCGAGTCGGCCGCGACCCCATCTGGACACCAAGATGCTGGCCTCGTGGAACGGTAAGGGGGAATTAGGACAGTGGTGGAAAAAGTACTCGCATTTTTTACTTAAGTAAAAGTATCAATACTGCAATGTACTGTAGAGATACTCGGTTACAAGTAAAAGTCCGGAATTCTAAATTTACTTGAGTAAAAGTACAAAAGTATTGGTATCAAAATGTACGGTACTTAAAGTACCAAACGTAGAAAGTGCTCATTATGCAGAATGTCACAAGTTCACAAGTTTTCAAATGTATAAAATGCGTGGCATTGTGAGCTTGTAGATCGGCTATTTTCAAATGGCCGAAATGTATATAGGGCTGAAGTGGTTAATGTATGTTTTGTAATAATAATCAAAATCTACAAAGTAGCTAGTAACTAAAGTTTTCAAATCATTGTAGTGGAGTAAAAGTACAATATTTGCTTTTGAGATGTAAAAGCATCGAAAATTTGAAATACTCCAGTAAAGTAAAAAAATACCTCAAAATGTTAGTACTTGAGTAAATGTACTTAGTTTACATTACACCACTGAATTAGGATTCATGAGGCGACCTTGTTGTCTCAACTTGAAAATGTCTAGTGTCTCCTGAATCCCCACTCAATCAATTAAAGACTACTCAGAGTAGCTTTAAGATAAACGTTGTCGTAAACAAATAGAAGAATAAATGGGATAACATTTTAAGGGACATAACAGCCTACCATTTTGCCAGCAACGACCCTCTTAGATCCTTGTTTTTTTAGTATGTGCCATCAGATGTGATTAATGAAAACAGGCGTGCACCCACACACAGTGTCTCTTCCTATCTCTCAGTCACCCATTGTCTCTCTCTCCTACACACACACACACACACACACACACACACACACACACACACACACACCCGCACTCGAGCGTGCGCACACAAATGTTGCTCTCCGGGCTGACGTCTGAAGACGGAGAGGGTGTTAGTGATGTAACGAAGCGCCGCGATCTCAGGAACATTCCAATTAGACGCGAGAGGCTCTTCTTCCTCCCTAATGAAGAAACCCCTCCATTAATCACCTGTTCTCTGCAGCGCCACTTTGAAGTCTCGCCCGCTCCCTCACTAGGCTTTGACATGAAAGACGAAGGAAGGAGGGTGGAATGGAGAGAGAGAGAGAGGAAAGGAAAGACATAAACTTCAAAGCTTGGGAGTGAAAAACGAGCTGGCACGGCTCTGCCAGCTCCTATTGGTACCACAGAGGAAGAGAAGAGGATACATAGAGCAAAACTAACGGATACGCCATGCTTACTATGTGTGTAATATGCTGTAACCTCTCTCTCACTCACACTCACTCTCTCTATATCTCTCTCTCTCTCTCTCTCTCTCTCTGTCTCTCTCCCCGTTCCCCTCACGCCCACCAAACCCGCAGGTCTGATGCTGTCGGCCTATGCGCGTGTCGGAGCTGTGCTCGGGGACAAGGCCCTGCTGGAGAGAGCGGTCCAGGCTGCCAACTTCTTAAAGGAGCACCTGTGGGATGCAGAGCATCAGACTCTCCTCCGATCCTGCTACCGCGGAGACCAGATGGAGGTGGAACAAATGTAAGAGCAGACAGAGAGACTAGATTTCTTCGTCTAGATTAAAAAAAAAAGATTGACGATTTAATGTAGTGATGTGACTTCTAAACCTTTAAACAAACAATTAGTCTTGCGTTGCCAGACTGCCAGTCTGAACTTCTAAATGTAAGGTAGTTGTTTAGATTTGCGGCCACTAACTAACAGCCACTAACAAACATACATACTCCTGTTGCATTGGAAATCAGTCACGTCACCGTCCCAATATGAAGGACCACCCTGAAGACTTTTGGTTCTGCAATGTGCTTGTGTTTATTTTAAACTCTTCTAATTGTTTGTCCAGTCCAACCAGTTTTAACAACTAGAGATTGTCCTCAGACTCTGGTTGAGCAAAGCTTTTAGAGACTGCCTTGTGAGTCCAAACTAAAATTGTAAAAATAAATCTCTAGCCATTTTAAATGCAAAGAGGAAAAAAAAAGTCTCTCTCAGGTGATAATGTGGGCCTTTAAAACTGGTTGGTTTACTCCAACAGCACTGGACCAATGCAAAAATCATTTACGATTTAAACATTGACGTTACGTGATGCTAGTGTTGTGCAATCAGTTCAAGCCAGGCCACTTCACAGCAAACATCAATATGGGCTTTCACTTTGACAAAGTTTGACAAACTCAGCAAGAAAGCTTGACCAACTGATTTTCAAAATTGATCGCCCATGAATGTGCTGATTGAATGTGCTGCTGACTCTACTGTTGAAGATGAAGGCTTCACAAAACCAGGATATGTGAGGCTCACTCATTCTCCCCTGAATTAATGGGGATACAGATCCATATTCTCCTTGTGTTAAAGATACCCCCATGTGTTTTTTCATCAGCGTCACAATCCTCAGTCATTGTCAAGAGGTGGTCAACTTTTTTAGCAGCCAAAAAGACAAATGTTGCACATATTACGGTTTGTTTATTTATACTCACATGGCAGTTTACAAAACTGAAATACGTAAATATTTACAAAAAAGAGACACATAAATGCTACATGTGATTAATCAAAAACAGCAATGGTTTAAACAGTACATTACAGTACATTACAGTACATTAACGTAGAGCTACGTATGTGTTATCAGACAAGTATCACTGTAAAACAAGTTACGCAGATGCTAAATGCATGGATGAAAAATCCATGGTATACTTTATTCTAAATTCAAACAAATATTATATAAGCACAGAAACTCTGAGACGGTGTTAATTGTGTCCCCAGGTATTCTACTACACGTATGTTATTGACATCTCCAAGGTGTTAATAGTTTCCCCAGGTCTTGTATGTTATTGACATCACATATTAGAAGATCCTGTCTCGCTCTTATAGTTTTAGTTCTCTATAAATCGAGTGAGATGGAAAGAATAACTTATACAAATGCAAGGTTTACTGTATATGCACTCCAATATTAGGTGTAGCAGGTGCCTGGCAAACACCATTATGGGCATTGTTGACAAATGCCCATGTGTGACTTTAACCCATTGATGCCTGGAACGCATCTGTGTCACTGTGTCACACGCATCAGATGTCTTTGGCTATTCAAAAATAGCAGATATACAAGCTCATAGCGCGGCACTGTATATCTGCTATTTTTGAAAAATCGTAATTTTTTTTTTTTTTGATTTTTTTTCAAAAAACTGTTAGGATTTAGATTTTTTTAAAGAATCGCCTCAGGTCTTAAAGGGCTAAGCAGGCTCAGGAGACAGTCCCGCCCCTGCACACACACACACACACACCCTCGCACCCTGGCGTTGATTGTGTAACACTCCTCTTCTCCAGGTTGGCCTGGTTGTGTTGCCACGACTAGCGCTCTGTCCTAGTTACCATGAATGAGTGAGTGCAAAAATGCCACCGAATCAGCAGGAAAATATTCCAGGAAGTCCCACAACACACATGATGAAACGTGGTTATGAACGCACGGGCACGCGCCTGCCGTGCACAACCCAAACCTAAACACACTGCCTGGCCCTGTTCCACAGAGCCCCCTCTCATTCATACTTGTCAGATTCATGATGGTGTCAGCAGTGAGAGTGCTTACCAAGGGCTTTTTTTCCCAGGCCTGGTTCGGAGCCATATCTGTGGGTAAATCACTCTGTCTTGCCAGGCACATATGGGCCACCGGCTAAATTACCAGGAGGAATGGTTGGTGCCGCAACTATCTGGGTTAATGGCGCTGGTGCTGTGGATTTTCTATGCAGTACCAGTACTTCTTTTGACTGCGGGAGTTGAAGGGTAAGCCGTCGGATATGGAACTTTAAGACCCCAGACAGGGAACGTTGGAGTACTGATGATGTTGACATTTGTTGCTATGGTGATGTGTACAGTGTACCATGATAAACACAGGCCATACGCCAATAGAGTTTTGATTGAAGGAATAGAGGATGGTCAAGATTGACTCAGAAATCGGGACTGACATAAACAAACAGTCTTTGTAGATTGGTCTTTTGTGGAACCATTAGGAAGTCGAAAAGTACGCTCCCCGGAACGCAGATCTCCACCAGGTGAGGTTGTCTTCCCAGGGCTGTGTCAGTCATGGAGTGCAGCTGTCAGGGCACAAGGAATCTGCTGCGGAATTAGAGTTTATACCAGTTTATTTGTGTTTCCGGACCCCTGTATGGGCAGAAGTGAAAACGGTGTTGAGTATCAAAACCCTGTTTGACGGTCAATGTCACATGACTCCTGAGACCATTTGTGCCTAAGTTGGTGGAAAACTGAACACAAACAACACACAGTGACATTTGTAGCTTTTGGCTCTGTGTTGTTTAGAGGCCCCTCAATGTGTGAATCTAATTGGAGACAGATCGAACATTTGTTCATGATTTGTGGTATTTTTTGCAAAACAGGGGCAACTATCGTCAAAATTTGATTGTTCAACCTATGGTTCAAGAGTTATAGGCCAACAGTGAAGTGTCAGTTATAGTGCCACCATGAGGCTGTGTGTGCGTGCGTGCAAAGTAAGGCTGCACGATATTAGGAAAGCATTCAATATGCTTTCATGTTATGATAATTAGTCTGTGTGTGTGCGTGCGCGTGTGTGCGTGTGTGTGCGTCGCTCATGTGCTTGCGTGTGTGCTTAAAATCAAGGCCAAGAGCATTCAACGTCACAACAAATGGCAGCATGCTAGTGTCCTCCTGTCCTGTCCTCCCTTCTCTCACTGAATCGCATTCATGAATACGATGAGGTAATAAAATGGGCATAATGAATAACTTGGCCTATTGAAGTTATATGACAATAAAACAATGTTACAGTGACACACAGATCAATTTATTCCCCCAGTCATTTAAACAATCACCGATGGCAAGATGCAGCCTGTGCTGTGGCCAAAAAACATAGAAGTATAACGAAAAAGGATTCTGTGTTGTAATCTGGTATTTTTTAAATTGTTTTTTCTTTTTATCTCAAAGGAACTAGGAGAAAACGATTTTCAAAAAGTTAATGCTCCATCCACTTCAATGTTAAAATGTAAACGGAGAAAAAAAATCAAATTTTTCAATTTTTCCTGCCTGTGGCATAGGGATCAACAAGCTTGAAATAAGCCTGGCAGTGAATGAGTTAAAAGAAAAAACGGAATAGTGGAAATAGACGATCTACAACCTCATCGCGACGCGTTTTGAGCTTGTAGATCTGCTATTTCCTCTATTTTTTTAAATGTTTGAATGGATATGAAAAATGTTCAACATGGACACGATTTATAATGATTTTTTGGAAAATAATTGCGATCATCTCAAATAATTGCAATTATGTAGTAATTGGGCCTAATGGGCAATGGCCAAACCATAATGTATGGACATCTCTCTTGTATCCAAGTGACAGTTAATTTTAGGTACGTGACATTTTAGGCACTGTGTTTTGTTATGATCTACCGGCGTCTTCCTCCTCCCCTCCCGCCCCCACAAGCCCTCTCAGCCACTGCCACTCGCGGTCATTTAAAGCAACAGGCTCCAACTTGACTGGCCAAATGTATGGATATGCAGAGTGTGAATGCGTTGGCACACACTACCAATTACCGCAGTTCAAGCCGCCTTTGTCGATACGTATATCCTGCATGGTGATATAAATAAATCAAATAAAAAAAGTGCAGATATTGCATCTCATTATTGGTGAAAACTGTCAGAAATGTTCAAAAATAGCTTGTAGAGGCAAGGCAAGTTTATTTGCATAGCACATTTCAACATCAAGGCAATTCAAAGTGATTAACAAAAAATATTAAGCAAGACATCAAGACACAAAGCTTAATGAACATTATGAAAGGACATCTGAAAACAAAAAATTTAAATGAAAAAGTAGAAATAGAACAGAAAAGTAAGAGTAAAATTACAGTGTGGAAGAATGATTGAAAAAAGAAAAGAAAAGAGAAAGAGCACCGTAAAATCTCATCTCAAAGTCTTCATTTAACTCTGAAAGTGTAGAAATTGACCCAAATTGCAGGTCTATTTGGGTCAATTTTGAGTTGAAAGTGAATTGACAAGTAGGAGATTAAAGCAATAAGCCACAAGAGGCCATGGTTTTCCATGGATTTTAGAACAGCTAAGAGGCGTAGTGAGGCATGATGCTCTTAGCTTAGTTCTAAAATCATGGTAAACCATGGCCTCTTGAGGCTTATTACTTTTCTAAAATGGTTACCAAAAATGGCAACGTGCAAATCATAGACGTATCCTAATTAGGAAAAAAACATTCTAATAACAGTTTCACTAAAACAAAAAACTTCTACAAGAAAGTAGTCCTCGTGACTACCTGTATAAACAATGAAGTTGCTAACCCCAGGCCTAACCCTAAACTGAGGGAACATGACCCCACTGCACAGATGCCTGGAAGAAACCGAACGGTGCGCATCTTGGTACCTACCTTGTTTTAACGTGATTTGTAAAACCTTGCACATACACCGGATGAAAAGGAGCGAGCTCCTCCTACCTTGCCATAGGAAAAGCAATACCTCGGAACGGTAATCCATGGAACGGTACAGTGAATATTGTAAACAAGATGTTGGTGCAGTGATATTGATACATGTGGTCCGGGTGTGGGTGTTTATTGAGTTTTATGGGACTCAGCCAATCTTAATCAGGGACTAAAACTTATCAGTTTTAGAAGGAACATTAAACTAGTGCACACAGGAGCAATCGGACAAGGAAATGCAGCAAGGTGTGTTGTGACTGCTTGTGTCCAAGTGTTGATGTTCCTCCATCGTCCCAGGGGGCAGTGAACAACCACAATGTCCTCGTGATTAATGAGTCCGGCAGGGGAAATCTCTCAGTCTCCTTCTCCATCTCTCTCTCTCTCTCTCTGTGTGACATTGTTATTTCATAAGAGGCGGTACATCACATTACCTCAACAGCACATTTACCAGCGCAGGCAAACGCATCCAATGACTCCGTAACATAAAGGTCACAGCCATCGTAATGATGATTGGAGTCAATGTTGTGCATGTGACCTACATCGTCCCAAAGGCTTTTCTCCTCAATAATCAAGGCAGGCAAAGCACCCGTGTCCCAAGAATACTACAATAGGAGATACAATGATTTTATCCTGCCTCTTGCATGGCCAATTAACTACTTAAACGATGTATACTTCATTGACCGGGGTCTCCCAGGGGTGTACACTATACTTGGCCCCTTAATTCTTTTCAATCCACACCAAATCTCTTCGCAAAAATAGCCGAACCACAGAAGCTCACAACACGTGGCAACGTGACATTTTCACCGAATGTTAGCCTATTTTTGCTCAGTTTTCACCTATTATGACATGCCCACAATAGGGATGTTAGGGTTCATCATGTGGTTAAAGCAGTGAATGAAAGAAAACTATATTTCTCAAGTGTGTGCGTGTATTTCGTGTATTATGTCTGAGCCTCTTTGTGTCATTGAAGTCCTCTTCAGACCCACTGATAGGCTGTCATCTCAGTGACTATAGTCGCCTTACTCAGATGACATACTGCTGTGTGAGTTGAGTGTGTATTATCTGAAGCAAGGTTGGTTGAACCAGAGGGCGTGTGTGTGTGCGTGCGTGTGTGTGTGCATACACGTGTGCGCACGTGTGTGTGTGTGTGTGTGTGTGTACACAGCGGAAGCAGGCATCGTGTGCTTTTACGCTGACTCAGCAAATCCAAATCCATCCAACAGATGATTGTCGATTATTTTGGTTTGGTCTGGTTTGCTGTATGACTCAGCCCCTGTCTGGGGGGAGGATGGATGTAGATATCACTTCTCACCCTTGCGTAACCTCTCAAAACCCTCAGGCATTTCAGCTCCTTCATCCGTCCCCTCCTTCTTATCCGTCCCCATCGAGCCCTCTCTATCTCCATCCCTCTCGTCCACCCTGCCCCCCTCTTGTCACTGTGCTATCTGCCCTTCCTGTCACCGTGCGTCCCCTTACACTCACCCAGACGGGGTGCCAGCCTGAGAGGGAGACAGACAGATGGAAAGAGAGAGACAAAGGCTGATGTGTGGGAAACCCGGAGGGGGTGTTTTACAGTAGAACTGAGAGGATGCCGGTGTGCAGGGACTGGGATGGGATACAGACTTGGAGAAGAAGGGAAACCTCTTGATAAGTGGTTCTCAAAATTATGTGCTGTGAGACCAGGTGTGCATTATTGTTATTATTATATTCCCACGGGTCTCGTCGGTCCATTTCAAATGGATGGACCCGTGAGGACCAGATTTGTATTATTATTATAGCTCGTTCACCTTCGGTTTTAAAATTAGACTTAAGCGTTGTAATTATGCTCCAAATTCCATATTTTTTCTGTTCTCACATATTGAATGAGCCACGTTTAACGTTAACAGTTGATTGAAACGCAGTCAATCTCAAGCACACTGCGCTGCCGAACACCAGGCTTTTTAGCGAGGTGAAACGTAAACAAAAGCCAATGGGAAAATGCAAGTTGGAACGTCTCAAATCTTTGCTTCTCCGCAGAAGCAAAGATTTGAGACGTCCCTGGAACAAAATATTTTCAGATGGGGGTCCGCGGCCAAATAAATGTCATTTTGGGGGTCCTTGACATGAAAAAGTTTGAGAACCACTGCTGTAAGAGAGCAGAGGATTGGGACGGTGACAGTTGTGGTCAAAGCCAAAGGACACCAGAGAGGGGAGGAGATGTAGCGAGAGTGAGCAGACGTGGGACGAGTGCGGAGCATGGAGAGAGGGATGCTACGATGCTCTAATGAAATAGAGGGGTCTTATTCGTCTAATTACTATGCTGCTTTGCTTGAAACGTCAAAGATGAGTGTGCGCATGTGTAGGAGTGCCTGTGGGGTTTTTGCGCATGTATGGAAATAGGTCTCTGGTGGCGGTTTCTTCCATTATGGCCAGTTCAAATAATTGGGAGGGAACAATCTCACTGGGGTAATTGGATGGTAAAAGACTCCCATTTTGAAGCAAGTCCAGGGTTTTATTTATATACTGTAGCCATATAAAATCCCTGCCCATTCCTCTATGCTCTCCAGTCCAGTCAGGATCCATAGTTCACTTTAACAAGTTCACTCAGAGTAGCGATAAAACACAGACACTCTGCCTATAAACAGCTACTTGGGCTGTAAATGTTTGTGGAGAGGAAAGATGATGACAACAACAACAACAGCAACAACAGAACTAGTTCAACAACTACTGTCCGTCTCCAACAATAATGGCAATAATCTACCATTGAATTCTAGATCTTAACCCATTTAGTCCTGGAAAGCCTATACGTTGTTATTATACCTTTCAATCCGGGAAAGCATACGTGTCATTTTAGTTGTTACTATGTATCATGTTTTTTTTTCATAAATCTACGCCGTGAGGCGTTGTGCGCTTGTAGATCGGCTATTTTTACTATTTTAAATAGTTTTAAAATAATAATAAAAAGGAACAGTATTGGACATACAAGGTTTCCACCGACAACGATATATTGCAGCATGATTTTTTTTAAATAAAAAAAATCTAAAATAGACATTTTCAGAAAACGTAGGTTAGGCTTTAGAAGGCGTTTTGAAAATCGGCCTCAGGTCTAAATGGGTTAATTTACTTCTCTGTCATCCCTCTCTTTCTCTGTCCCATTTCCTCTTGTCTGCTGTACCCTGGTTCCAGATGTTCTCCTATCCCTGGCTTCCTGGACGACTATGCGTTTGTGGTGCGCGGCCTGCTGGACCTGTACGAGGCCACGCTGCAGACGGAGTGGCTGCAGTGGGCAGAGGAGCTGCAGCTCAGGCAGGACCTCCTGCTCTGGGACGTCCAGGGCGGAGGATACTACTGCACCGACCCCAACGACACCACCATACTGCTGCAGCTGAAAGAGGGTGAGACGTGGAAGGATGGGAGAGATGATAGATGGGTAGTTGGAAGAAAGAATGTATGGATAGATGGAGGAAGGATGCACAGCGAGATGGAGGGAGTGATAGATGGAAGGTTTGAGGTGATGATGGCGGGTGGGACCGGTGATGAATGAATGGACAGGTAGAGGGCGCCGATGGAGGCACGAGGGAAGGAATGATCAATGGAGGGTGGATGATACGCATAGATGGACAGGTGGAGGTTGGGATGAATGGACAGATGAACAGTTAGATGGACGGACGGACGGACGGACGGACGGACGGACGGACGGACGGACGGACGGACGAGAGGACGGACGGATGGCAATGAGAAAGGGAGGCTGAGGGAGAGATAGTTGGATGGTGTGAGGGGCTCAGTGGTAGAAGGGACAGATGGAGAGAGGGGCTGAGAGATGGATGGTAGATGGATGAAGGCAGGGTGGATGGATAGGAGGAACCCACTGATGCCTCTGTAGGACTCAAACTGAGTGAAAGATGGACAGATGGGGGGGAAAAGGAATGGGTGGATGGATAGATAGTTGGAGAGGATAATGGACTGAGGCTGCAATTGGTTCCACCATACTGCTATTGTAGGACCCAGACAGATTGAGGGAGGGAGGATAGTATATATTGTATGTAGATAGATGTTTAGATGAACAAATACGTCTAAAGCCTAGTTCAGACCAAAGTATTTGCGGTGAGACGAAACCATTTTAAGCCCGGTTGTCTCAGTCTGTCCTGCGCTGTGAGATTGTAGAGCTATTTTCAGCGTGCAACACCATCGTACAACAGAGAATAAATTAAGAGGAGAAGAATCGTGGCCGTCTGAAATACCTGTAAGTTGCACTGATCTTCAACATTGGCAACTCGAAGGAAGGCAAGTTCTTCTCAGCGCTTAGCTTTGATCCGACGGCTAAGTTTTGGCCTTCAGATCCTGTCAGCTGTGTTCTGTGTTCCTGCGTGTCTGTCCCTCTGCTTCTATATTCTCACATTTCTGTATACCATGCTGAATAATTCAACTTGTGAACTCATCTGATATGGATTTTTCAAGGCCGATCGATTCCAATATTTTGTTGAACAGGATGGCCAATAGGCCAATATCAATCTTTTTTTTCCTCTCTCGCAGGGAAAAATGACAATTACACCTTGTAATTGTGCTCAAAATAATATGTATACATCAACATCATACGTATACATTGAATTAATATGCATTTCAACATAAAACCCTTTTACTACATAAAACTTGAGTCATGACTTCCAAAACTCTGGGGGTTGCAAGCGGTCCAGATCATGTAAATTGGGGTGGTTGTGGGCAGCGGTAAGGCTGTGTGTCCACCAAAAGCTATGTAGGAATGTGGGTACATAAGATTTAGTTTGGTCTCAAATCTCGGTGAATAGTGTCATCGTTAGTTGTACATTTAGGAAGTGACACTGTTGATATTTGGTGTTTTGTGTCCCTCCCCTCCTCTGTGATTGGATGGCTGGGTAAAAAAAATTGACAGTGATGAGGGCAGCACTCTACCCAAAGTCAAACATTTATCAACTCTAGGCGACCTGATTTAAAAGCGTGCATGGCTCAGTGCAGAATAGATGCTCAGCACCTCATCACGCTGCTGCTGTTTGTAACATACTGTAAATGCACGAAGCTCAATATACTCAGGAAAATAAAACGTTTTTAGGTGGACACTCACACAGCCTAAGAAGCATAGGGAGTGCCAGCAGCATACTGAACATTAGGAGAGCACACACAACATAAGGCCATAACTGCATCCTTTGCTACCAATACTTACATGTACCAATATAGTCCAAAATGCAAATATGTAATAAAATAATAGTTAAAGTGTTTAAAATCTAAAATGTCACAGACGCATTCCCGGGTTTTAACGCGTTAAGATAGTGAGCGCATAGTGGTGGGATGACATGCAGCACAGGTCCCTGATCAACACAGATCCTGGATCAGGTGTTGAATGGAGTGGGATGACAGGTCCTCAGCAGTGGCGCTGGTCTCAGTCATGTGGCAGCCCAGTGGTTCCAGTGACCGACGGATGCTGGCAAGCTCAGAGAAGCTGACACCAGGTTTACACATTGACACAAACCTTTGATCTTTGACAGTCTGACTGGGACTCGATTCTCTCCGTCTGTCTGTCAGTCTGTCTTTGCCGTCTTTCCATACAGTATTTCTGTCTGTGTTTCTCAGCCTCCAAGTCCTTTTTTTTTAAATCTGTGATACAGTTTTGGAAAGGTTTAGTGTTATCAGTTGCAAATTCTAAATGTCAGGAATCCTGCCGTTTGATCAGAGCATCAATAATAAAGTCTAGTCTTAATCTTAATCTAAAGTGGCAGTGGCTAATATACTGTAGATAATATAGTAGAAGTAGGAAGGACACACACATGACAGGCGTGAGATAAAACCAGGGAATCAGGGAAATAATAGCTTATAGTGACTCTTGTTGTGGGTCCGTTGACAGACTAGAGTTGATGTGCGCGTGTGTATGCGCTTGTGTTCGGCGGCGCGCATGTTGAGGTGCGCACAGGTCTGTGCGTGTGTTTTATGGAATCTGACATGTGAAGGGTTTCTCATCTGGTGCCATTATGGTGGTGACACCGCGCAGGGTTGAGGCCCATTAGCCTATTAAAACCAGGAAAGCATCTGTGTCGTTTTCGATTTTAGCTGTAGTGCATCGCGCTATGAGCTTGTAGATCTGCTATTTTTGGGGGAAAAAATTACATTTGTGCAAATTTTTGAATATATATATATTTTTAAGCGAACATTTTTTACTTAAATCTTTGCTTCTGTTCTGGGGGTCCCTGGAACAAAATATCTTGAGAAGGGGGGGTCGGCGGCCAAATACATAACATTTTGGGGGTCCTTGACGTGAAAAAGTTTGAGAACTACTGATATAGCAACATAGGTTTTTCAGAAAACTGTGTAGGATTTAGAAGACATTTGTAGCCTCAGGTCTTAATGGGTTAGTGGCGCTACATGTGCCGCAGTGTGGACGTGTGTTCTGTCACCGGAAGACGGATTACCCCACCACACACTGTCACTCTCCATTTTACAGCCCTGTCAGTCTTGCGTGTGTGTATGCTTGTGCGAGAGTGTTTGTGTTTGTGCGGGTCTGCACAGTAAAATCCTCAGTGTGTAGAAATAAAGATCCATTGGGGTCCATTTGAGTTACAAATGGATAAATGAACACTGAGAATTTTACTTTGTAGTTTATTCTGCCACTGTGTGTGTGTGTGTGTGTGTGTGTGTGTGTGTGTGTACGCACATGTTCGCACTGTACTTCTGTGTGGGTCAGTGAGAGTCTTGTAATAGAGTCATCCACATGAGTGTACTGTACATTGGGCTTTCTGGCCATTGGAAGTGAAGAGACAGTACGAAAACAAATTATTTCCAAAGATGTGCATGTATGGATGTGGGTTTTGGATTGTGAGGAGATCAATGATATAGTGTCGCAAGAAATACCCTACTGTATGTCTCGAACGTACATTCCGTACACAAGATGATGTGAAAGGACGCGTTTAAAGTCATTGTTTCATCACGTCAACATTAGAGAAATACTCAGAAGTCATGGGTTATTTATTTCTTCCCATACTATGTTATTAATTTCTGCACATTTAGAACAATGGGATTTAGGTTGGAAAATCTGCGAAGTTTCTCTTTAATGTGTGTTCATCATTCATCCTTCATTATGTATATAGGATGGATATGTAACATAGGATTGAATAGAATAGAAACCGGTTCTGTCTCTCTCTTTCTCTCTCTCACTCTCACTCTCTCTCTCTGTCTTTTTCTTTCCTTTCCTTCTCACACACACACACACACACACACACACACACACACACACACACACACACACACACACACACACACACACACACACACACACACACACACACACACACACACACACACACACAGGTGTCAGGGGATCGCTGAGAAGCAGACATGTACCATGAGGTCATAGGTCATGAGAAGAGCACCTCTGGGCTCTCATTGGACACTGATAGGAGATAAGCGGCCATCACTTAGCGGGGCCGAGTCATGAGGTCATCTGTTAGTCGCATCACGTCTCGCCACACATCATGACTCAGGGTTAGGCAGCCAAAGTCTGTTTGGAACTGGGAAGGGTGATTGGAAGTCAATCCCGTTGCATTACTTATCATCACGTATCTCATATCCGTCTGGCTACACAAGACTTACTTCTTGTTAGCTTTCTTGTGAGCTTGACGTCTTTTTTTGTTTGGCTACAGACATTTGATGTATTACCAAACAAAGTGTTAAATGTACAGGTTGTGTCTGCTGTGTACCGGTTGAATTATACCTGTACTGAACCTCTTTTCTACTTTTCATTCTACACTTTGCCAAAGGAGAGTAGTTTGAATTAACATTTTAATCAGTTAAAAATGATGATTTAAACGGCTCATTGAAATAGTGTGAATCTTTGAACATGCACACGCAGGTCCAACTCCGACATAATTAAGCCTGGGTGTTTAATTTTTTTTTATGTGCACGTGACTTGTCATGTGTGTATGTGCCCTTTTCAGCATCGTCGGAAAACGAGCTCCCCTCTGTGCACAGCACACCCCTCTTTCATGGAATGTTATTTACAAATGGGTCTTCGGTCTTGTCACAAAGGCTTTGGGCGGGGTGGATGAAATATAGCCAAAAGTCAAGTGCATTTACACAGTGGCAATGAACGTACGTTATGTTGGTGAGCAGTAAAATGCTCAAGGACAACAGATGGTTGTTGACAGTGTCTAGTCACACGTGTTTAGACCCACCGTCTAATGTCATCAATTCCCACGACAGAGGGTCTGAATCACAAGTGAGTATGTCTGGGTTTTGCTAGAGAGAATGTCACGTGAGCCTCTGATTCAAGTAACAGAAGTCTGTGCATGTTCACATCATGTACTTCTGTTTTTGTCCTTTCTTTTTGTCTTCACCCAAATGTCTATATACCCAAATGTGTCCCAGACGTTAGATCTAATCGGCTGGCTACTGCAAGACTATACAGTGACTGAGCAGATGGCAATAAAAGCAAAGAGGCGTGCAGTGATGAAATATGATTGCAGTCAAACAGATTTTATCACCATACTCGCTGAAATTTAGTGGGATCATCCATGGATTTTTTTTTTACGATTCTGCAGGTGATGATTGACTTCACAGGCTGGCCACATGAAGTCTGAGATCCATATAAGAGCCATGACTTCCCAATGTCAGATTTGTATTTCAAAATTCACTCACTTTGGTGCAGGCAAGAACAATGTAAACTTTAAAAGAAACTTCAGTCAAAGATTCTTGAGTGCTCCATGACATGTCAGTCAAAACGTCATGCCTATTAGGGGCCAGGATGTGCATGCCATGCTTCACTGACTCTTTAGATACATTTGTACTGTTTACAAGTATTTTGAGAGTGAATAACTTATGGGCAATTGTTTTTTTGCCCCTTATTTTTTGTTTTAGAATATTTTCTGGTTTTAGAATATTACTTAACTCAAGATGGGTCATTTCATTTTTCACTTTGTGCAAGTCCTTAAATGACAACAATAAGGTTCGCATAATACACCAAGGGGTCGCGTCCACCAAGACGTTTTTTTTCCTGAGAACAGAACCTATATTTTGATTGTTTACAAGGGAAGCGCCATGTTTTTGGAAACATCAGCAGCGTGGCGTAGCGCTGGCGTGTTCACATGTGGTGTTTTTATCAGCTTGAAGCGTGAGCTGAAATATTTTCAAGTTGTGCGTTTTTAGCCGAGCGTTTTGGCGTTTTCAGCCGGGGAAAAAAAGACTCAGTGGACAGGAAGTGATTCATTATTGTTAAGGGACACAAAGCTGAAAAGGCTAAGGGACAGGAACACGTCTTAATTTAAAGCATTTATGATTACTGTAATTAATCACAATAACCTTTCCAGTTTCCCTTTCCATGTGCCTTTGTCTATATGATTCTCGTATGTCTAACAAAGACTAATGATACTGTAATACTGATATTGTGTGTGTGTGTGTCTCTCCAGATCAAGACGGAGCAGAGCCCAGTGCTAACTCGGTGTCGGCGCTCAACCTGCAGCGCTTGTCCCATTACACAGGAAGGAAGGAGTGGCTCCACAGATCCCAGCAGCTATTGGCTGCGTTCTCCGACCGCCTCACCAGGGTCCCCATCGCACTGCCCGACATGGTGCGGGGACTCATGGCCCACTACTACACACTTAAACAGGTAAATCTCAGAGTTATACTAAGTTACGTGCCAGTGTTGCACCCCGGAAATAACCAACCTACAATTGTTTGGCTATTTCCGGTGCATGACACCGTGAGCAATGAAGTATACTGTATCAAGCCCTTTAGAAGCACTTATAAAGGCACTCGGGTGGCACACTGGTAAAATATGCTGCACCACCACCGCTGAAGGCCAGGAGCTTTGGCGAGCGTCTACTCCCTTAAAAGCCTGTGAGGTAGGGCCGAGTTCTGGCTGATAATCTATGCGAAGCATTGAGTGAACGTTTTGAACAGGCAGACAAACAAGGTCCAACACTCCAAATAAATATGCCCATCAGCATGAGAAGCAGCTCACAACAACCCCCCAAAAATAAGCTGCATCCAATTTTCTGTTGTAACAAATAATGTTGTGGGGATCAATTTCAGACTCCTAGTGTGAATGTATTATGTATATGGAAATGGAAAAAGAACTACCAAGTGTGCACCCTTGGCTGCGCTGCTGAAACGAGGCTTGTGTGTGTTGTTGATGCGGCTCAGGCTTCATCTCACTCCGTTTGGTTTTGGGTTTCAAAAATGTCAGGCCTGTTGAGAACTCTACAGTACGTGTAATGTCTTAAAAACATTAAAAATACAAATAAAAACCAATACAGTATGTATATATACGCCCCCGGCAAATAACTCCAGAGCTCTCTCCGCACGTTCGCTCCCTTAATGGGCCTCTGTGCGCACTCATCGGGCAGCATCGCGGCGTGGCCCGTTGTACTGATGAAATATTAACGCCCGGAACAAGGTCAAAGCCGCCGTGGCACAAGAACAGCACGACTCGAAAAGTTTCAGCGCTGCTTCGAGTAAAACTTTCCTCCTGCAGGACGAACACACACAAAAAAAAAGGAACAGCGAGAGACACAGATAACACAGTAAAAGCCTCAGCGTTAATATATCCATTCGTAACTCTGAGAGCGTACAAATGGAACCGAATGGACCCTCTCGGGTCCATTCGGTTCCATTTGTATGCGCTCAATCCTATGTTACAAGAGTTACTGTATATCAGTGGTGGAAAAAAGTACTACAATTCTTTACTTAAGTAAAAGTACCAATACTGCAATATGAAAATACTCTGTTACAAGTAAAAGTCCAGAATTAAACATTTACTTAAGTAAAAGTACAAAAGTATTGGCATCAAAATGTACTTAAAGTACCAGAAGTAAAAGTACTAAAATGTTTGAAAATAGCCGATCTACAAGCTCACAACGCGTCGCATCGATGTATAAAATAGGGCTAAAGTGGTTAATGTATGTTTCATTATATCATAGTTTATATCTGCAAAGTAACTAGTAACTAAAGTTTTCATATAATTGTAGTGGAGTAAAAGTACAATATTTGCCTCTGAGATTTAGTGGAGTAGAAGTAAAATATTGGAAATTGGAAATACTCCAGTAAAGTACAAATATCTCAAAATTGTACTTAAGTACAGTACTTAAATAAATGTACTTAGTTACTTTCCACCACTGCTGTATATGAACACTGAGGATTTTACCGTGTGGCAGAGAGAGGGCATGTGGTGGGAAAGAGAAAGACCTAAATTAGACAGCGGGGGTGTAGTTTAGAGTTCTGTCCATCATGTGTGACCTGCTGGGGAGGAGTCAGGCGATGGGGGGCTGGCATAACAAGCTCGGGGTCGAGACGAGGTGCACGGAAGCCGGAGAAACACCTGCCTCTCTCATTACTGCTACAAATACGCCACTGACCCCCAACGCTCTCCTTACTCTTTCATTTCATCCCCTTCTCTTTCCTTTTCAACTATGCATTCTTTTTTTTCCAGTTTTTACTGTGTATCACTTTCCTGTGTTTCTGGTACTTCTCGTTGAACTTAAAGGGATAGTTCACCCAAAAAAGTACTTATTTTCTATCGATTACACACCCCATGGAGGCTTGAATTCCTGGAGATTTTTTTGTTTTCGGCGAAACCCTAAGCCAATAATTAAATGACCGGTGGAAAGACCGGTGGAAAGACCGGTAGGAGACTCAAAGTTGACACTTTGAGTCTCCTCAAATTATTGGCTTAGGAATGCGACAAAAACAAAAAAATCTCCATGAATTCAAGAAAAAAAAAGGCATTTTGGGGGTGATTACTTACTTTTACTTATCCTCTTCGTCCCGGTTGGGGCATAAGGCCGCAATCATACACTGCCACTGAATCCTGTCTCGTGCTTTGGCCTGCGCTTCGTCCCAGGAAAGACCCATCTCCTTCAGCTCCATCATCACTGTCCTTCGCCAGGTGATCTTTGGTCTACCCCTCTTTCTCTTCCCAACTGGGGTCCATCTCAAGGCAACTTTGGGTAACCTTTCATTGGGCATCCTCAATACATGACCGAGCCATCTTAACCTCCGTCTCCTTATCTCAAGGGACATATGCAAGCTGCCTGTCTTCTTATAAAGTTCCTCATTCGAGATTCTATTTGGCCAAAAGATGTTGCAGATCCTACGTAAGCAGCTATTGTGGAAGACGTCAACCTTTCTCATATCCTGTTTTGTTACTCTACAGCACTCAGAGCCATATAGCAGGACAGACTTAACATTGCTGTTGTAGAGCCTGAGTTTGGTTTTAAGGCTATATTGTTTAGACTTCCAGATGTTGCGAAGTTGGCTGAACGCACCTCTTGCTTTGTTGAGACGTGCCTTGATGTCTTTTTGCGTTCCACTTTCACTGCTTATGAGGCTTCCGAGGTATGTAAAGTCTTCTACACATTCCAACGGCTCTCCATCGATGGTTATTGGAGGTGCTGTTGGGGCATTGATGCACATCACCTGGGTCTTTTTCTGGTTGATGTACAGACCAGTTCGCTTTGCATAATTGCTTAGCCGGTCAGACTTCTCCTGGAGGTGGCTACGAGTGGATGACATGACTGCCAGGTCGTCTGCAAAGTCAAGGTCTTCCATAAAGGAGAACAGGGTCCATTGGATTCCACGGGGACGGTCTGATGTAGTTTGACGCATAACCCAGTCGATGGTAATCAGGAACAGAATAGGGGAGAGGATGCAGCCTTGTCTTACTCCAGATTTAATGGGAAATGACTCTGTCAAGGTGTTATCAAGGATGACACTGCATTCAAAGTGTTCATAGAATTTTCCAATGATGTTGACCATTTTGGAAGGTATTCCATATGCCCGTAGGATCTTCCATAGGCTCTCACGATGAATACTGTCAAATGCCTTCTTAAAATCAATAAAGTTAATATACAAGGGGGTGAACTATCCGTTTAATATTGAAAATAGTTCTAAATGGCCAATCTACAAACTCACAACGCGTCACAATGTGAGATTGTAGAGCTGCCATTCTCGCTACTTTGAAGAAAATTTAAAAACAATACTTTTGAAAATGTTTGTGAAAAGAAATAGGGATGCCAGGTTGAAAATGTAAAGCCTCTTTCCCTTCTTTTATTTTCTTCCTCTCTTTACTTTCTTCTCTGTAGATTATCATATGTGGTCAGAAGGATTCCCCAGACACCATCAGTCTGCTAGAAACAGTCTCCTCCATCTTTTTACCACATAAGGTAAGAGTGTGTGTGTGTGTGTGTGTGTGTGTGTGTGTGTGTGTGTGTGTGTGTGTGTGTGTGTGTGTGTGTGTGTGTGTGTGTGTGTGTGTGTGTGTGTGTGTGTGTGTGTGTGTGTGTGTGTGTGTGTGTGTGTGTGTGTGTGTGTGTGTGTGTGCGCGCGCGTGCACGTGCGCGTGTGCACGTGCGTGTGCTCGCAAGTGTGAGTGCATCACCTTGAGTTCATGAAAAGCTCAAGTTGTAATACATATTTTAGAATGAACATGCATAGACTCAGGACAACAGGTTCTATAACACACACACACGCACACACACACACACACACACACACACACACACACACACACACACACACACACACACACGCACACGCATACAGCAGGACCAGCCAGGGACAGTGCCTGGGGTGTTGGCTGGTGTAAATGTGGTTGTTTGAAGGTCAGCTAGACTCCTCTCCTCCTCTCCCGTCTCCTTACTGTGAAGAGAAAAGAGAAGAGGGTCCTCTCCTCTCTCAGTGACACATCTTTTAAACAGTTATTTTTTCATCTCTTGGGAGATTGCAGTGTAATAACTTCTCAGCTCTTTCTAACAGCCCTTGGCTGACCTTAGGGCCTGTTATAACCTCTATGGTTTGACCTGACCTACGTCCCAGCTCTGTTGCCATGCCTTGCCTGGTGGTGGGTATGTGAGAGAGAGAGACAGATGGGGACACAGAGAGAGAGAGAGAGTCTTGTCAGCTCTGACACAGCCTGCCTGTTATGTATTTGACAGCTGTCAGGGTCGTTCAGACAAACATATTTTAGCTTATGTCAAAGTGGTTAACATTCATATTTCCCACTGCCACGCTTCTCAGGGGGATTAGAGAGAGCTCAGTGTGGAATTAAAGGAGTTTTCTAGCTGAACTGACAGAATGGTTCTCTTTTGGCATTTCCTAATGCTCCATAATGTTCAAGTCTTATGTCATGAAATCCTTTCTAAGGATATAAACTAATCTTACACACACACACACACACACACACACACACACACACACACACACACACACACACACACACACACACACACACACACACACACACACACACACACACACACACACACACACACACACACACACACACTAGTGGATATTCGGATGCTCGTTTCACAGGTTCCAATTTGAACATAAGGACAATACACGGGTGCATCAGTTTTGATATTTTATTAATTCCTTGTAGGGACAAGACCTCAGTGCAGTGTACATTTGATAATGTGTGTAAGAATTATAATATTTTCGGTGAATATCTCACACCAACATTGTTCTTGTGACACAGTTTATAGGTGAACTATTTAGGCAATGCAAGGCAGTGGCCAGTTTACAGTAGGCTTGTCTCTAAATCACCTTCATCAAGAACAAAATAACTTCACAAGAACAATGTTGGTGTTGCTAAGAGATTCGCAATTTTTTTTTACCTGCAGAGATTATCAATTACAATGCAACTTTCACAAGTTGGAATTCATTGGTTTTACACAGGAAACACAGTGCAGCTTCCTGTTCTGTTAATGTGAGTGGCTCTCGAGACAAGACTTACCATAGAGTTGGCAATCTCACCACAAAGAGCCTTGATTTGATTTAGTGGCTAATTAATTTGGAACAAGTATTCAGATATTCACTCAGAAAATATGCAGAATATCCAAAAGCTTGAAAAAAGGTATTTAGGACAGGCCTTACACACTGACAGGCCCGGTGTCTGACAGCGCTTTTCCAGCCAGCGTTGGGTGGGTCAATCACCACTTAAGGTAGTCTGTCCTGCCCAGAATCCCCCACCCCCCCTGCACATGGTGACAGAGGACGTTCTTGATATGTCAGTTTGAGGTGGCGGGGCTGAAGTTGGCCAAGTGGCTAGACACACACGCACATGCGCACGTACATGCGCACATGCGCGCACACACGCAATACCAGTCTACACACATGGCAAAACCCTTACTTTCATCCAACCCTCATCATAGGGTTGAGTATTAGTTTAATCGACCAGTCATGAGCGTGACCAAGATTTAGAACAGCGGATTACAGTATGAACCGTGTGGAAACACACGCTCGCACATGCACATGCATACGTACTGTACACACACGCATGCACATTACACACACACACACACACACACACACGCGCGCGCACACACACACACACACACACACACACACACACACACACACACACACACACACACACACACACACACACACACACACACACACACACACACACACACACACACACACACACACACACACACACACACACACACACACACACACAGACACACACACATTGAAATATGGATGAGTCCTGTCCGGTTGGTACTGTTCTTTGCATTTCAGACCAGACATTGTGCCTGACTCCCAGGAGAGAGCAGAGAGCTGCTGCT
Source organism: Gymnoscopelus braueri (assembly GCF_963280865.1). Lineage (NCBI taxonomy): Eukaryota > Metazoa > Chordata > Actinopteri > Myctophiformes > Myctophidae > Gymnoscopelus > Gymnoscopelus braueri. The sequence continues at coordinate 34,149,212 of NC_137617.1, read as the reverse complement.
ACTATCAGCAGTAATACTGTCTTATCTTCTTTGGATTCTCCAGAGGCTAATACAGACAGTGGTGACCAAGTACATTTACTCGAGTACACTTTTGGAGTATTAGTTTTTTATTTTAGCTTTTTGTAAGCTGACTTTCACTCCGCTACATTTAATTTAGAAATATTGTACTTTTGACTCCACTACATTTCTAGGAAGGCACTCTTTGGACCGAAACCTACACAAATATTATGAATTGACCACTTAAGCCCTATTTCAAATATAGGGAAAATAGCTAAATGGCTATTTCCGCAATTTCTGAACATTTCTGACAATTTCTGAAAAATGTACTTTGTAATTTGTGCTTTTGAATACTAAAGAGTAGCTGGAGTAACAATCTCCTATTGCCCAAATGCTGCACTTAACCACTTGAACCCCAGCATCCGTATTGTGGGGATCGCGTGGTGAGCTTGTCGATCGGTTATTTTCTGCAAAAAACTTTCCCCACAATAACAGAACACAGAAAATACACCAGCATAGAGCCCTGAGGGACTCCGCTCAACCATATGGGGTTGAAGTGTTTTTGTTCCTGCAGTATTTATCATCAGTTCAATTACTGTAGCACTCCTTTTACTGCATAGGGGAGGTAGAGGAATACAATGAGGATGGTGGTAATGACACTTAAGATTACCACAAGTACCAGGAACAGAACTACAAATTAACACACACACACACACACACACACGCACACGCACACGCACACGCACACACACACACAGAAAAAGAGAGAGAGAAGTTTTCACTGAGTAGTCCCAAGCGAAGAGTATACCACAACTTTAAACCTGAATTATACTTGGTTGTGCCCCGGTGTCACGCACAGAAAGTGTCAGCTCTACAAGCTCCCAACGTGTCGCAGTGCAACACGTTGTGACCTTGTAGATCGGCTCTCCTAGGTGCACGACACCCGTACGCAATTATACTGCAAGTACAACTCAGACTGCACAGGTGAAAGAGATGAGAGCGAGGGAAAGGTAAAGGTGCGGTCCTGAGAGAGACCTGGAGGTCTCATTATAATGAAGTGAGGTGGCAGTGAAACAAGAATGAGAAATTACATCTTAGCTGAACCATTGGGCTGGGCTTAGTATTCCCACAAAGCTTTGTACTAGTGATATTTCTGGGACATAGAAGGGAAAGAGGAAACTGTAGAGTGTGTGTGTGTGTGTGTGTGCGTGTGCGTGTGTGTGCATGTGTACATTATAACAAGAGACAAAAAATGCAGCACTCTGGGCCGAGTGTCACAATAAAACAACACTGCCAGTTCTTTCTCTTAACGAGCATTAATTAATCCTCAAAGGATGGATGGATGGATGGATGGATGGTCAAGAGGCAAATGAAGACGATGGGATGGTGTGTGTTTGTGTGTGGGTGTGGGTGTGTGTGTGTCCAGATGCAGTGAGAACAGCAGGCCATTAGCGGCAACAGCAGTAGCCTTGGCTCAGTTGAGATGTGATGATCCAGCACAGCGCTAAGCGTACACACACACACACACACACACACACACACACACACACACACACACACACACACACACACACACACACACACACACACACAGTAGGTCCTACTGGGAGCCAAGTACCACCACAAGCACTGCTCATAACAGCAGCTGGTGAGGCACATATGAAGATACTAGATGTACACACACACGACACACGTGCAAAAATACACATACTGTATACACACAAAACAGGTATACACTGGGGGAAACGCATACACAGAAGAACACTACACACACATACAGTACCCACACTCGATAAAAAAAACACATCAGTAAACACACACACACACAGAGGAAGCGCACACACAGTAAAATCCTTATAGTTACTACAGCTAAAGACAAATGTCTATTAAAGGGGACAAGGACCGTTTGGAGGGGGAAAAGAAAACGAACTAGTGAGGGCGAGAGAAAAGAAAGAAAGAATCACAGAACGGCGAGAGAAGGGTGCACTGTTACACTGCAGTGACGAGAGAAGAAAGAGAGCGATAGAAGTGAAACGGGAAGGGAGGGTTGGAGGAAGGGAAGATGAGTCTGGGGGACTAGGGTGTGAAGGGAGGGTCCTCCACGTCGCATTAAGCAGCGCTGAGTGGAGAAGATGTTTAATTTAACCCTTTAAAACCGGGAACGCATCTGTGTAACCACTTAAACCAGTATTTTATACTTTGGCTATTCAAAAATAGCTATTTTAGAAAAATCTTTGAATATATATATTTTTAACTCAAATCTTGGCTTCTGGGGGGTCTCTGGAACAAAACATTTTGAGATGGGGGTCGGTGGCCAAATACATATCATTTTGGGTGGTCCTTGACATGAAAAAGTTTGAGATTTGGATTTAGAAGACATTTGCAGAACCCCCAGAAGCACAGATTTGAGTTACAAATTAAAAAATATATATATTCAAAGATTGGCACACATTTTCATGATGTTTTTTTTTTTTTGCAGATCTACAAGCTCATAGTGCAGCACTCGGTGCCAGCCTGCCAGGCTATATGAGCTTGTATATCTGCTATGTTTGAATAGACAAATAAATCTAAAGTGACAGAGATGCGCATCCGGATTGAATGGGTTAAATCCAATCACAGCCTTGTCTGCTTCTGGGATTTGGGGACCGAGCAACTCTCTAATCGTGGCGAATGAGCTGTGTAGAGCTCCACGCAACATAAACACACATATACACACAACCACACCAACGCATTTTTCAGGCCTACACTTGGTTCATTATATTTTCTGTTCTTAATTTCGGTGTGCAGCCATTTTGTCCCCTGGCCCTGAATTCGCTTCTGTTGCGTTCCTTGCCCACTGAAATCAATTAGACTCCCGACAATTAGGCGGAAAATGTGCTCTTCATTGTAATTGCCATGATAAATCCCTGCTAATTGTCCTATTACACAGTAATGTAGTTTAAGTCAGGGTGCTTTGATTCTCAAAACACTGAATACACTGTAAAATTCTCAGTAATCAATCAATTTGTAACTCGTAGGGTGGGCAAACGTGGGTCCATTTGGTTGCATTTCTGCACTATTTGTGTTAAATTAAACATTGATCATTTCACAGTGTAGGAAGAGGGCTGTCCCCCACTATCACTGTCTCCTCCTCTCTATGTCGTCCTGTGCCTTTGGAGTCCCATCTTCTGCTCTATCAATCTGTCTCCCTCCCTTTCATAGACCGTAAAGAAATATGGACAGCGTTACGCTCCTTGGTTTCTACAGACTGTAAATGAAGCCTATTTTTCAGCGATTTCAAATCTGCCATCTTGCTACATCCGGTCCCGAAATGCTAACGGAAATTAATGCTATTGGCTGCAACCGCAGCGAGGGCTCTTTGCTGAAAATAGCTGATAACAAAAGATTTTCAAACATATTTCTGCTTGAAGTGACAGGCTTGTATGACGAAGTGAATATTCGACTTTAGGAGCCTTAAGCTACTAAATGTGGCACAGAGACACGAGTGAAAGCTGAACAGACTGACAGAGAGACAAGTTGGAGTGAGAGAAAAGACTAGGACTTGGGATTTAACCCAAGGATAAAACCAACTAAAACCAGTTCATGACAAGTTCATGCCAATTATACATTATATAAAAGTGAAGCAAAAAGAAAGGTCTTTTGACATTGGTTTCTGCATTGTTCTTGCTTTGGCAGGAGTTAATACCTAAGGTCAGTTTGTAAGTTGTTTTGTGCCAGCTCAGCAGTGCATTTGGCAGAGTAGCAGTAAGAGAAACACCTCAGGGAGTAACACTGCATTTTGACCAAATGTGAGAGCCTTATTTTGCGTTCTCAAACTGTTGACACAGAGTGTTTAAGGTACAAAGCAAGTCTTTAGCAGCAACAATTCCTACAGCTCCTACCAAATACGTATTTAACTCGTAACAGTCTTTCCCCCTGTTGCTGATCCAGCCATCATCCCTCAACAAGCTGTATTCCAACCAAGCAAGGCTTGGTTGGAATCAGAAGTTGGCTTGTTGTAACAAGCCAACTTCTGAATCTCACTCAGCACATTTAGGATGGGTTTCAGAAAGGACTAATAAAAGGAACTGTCTTTGTTGATTTGTCATCTTCATAATGACCCTGTGAACTATAGGGATGTCAGTAATGGGTAGTTTTGCAATCAGTTTAAGGTTCACTGCCGATGCCGTAGCCATGCACATCCCCAGTACTCACAGATAGCATAATGGCTAAGGTAGCCAGTCTGAGGAAACCGACACTGAGATCAAAGAGGCTGTAAACGCTCTAATGGATTCATTTCCATATCCATTTGAAATTCTTTGAGAAATGGCCCCGAACTGAGCTGCACTTTGTGCTTTTCCTTTGCCTTCACTCTCGCTCCTTCTCTCTGAACTAGTAGACCTCCCGTTGCGGAAATGCTTTTCAAAAAATGCTTTTATTTATTATTATGCCTCCAGTTGGTTCCCAGCGGGAAGTTGGTATATGAAATGCTTTTTGTGGGTCCTGGTCACATCACAGAAGAGGGCAAAGTAGGGAAAGAGGGTCGGGGTGCAGGGGGAATAGAAGAAGAGGAGGAAGCGAGCACTGGGAAATAGATAGCAGGTACTGTAAGAGACGTGACAGAGAAGCCTCATGAGAGGGGCGACAAGAGCACCAGAGACAAATGCCTGTGATTCTTTAACAAGACCTTGGAGACATGAACGAAGCGTAAAGGTGCGAGAGGACCCCAGCAGGGTCCGGAGGGAGGAAGAGAGAGAGAGAGAGAGAGAGAGACAGACAGACAGACAGAGACTACTCAGAGTTAACCGGTGGTACCAACACTCTAGATAGCATGGAGGGGGGATTAGGCGTCATGCAGCCAGGCAGTCTGTTTCACACAGTCCTCCTCCATGACCTTTGACATCCATCACTTCCACCCTTCTTCTTATTACCCCACTGCACTGTTTTTGTGCCATCACAAACCCCCTGGCTCTCTAATCCCCTCATCCTTCTAAGTATGAGTGTGTCGGTGTGTGTGCAGTCATTGTGCGTACATGTGTGTGATAAGTGCTGATCTGCTCTGTTCCTCCCTCTAAATGACCCGCTGTGATCAGTCTCAGATTGACAGCTTTAGGTACTATAGGGTCCTACATGGATCCTGTCAACAGATACTGTATACAATGCACTGTGTACAGTACATACCTGCCACGCATTGTGAGATCTGCTATTCGCAATTTTTTAAATGAAATTTAAATCCTTTGAAAAGGTTTACCTTTATGATAAGGGCAATATGTGACTCTCATCCTTAGGACCATTTATACCATAATGGTATGTATGTGTCTTTTCATATCATTTATCCATCCTTTTATCATTTATCCATCTAGCCAGCCATCACCCATCCAGCACCTTATATTTATATATGTTTTACTCTATGTATAGGTAAATATGTATAGGAATATATCTTCTTTTAGGTTGGGTGGAGGGGGGGGCTTTTCTGAAACAGGGGAGAGAGTCGGGGAGTGACATGCAGCAACCCCGCCGCCAGGCTCGGGAATCGAACCCGGGACGGGCTGTCAGGCATCAAAGCCTATGTGGTTTGATGCCTGACAGCGTGGTTAACCACTCGGTCATGGTCGCCCCCAGGAATATCTGACATTTCTGACCCGTTTTCCTTCTTTTCTTCCTATATCTCTTTGATGATTCCCTTTGGTGAAAATAATGGGAGCTTGTACAACATCGAATTTCGCCCACCTCTAAACCTGTGGTGTGACAATGAAGATCTATACATCTATTATATCTATTATATCTATCTACCCATCTGCCAATCTAGCTTTCCATCCATCCAATTACTCCACCGTGTGCGTCCGTCTGCTCTGGCAGTGGTGTAGTACATTTACTCAAGTACTGTACTTAAGTACAATTTTGAGGTACTTTTACTTTACAGGAGTACTTCCGATTTTCAGTACTTTTACTTCTACTCCACTACACCTCAGAGGCAAATATTGTACTTTTACTCCCCTACAATTATTTGAAAACTTTAGTTACTAGTTACTTTGTAGATTTGGATTATTATTACAAAACATACAGTAACCGCTTCAGCCCTATATACATTTCGGCCATTTGAAAATAGCCGATCTACAAGCTCACAATGCGACGCATTGTGAGCTTGTAGATCGGCTATTTTCAAAAGATTTTTATACATTTGAAAACTGGGTAATGGGACATTCTGCATAATGAGTACTTTTGGTACTTAAAGTACATTTTGATGCGAGTACATTTTGAATTGTGGACTTTTACTTAACGTAACAGAGTATTTATACATTGCAGTATTGATACTTTTACTTAAGTAAAAAAATTTAGTACTTTTTCCACCACTGGTATCTACCTACCCATCTACCAATCTATCCAGCTTTTCCATCCATCCAATTACTCCAACCGTGCGCGCCCTGTGTGCCCCGGTATGTGGGAAGTGCATGATTGAGTGTAGGATTGAGCATGGAGTGGAGGGCTTTACTCGGTGCTGTAGGCGATGTGATCCTCTCTCTCTCTCTCTCCCCTGGTCTTACTCTTATCTCTCTCTCCTTGTCTGTCTTGGCTGTCGGTCGGTCTGTTTTACGCTTGTGTTTGACGCTCCACGCTTCTTATCCACATCTCAGTCTGCTTTGGTAAATAAAACCCACGCTGAACAGATGAGAGGTATTGCCTGCACACGTGAGCACGCGCACACACACACACACACACACACACACACACACACGCACACACACACACAATCTTGCGTTTCCTTAGTATTTCAATCTCTTAACCCATTAATACCTGGAACGCATCTGTGTCACTTTTAGATTTCTTTAGGCTATTCAAAAATAGCAGATATACAAGCTCATAGCGCGGCACCGAGTGCCGCGCTACGAGCTTGTAGATCTGCTATTTTTGAAAAATCGTGAAATTTTTTTTTTAATTTTTTTTCCCGAAAAACTGTTAGGATTTATAAAATGTTTTGAAGCGGCCTCAGGTCTTAATGGGTTAAAGCAGAGAGAGGCTCATCATTCTTCACGGTATTATGGGCTCTAGTGCAAAACAAACTGACGTAAAGCCCCTTTTTATTTATGAGGTGGAGTTGTTTGGCCTTCTATAATGTAAATTAATGGTTAAATATCCTCACACTGATGCCTATGACATGGATCAGAGAGAGGTTTTTTTTTACCATTTATTCCACCCGTCTCACTCTGTCACTTTTGACATGCATTTAGATTCTTATATCCTTCTCCCTCCCGCTCTCTCTCCCCCTCTACCTCTGCCTCTCTCTCTCTGCCTCTCTCTCTCTGCCTCTCTCTCTCTGCCTCTCTCTCTCTGTCTCTCTCTCTGTCTCGCTCTCTCACACACACACACACACACACACACACACACACACACACACACACACACACACACACACACACACACACACACACACACACACACACACACACACACACACACATTGTTTCTCCCACTCTGGATGAAACGTCTCTTACTCACAGCACCAGAGCGCTTTATACTGTCATTAAAAAGCTGCCATATGTTTGTGTACATATGCCACCGTAGCATGAAATGAAATGTAGGCGAGCATGCAAATGATTTTCTTGGCGGCATGATGTAATGGCCCCTTATGTTCCAGCTGGTAATACCTATTTAAAAACTATATATTTTCTTTTAATCATCCTTTTATTTCGCCAGGGATAGTCACATTGAGATTTCCATCTCTGGTTCAAGTGGGCCGTCATGGGACAATTTTCATCAATGCCCTGCTTCATACAGTTAAATTAACCACTTAACCTATTATGACATGAGTCCCATTCTAAAAACGGCTTCTAAATCCTACCTTCGTTTTCTGAAAACGAATTTTTTTTAATAATAATAATATGTTGCTATATATCGTCTCTGTCGGGTGGAAACCGACAAAACTGTGACTTTTCCGGATTCAAATTCAAAACATCAAAAATAGCAGATCTACAAGCTTGTAGTATCATCAAGTAGGGTGTTAATTTACGAAAAAAACACAAAAAGTTAGAATATAATAATAGTAATATTTTTCTGAGCCTCTGCACCGCGAATAAAGGCACCAACCTGTATGAACGAGGCAGCAACTATATGAATAATTTTTTTATGAGTATTTCGCAGTTTTGTATTGTTTACATCCAGTGTGTGAAACCTCAATCCTGCTATAGCAGTTGGGGATTCAGTGCCTTGCTCAAAGGCACTTCTTCAATGTTGGGTGATGAGGGAGGGGTGAGTGGTATCTTTACACTGCTCTAGCCTTAAACCACTTTCAACCTGGCGTATTATAACAAGGGAACCAGGGGACCTGGTACTGCCAGACCCCTAGTGGTTGAAATCTGAATGGCCGGAAATCTGAATGGCCGACAGAGCACTACGTCACGCTAAGCTTAGCCAATCAAAAAGAGGGACATGTAATCAGTGTTGGGCTATATTACTTAGGAGAGTAATATGTTACTTATTACTTATTACTCCTTTGAAAAGTAATAATATTACATTACTTATTACTTGGAATCAAGAGTAATATATTATGTATTACTTTATATTACTTTCCCCCCGCCCCCCGCAAAAGAAAAGACGTGTACAGTTTTTTGCCTTTTAGAACTGAATCCAATTTAATGGAACAATAGAAAACAGCCAACAGTCTTTATCCTTTTAAGTATTTTGCTGCTGCAAATTCCATATTTGGAATTGGAACAATAATTATACTTACAGGAACAACATCAATCTGAACTGCACACACTGGCTGCAGCTTCTCAAAAACTGAAACAATAAAGTAAACTTTTTTTAAATTTCTTAACCTTTTCAACATATCTTACACTAGTCAATATTAATTAGCCAAAGTGCAAGGGGGGAGGAGAGAGGAGAGGAGATATAGAGCAGTGGTTCTCAAACATTTTCATGTCAAGGACCCCCAAATTGACACTTATTAGTCCGCGGATCCCCATTTCAAAAGATATGCCAGGGACCCCCATAAGAGAAGATTTTTTACGGCTCTAGCAGTGATTCTCAACCATTTTAATTTCAAGGACCCCCAGTTTGACATGCATTAGGGCTACAGACCCCCATTTAATGGCATTTCTATCACTTTTTCAAAATTTTCAAAACAAAATTCATATTGTAAAATCTATGTCAATTTAACTCTGAGAGTGTACAAATGGAACCAAATGGACCCGTTAGGGTCAAGGACCCCTGGGGGTCCCCGGACCCCACTTTGAGAACCAATGATATAGAGGAGAGAAGAGGAGAGGATCAGCAGTTTGTTTCCCCGACCACCAGACAAGTGACGCAGGGGGACTTCTGAAAGGGCCATGCCGAAAATAGGTTGCTTTATTCGGATACAATGGGTGTCTGCCTGCCCCTGCCGGTTCTCTGAAATTGTATTTTTAAATAGGCTCTGTCATGATTAATTGACCATATATATGAAGTTAAACAACTAAATTCTATCCGAACGATATCTTATAAGTAAATTCCGTGCCTCAAAAGTTTGAGAGCTTTTTGAAGTTGAAGACGGCGGAGGAAAAACACGACGCAGCGGTCGCATACGGGTCATGCGCTACGTCATAACTGTGCGCAGGCTGCGTGCTAAAAAGAACTGATCTGCAAGCTAAAAAGCATCTCTGTTGACGTAGGTTGATAGCTTGTAGATCTACTCTATTTTTGCATGATGCGACAACTTGCCTCTACGAGAGACGGAGAGAGAGAGTAAATGAATGAATGAGCAACAAAAAAGACGTTTGTCATCAGTAACGAGTAACGAGGCCTTTTTTGACCGAGTAATATGGTATTATATTACCGTTTTGGCAGAATAATACCTTACTTTACTCGTTACTGGGAAAAGTAATAATATTACAGTAATGTATTTTTATTAATTCGTTACTACCCAACACTGCATGTAATACAGGATATATTTTGTCCATATATGGACGAAAACATTGAACCGGGAGGAAAAGAGGGACCGACAAAGCCTCATGTAGGCCTGACCCCCTGGGTCTGGCAAATAATATAATAATATAAATGTTGTGAGCTTGTAGATTCTGTCGTACAACAAAGTAGATTGGGGTTAAAGGGATAGTTCACCCCCAAAATGAAAAATTTTCACCCCATGGAGACTTGAATTCACCCCATGGAGACTTGAATTCATGATTTTTTTTCTTTGTTTTTGTCGCATTCCTAATAATAATAATTTGATGACCGGCAGTGGTTCCGGTAGGAGACACAAAGCGTCTCTTTTGTGTCTCCTACCGGGAACCGCTGCCTACTGGTCCCCTGGTCATCAAATTATTGGCTTAGAAATGTGACAAAAACAAAAAAAAATCCATGAATTCAAGTCTCCATGGGGTGACTAATCGATAGAAAAAAATATTTTTGGGGGTGAACTATCCCTTTAAAGTGGTTAAGCCACAATTGCCTCCTTGAGGAGATGATGAGACTTCCAGCTTCTTGCAATGACTAGGACTGAAAGTTGAGCTTTCTGTCACATTCTGATGGTGTGTGTGTGTGTGTGTGTGTGTGTGTGTGTGTGTGTGTGTGTGTGTGTGTGTGTGTGTGTGTGTGTGTGTGTGTGTGTGTGTGTGTGTGTGTGTGTGTGTGTGTGTGTGTGTGTGTGTGTGTGTGTGTGTGTGTGACTTGCCAGAGATACTACTGGAACAGCTTGGACATGATCAGTAAAGCTGTAGGCTTCAATATAACATAACACATTTCTGTCAGATTGACTCGGCATCTAAGCTATATAGGACTGAATGTCTACATGGTGCTGGTTAGTAAAGAGCTGTGTACTTTTCCCTCATTATTATTTCCAGGGGAGAATATGTGATATTGTATATTCCTGACATGTTTTTCCACAGTCAGAACCCCAGCCTGCAGGAGGTGATTATACAGTATTTCAACATTTACTGTAGCTGCAGACTGCTGCACTTCAGACAGGTTTTTATATTAGTATAATAGCAGAAGCCACAAGTAGTGCTTCCCCAAAACGTCCTGTCCTGGTTTCCAAGCAAATGCATAGCACTTTTTAACATTTTCTGAAAATCTGAAAAAGAAAAGGTTAATTTATGCGTTTCCATGCACTACTGTTATGCAAATATCAGAAGTTGGTTCGTTGAGATAAGCAGTAGATGGCACTATTTCTCCTGTCAGGTGAGATGCATATTATTTGACATTAGTCAATACATTATTATTAGTATTTGACGTTCTTTGTCAATAATGTATATTTTACACGTCCTGTCTGGACGGCGACCAAGCGATTGTGCTCAAGTCCACTGGTTGAGAGTAGTCTCTCCATAGAGCAGAGGCTGTGAAAAGTGTATTTCATGGCTGTCTGGAAATTGGACTATTCTTTAACAACGTTACTATATCATCAAAATGACATTTCCCTCCAGTTCACAATGACCATAAAATAAATGACGATCTGGAGAGTCTTAAATAAAACTGTATTGTCTTCTATAACGTTATGGAATGCCCAGGATTAAACCCAGATCAAATACGATGCTGTGCTATGCAAAAGTAACTTGCGAATTGAACAGGAGCTACAGTATAGGACCCATAGTTTTATAGAAATGTCCCCTGCTATAAAAGTTGGGATTGTGGCGCAACTTCACCCACTGGCAAGGTGCATGAAGAAAGTCAGGAAAACTGGAAAACACAGGAGTACTGTAAACAACTTTTATTTGGAAAGCATCGTGCAAGCTTGTACAGTAGCTCTGCCTTAACAGTGTGGAAATCAAGCCTACTGTATGGATCCTGCAGTGACTCGGCAGAATGCTGTCAGATCCAGAAAATAGCAGTGGGTAACTAGATAGAAGTGGCGGTGTGCTCGCTGGTTGTTGGGTGTACTAGGTGGAAGCAGGAGTAGCAGTTAAAAACAGTTGTGTGGAACAATGATATGTGAGGTAAAGATTCTAGTATTCGCAGGGCATTTGAATATAACAGTTTATATGACATTCAGTTACACAATGTGTTTTTTCCATTGACCAAGCAAATGCACAGCACTGCATTAATTAAATCCCTAACCAGGCATTATTCAACAATTCTAAGTCTAACCTCACAGTCACAATCAAGCCCGATTTTTACTTCGTCATATGATCTATTAGCCGATCTGTAAGCTCACAACGCGTCGCATTCGCGACATGCTGTGAGCTTATAGATCGCTATTTTCAGCATGCGACACTTGTCGTACAGCGGACCATAAGTTAGGCATTAATGAGATCTCTCAAGCATCGAGACACCTCCTTGACACTATTGTTTTACAGCGCGCCCGGCCCCTAACAAGGGTTTGGCCTCGTCTTGAAGGGAACTTAAGTTTGTGAAGCTTTGTGGAGGTGTCAGGGCCTGAGTGAGGAGAGAGGCTGTTAATTCTGCCGAGGCACTCGGTGTCCACTCCGCACAGACACTGGTGATTTAGTGCAGAGGGCCCCTGTAGAGTCTGTCGCCAGTTGGAAACTGATGCTCAGTGTGACAGAGCACAGAGCGCACATCTCCAACGGGCTGTCAACTGGCTGGCTGGCTGACTGACTGGTTCAATGTTTCCCAAATACTGGGTCGGGACCCATATGTGGGTCGCGGACCAATTTTGGGTTGCGTTTTACTGTTTTCAAAAGAATTCCATAAAAAAAGAAGGAAGGGGAAAAAATACTTTTAAGAAGTAGTGAAAAAAGCAGCTCTACATGCCTTCTGCATGTAGATCATGCATGCATGTACTCTGTTTCTGTCCATGTTATTTCCTGTTTGTTCGTTCACTCTGTATGTATCTGTCTCTATTGTACAGTACTTGACCTCCCTTACCCCACTATCATATATGCTGTGTTCTCTGCACTATAATGTCTCCCACTGCTTCAAATGCAGATGAACTGCGTTTTGAACGGTTGGTGATGTCACTGTCTGTGGATGACTGATAATGCACCGTTCCATAACCATACCTCTCGCGTGCGTGCGTGCGTGCGTGCGCGCGTGCGTGCGTGTACAGTATGTATGTGCGTGTGTGTGCGACTGTGTCCTGGAGTGGTGTCCAGATGCCAGGTTGTAATTTTTGATGACTGAGCGGGTCCTCGCGCGTGTGTGTGTGGTGCCACAAGAGAAAGAGGAGGATAAAAGAGGAGACTAAACCTCCTCATGCACGACTGTGGTCAGCTCTACTCAGAGCTAATGTCATCACTCTCTCAGCTGTGTCAGAGGAATTCAACTGTGTGTGTGTGTGTCAGTGTGTGTGTAGGATACCTCCCTTGCAAGTTGAAGTGACGATTATTTTATTAAAATATTTGTTTCATGGTCGATTAAATTGAATAGTTAATTTGACTGTTGCAGCCCTAGTTAGCATATGAGCCGTCTGCATACTGGATGTATGTATGCTAGGTAGGAAATCCCGGGAAAGCATTGCAATTGTAATGTTAAATAAATGCACGTGTCCACACATGCGCGTGTGTGTATGTCTATCTCAGCTCAGGTACACTGTGTTCCCTTATGGATGTTTAGCATAGGATTAATCTGTGAACGAGCTTGGCTCTTCTGACGGTGTGAGAGAAGGAGTGGGATGGAGCTGTCAGGCTACGGACAGGTGTGTGTGAGTGTGTGTGTGTGTGTGTGTGTGAGTGTGAGAGACAGAGAGAGAGAATCAGGGTTGCCCAGAGTGTGAAAGGAAAGGATTTACCCTGTGGGAGTTAGACATTGCTCTCATGTGTATCCAACTGTGCTGTCTGCAAGAGCTTCCCACACACACACACACACACACACACACACACTGAATCACATGTATTTGACTTGATGTCTATAAGAAAAATATGTGCAAGACGACATTATGCATCATGTTTTCTTTTATATATTCTCCCCGACATAGTGTTGTTATACGCTAATTCCCCTTGAAGAATTAACTATATTACATGGCCCCTGGCATAGGGCTAACACCCAGTGAGGAGTTTCACCAGGAGAGTGTAACACATCTGACATGCGGAGGAACACGCTATTCCCTGTTGATCAACTTATTTAGTAGGAGTCGCTAGTGCAGCGACAGACAACGCCCCCCCTAGCCCCCACAACCCCCCCCCCCCTCTAGCTTCCCATCCGTAAACGGCAGTTGTGTTCAGTGGAGCACCCGGCCTAGCTAGAGGAACCGTGAAGAGGAATCGAGCCCCGGTCTCCATAGTGGTGGGCCGGTGTTTTTACCCCTGCGTCACCTGGAAACACGATCGTGCCCCCGCACATCATGTCCGCACAAATCTGTTTCGCACTCACCCAATCGGAATGACAACAGAGCACAGTATCGGTAGCACTACATACTGTAGCATGCATTACGACTGCACAAACATACACATTACTATACAGTATAGCACATGCAAGGATCTTGTCCTGTATGTAGTTAGAAGTCTATGAGACAACCTTTAAGGGGACGGCACTGAGGGAGCCGTGGGATGAGGAAGAGGACAAGCGTGAAGAAAGATGTGAAAGGTTCAGTAAGGGCAGGAAATCCGCCTCTCGTCTCCATAGTAACAGTCATGCTATTCTGACCACATTCCATCATACTCCTCGCCAGTCTTCCCCCATGTAAGCGTGTGTGTGTTTGTGTGCGTGTGTGCGTGCGTGCTTGCGTGTGTGTGTGTGTGTGTTTGTGTGTGCGTGCATTTGTGCGCGCGCGTGTGTGTCAGTCGCAAGAAAAACACCCTGTTCTGGTGTTAACTCATTGGCCGCCATTATCGCATTAACGCGATCTAATAAATAGCGCGCTTGGCCGCCAGGATCGCATTAATGCGATCTAACGTCTTTATTGATCTTTATGCTCTGATCACGCTATTCTGTTATGAATCAGGCTAAGTTTCGGGTTCCACTTACTTCAACCACCACTGCATCCGGTTCCATGACTTGGGTTCCGTTTTCGGTTTTACATTTTTCCCCCCAGTCATTTTCGACCATAATAGGGAAACAAACGGTTTTTCACACGCTATGAAAAGCGATCGGAGACCTCCCCTCCTATAATCTATGGTCTGGGTGACGAACAGTCATCCCCGTTGTGCATCACAAAGTAATTTTCGCCGATAACAGAATTTGAGACATTTCACTTCCGGTTCATGTGTTTCACTGTGTGAGTGGGTCTGGGAGGGGGCGAGTGTGATCGAGAGGCGATCAAGCTTGGTATGTGCTGCTCTCTGGTGGTGGAACGATCAAAACGATTCAAGTGTCAAGGTAGACTTTCTAGATGTGAATTAAATAACAAAATAACGAAACAAAAAAACACGAAAATCGCTGGCAAGGGCTGCTATGAACGAGGTTTTAACTCTGGCAGTCAATGAGTTAATCCAGCCTTGGGCTGTCTCTCACGGCTCCCCTGTGTTGAGGGATAAATCCATTGTTTCCTGCTCTTAGATGGAGTATTAGCTCCGTTGCAGCTACAGGGACCTTCACACTTAATACAGCCCTCTGCAGCTGCAGTCTAACAGGTGTACTAACCTGTGTGATGCTACACTGTAGAATCCTGACTCTTCACACATTCATTACCAGGTATTAATTAATTAATTCATCCGCCACTGCCAGCGATTTTACCTTATTTTGAGTCTTGATGACGATCCACAGAATATTCTTTTCAACCCGGATGTAAACAAACGATGTCTCGATGGAAAGACGAGTCTCTCTTCTTTTCACCGGAAAACAAAACATTGTAACCGCGATCGTCCGTTCTGTAGTTATCGGCAGTTGAATATTATAGCTTGTTTTACAATCCTGTCATCTACGGTATAGTAACAGCCAAACTGGGTAGACTGATCAGATCAGATCAGTCAGTAACAGGCAACAGTTATACGGGTAGGTCGTCCAAACCAAGACTGATAGCTAGTATGGGTAATGACAATGTGAACATCCCACACTGATGAACGATAATGTTCTGTAAACATGTGAGCGATGTGTTGAATGTGGATTTTGATTGGCTGTCAGTGTTTCAATCTGTCGTAAAATTGCTCTGCAAAATACGCGATACGTCGTTGTTGTTGTTATAGTCGTGGATGACTCTGCCATCCACTGGAGTTAGAGTGATTTTTAAAATCACATATTTATAGTTATCGCTCTTGGTGTGTGGACGGCCCTTTAGACCATTGACCGCTCCTTAGCGTTAGGAGTACAGATGGCTGCTGGTGCAAATGAGTGTCTTAATAGCTGAGTGAAGCACTCGGACGGGCGGGGGGGCGGGGTGGTTTTGGGTAGCGAGACGGAACATAAGGCTCATTGAGACGGGATGAGAGGCCGCAGACCGCTCCGCATGATGGCCTGCGTGATTGCAGGGCCTGGAGGGGCCAGGAGGAGAGGCTGCTGCTGCCGTAATGGCCAGTGATCAAAGATTTAGATAGAGGGAGGATGATTCACACTGCAGGGGAAGCGATGAATGAAGGCTTCCCTGAGACTTAGCACGGCCCCTTCCAGCTGCATTTATATATGCATGTGTACAAATTACTTGTATTATTTATTTCTTTTTACTGCTCCTGTTGTTAGCAAAGAGGCTCCGTATCCACAACAGTATGAAATGTGAAAATAAAATAACTTTTGATGAATCCCAACTACGTAGCATTCAACTGGTTTAATACACGGCCCCTTCCAGCTGCATTTATATATGCGTGTGTACAAATTACTTTTATTATTTATTACTTTTTACTGCTCCTGTTGTTAGCAAAAAGGCTCGGTATCCAGAACAATATAAAATGTGAAAAATATTTTTTTTAAATCCCAACTATGTAGCATTCAACTGGTTTAATTCTGCATTGATTCGCTCTATACATAGTGCTGTACGTGTGAGTTGGTTCGAGTATTAGATGGCCGCCTGGGTAATTGTCTAAATTAACTCATTCACTGCCATATATAAATAAATAAAATCAGCCTATACAGCCTTTTCGTAAATTAACCCCCCCCCCCCCCCCCCCCCCCACCTTCGACGACACGCCAATCAATATATTTACCAGGGTGGCGATCAATTGGCAGGAAAGATTCCATGACCGTCACAACCTTATAGTCAAAATGATAAAAGGTGACGGGTTTGCTGATCACAGATTCCTGTTCTCTATGTCCTGACGTGAATGTCAGTCTTGACGGGTCCAGGAGCACTTTACCTGAGATGCATCACTACCACTCTTTCCTCACCCCCCTTCTCTCTCTGTCTCTCTCTCTCTCCCTCTCTCTCTCTCTCTCTCTCTCTCTCTCTCTCTCTCTCACTCTCTCTCTCCCCCGCTCTCTCTCTCTGTCTATCTCTTCCCCTCCCTCCGTAACTCATGTCTGTCTGGTTGTTGTTTTCAGCTGTCTTTTATTCCTCCATTTGGAGTCAGGGGTGGTGACGGTCCAGAGGAAATGACATGTGTGTTTTGACAGGGAGCGGCCTGGAGGACGGACAGGGCAGCCTGCACACATAGACAGACAGGCAGACAGACAGACAGATAGGCATGCACTTAACTGACAGTTCACCTTCTCTCTGCTTCACTCTGACCACAGGCACACACAGGACAGGTGCATACCAACAGCATACACTTATCTGCTCTGCAATGTGGTCATTATTTCTTGTTTGGAGGAACACTATACTATATATACACTATGTTGCCAGTTGTGTGGAGGCTGATTTGAGGTGGCTCTGCTGCAGGCAGGACACGTGAAACACACACACACACACACACACACACACACACACACACACACACACACACACACACACACACACACACACACACACACACACACACACACACACACACACACACATAGTGATTGAGTCCACTGCGGGTATCGACCCATGAGTGACTGAGTCAACTCTTATATTCAGCAGAGCTATTTTAGGGAGAACTGTCTTTAACCTGTAAATACCAGCTCCTTGCATAAATTGTATGTTTTTGGATTGTAATGCTGACGGCGTGGATGTTATTTTGTGGCTGCCACATAATAATAGGATGCAACATATCCTGCATCAACAACACAGGGAAGGTGAAATCGGAAATGATGTACAGTATTCTGTATATTGTAGGTTGCTAATTTATTCATACTGTACATACTTTTTTCTCTTGTTGAAGGAACAAAATTAACACCCATCTAGTGCCAATGGCATGCAGATTTACTCTTTGTACGGTACATTTATGGAGACTTCTCAGCCACTCTGATGTATAAGAACATTTGTAGCCAACTTAGAGAATAAAGAAATACCTTATTTTGTATGTTTGTGATTCTGCCTAAAGCGTTACTTTTTGTTAAAGCGGTGCAGCAGGTCCTACCGTGTGTGTGTGTGTGTGTCTGGCCTGTACCTGTATGTTTAGATAGATGGATGGATGGACAGAATCAAATAAGATGGACCCCCATTGAAATAGTGACATAAAGAGACATTCAATATCATGCATGGACTCGTGCACTCAGTCAAATACATACACATAAGAACACATACAATACACACAAACACACACACAGACACATGTTGTTTCAGGGATGCCTATAATCATGGGGGTACTGGTTAATAAGATGGGGTAATAATTATTGTTTTGTTTTACTCTCCCCTATTAGAATGTTTTCAGATCTTGTATTTTGATTTAATATTGATTTTAGTTTGAGAAGTGGTTAATGGCAGGTTTATTTTATATAGATCTTTATAGGTAAGGGTTATGTGTTGTTAGTCTATTGTATGTTTTTGAACTTTATGTAAAGAATCAGAATTACATGTATATGCAAAACAAATATTATTATTAACACATTGCATGCCAATCGCGTAGATCTACGCGAACGTAAATAAAGCCGCAGCGTGCCAATCGCGTAGCCTACGCGAAGTGGTCTTTTTTTTTTTTTCTCTCTCGCAGTGACACATTTCATTGTAGCACTCTCTCGCAGTGACACATTTCATTGTAGCACACCCGGATACGGACATTTTTCGTTCCCATCTGCCGCCGCTCTAAAGCTTCCGCTAAATCGCCATTATCTCTGTGTTGTTTTTCTCCGCGCTGAACGCTGTTTGAAACGGGTTTTAGAAACTGCTACTACTACAAAATGGAATGTCGACGATTGAAAATTTCTTCTCTGGGCCACTCACACAACTACCCTGTGTGTCTACAAACAGTTGAACACGCAATCATATGGTATTAAGCGAGGTCTGTGGCGAGGTGAATATATATATATTTTTTAAATGAATCGCTGGCAGTGGGTGAGTACATTATGATATTAAGCTCTGGCATGGAATGTGTTAACTCATTGAGTGCCATTGACGTGTTCCACGTGTTTTACCGCCATGGCGCAACGTGCCAATGACGTGTTTGACGTGTTTTTGAAAAAAATGTAAAAAAAAGGACCCAAGATATCATTATCTGAAGATTTGCAGCTCCATCCACTCCTTGTTTAACTTATAACTGAAAAAGGCTGTATCTCGCTTCCTAAGCACTTTTTTTTTACTTTGAAAAAATCTCTGGCACTGGGACAACATAGCCAGAAATAATCGGTGAGTTAATAATAATAATAATTGCAACAAAAAAAAAAGATCGGTTTAAAGCAGGGGGGGTACATCGCAAAATGAATCTCAACTGCAAAGTTGATACCATACCATTCTATGTCTTAATATTTATGCTCTCTTTCTCTTTCTCTCTCTCTCTTGGACCAGGTCTTGATGCTGGCGGATGGGGACACAGAGGGCTTTCTGTACCAGCGTCTGCCAGTCCTCTCCTCTATGTCTGCCCAGCAGGGCGCCGCCGCCACGGCCCACGTGTGCCAGGACTTTACCTGTGCTCTGCCCGTCAGCGACCCCCAGGAGTTACGCAGGCTGCTGCTGGACGCTGAACGCACGGACGCACAGAAAGAATAAACGGGCAGAAAGGCTGACAGATAAATAAGGGTGACTATTAGTCCTCAATATAGATTGTACCACTGCAGCCTGAGCTAGTTAGAACCACAGCTTTGCTCGGTCTAACTAACCGTAAGCCCCTCAGACAGCCCTAGTTAACCCATTAAGACCGGGAGCTTCTGGGGATTCTACAAAGTCTTCTAAATCCTAACCGTTTTTGGAAAAAAACATGTGTTGCTATATCAGTGGTTCTCAATTTCTTTTCATGTCAAGGACCCCCAAAATTATATGTATTTGGCTGCGGACCCCCTTCACAAAATATGTTGTTTCAGAAGCAAAAGATTTGAGTTAAACTTTTTCGCTTTAAAAATATATATACAGTATATTCAAAGATTTGCAAAACATTTCACAAATTTTCAAAAATAGCAGATCTGCAAGCTCATAGCGCGGCACTCGGTGCCACACTATGAGCTTGTATATCTGCTATTTTTGAATAGCCAAATAAATCTTAAAATGACAGAGATGCGTTCCCGGTCTTAATGGGTTAACCTACAGTTAACATACTGTTGACGACTGTGGCTAGTTAATGCCATAAGCAGCTCACAGCTAACAAAATGAAACGGTTCTATGAATCCCCAACGACTGCTCTAGGCGGTGTTTTAAGTACTATGCGTATTCAGTGGTGTAAAAAGTACTACAATGTTTTACTTAAGTAAAAGTATCAATACTGCCATTTAGAAATACTCTGTTACAATTAAAAGCCCGGAATTCAAAATTATAAAAGTACAACAAAAGTATTGGTATTAAAAGTACTTAAAGTACCAAAAGTAGAAAATACTTATTATGCAGAATGTCCCGTTTCACAAGGTATCATTATATAAAATAATATGATATATGAAATATTTTGAAAATAGAAGATCTTGCGACGCATTGTGAGCTTGTAGATCTGCTATTTTCAAATAGCCAAAGTTTAGAGGTTAATGTATGTTTCGTAATAATAATTCAAATCTACAAAGTAACTACCGTAGTAACTAAAGTTTTCAAATAATTGTAGTGGAGTAAAAGTACAATATTTGCCTCTGAGATGTAGTGGAGTAAAAGTATAAACAATGTACTCCAGTAAAGTAAAAGTACCTAAAATCTTTACTTAAGTACAGTACTTAAGTAAATATACATTTAGTTACTTTCCACCACTGTGAGTATTGCCTGCGCATGCGCAAAGGTGAATATTCGGTGCTGAAAGCACCGCCTCAGGCGGTCAGAAGGGATGAAATACAACAACTATATCAGCACTGCACACAGTCAGTCCCTTACCCTAGCCCAATACCACAGTGGTAGTAAAATCCGTGTTGCGCACCGGTTTTGCATGCCGGAACGTCACGTCACGCCACGCAACCAATTACAAAACCGGCATAAGAGTGAGTGTGGGCCGATGGATGCCTCCATTCTCTTGCCATGCATTCCAGAGCTATAACCCCTAGTGTGATTGCAGCTCTAATCTACTCTACCGTAGTTAGAGCAGTAATATAGCCGGCATTGTATTACCCTAGCAGGCATTTGCAGATGTTCAGTGTTACAACTGAACCATAACGCAGTCGAATACCGGAGCCATTATACAAGCTTGGGTGTAAATGGCTCGCAGTGTCACTGAATATCACCAGTTAAATGTAAGGAAAATGTGCAACGGCAAGAGTTGCCAAACCTACTGAAAAGTCATTATAGCTCATGCTGTTAAACAAGACATAAATGGCAGTCTAATAATAGGCTTCTATGGCCAAGAACCACTTGGATAAATTGCACTTTTTTTCCCCCCCTGTGTGGATGAGTCCATACATCTCTCTCTTCTTTCCCTTGTACTCCCACTCACATGTCATGGATATGACAGTTACATCTTCTGTGTGTGTGTGTGTGTGTGTGTGTGTGTGTGTGTGTGTGTGTGTGTGTGTGTGTGTGTGTGTGTGTGTGTGTGTGTGTGTGTGTGTGTGTGTGTGTGTGTGTGTGTGTGGGGCGTGCGTGTGAGAGGCCAGTGTGGTTCCATATCAACTGAGCTGTCTGTACAATGTAAAATCCAGATTGTTAAAGGTAGGGTAAGTGATTTTCTTTGGTTAAAATAAGTGTTAAATAGCTCTATATTCTGATAGTACTCATTGCTGTATAGAGTGTTTATTGTTCAGTTAAAGGAGTCTCCTTGTCTCTCCAGCTCTTTATAAAACAGAAAATGCATTTTCGTTTCATTTCCAATTTTATCCAATCAGGATAGAGAACTCAATCAGGATATATATTAAACAAGTGAATTTGGAAGTGATGACACTAAGAAATGAGCAGGCAAAATTGGAAATGGAACACTATAAAAATGAAGCTTAAAATGGGTACTTTCTCCTGATTGGTTGAGATTTTGACACCTACGGGAAAATGTATTTTCTGTTTATTAAAGAGCTGGAGAGACGGGGAGACTCCTGTTACTAACAAACACTCTATAGCAATGATTACTATCACAATATAGTGCTTTAACCTTTTAACAAAATACTTTTTGTTTTAACCCAAAAATATCACTTACCTTACCTTTAATTTAACAAATTTGTACATTCTGAGTTACAAATGAACACTGAGGATTTTACTGTGTTTGAGCTTGTATGAGTGTATGTAACTGAATTGTTCTGCAATGAACTTCCATTTCACCCACTAGAACACAAATGCTTTTGTCTCATTTAAAATATAGAAAAAAGATGTTCCAAAAATCTATTTTAGCATGCATGAGAGAATACTGAAGAGCGAAAAGATTTAAATGTTAAATACATTACAGTATATTCATGGTTACAAATATATCAAACTTTCTTCTGGGCCTTTTTTGTGTGTGAAATAACTTTTGGGAAATCCACTCTAGTAGCCATTCATTTGACAATTATCCCTTGAATAACACAACATAACAAAAAGGAAAAGGAAGAAGAAAAAGAAAACAAAACTAAAATGCTGCTCACTCTCCACTGTGGTGCAGAGGTTTTTCTGTCTGTGATTACACACAGTAACATCCTCATTGTTAATTCAACCCTGAGAGAGTACGAATGTAAACTGGTTCACTTGCTTTCATTTGTACACTCTTGTTGCCCTGTACTCATTTGTACACGACAACACGAAAATAATTGACTTATCCCAATTTAAACCATTTTTATAACACTTTCATTACAATAATTATTTCTACAAGTACGTGGTCCCCGACTGACCTTCACAAACAAGGAAGTTGCTATGCAAATGCATTGAAGGACCCGAACGGATTAACATTGTAAACACGCCGTTGGCACATTAATACCGATACACATGTTCACAGGTCTGTGTTTATAGAACGTCTGCTTTGAAAGTGGCTCGGCCAATCATATAATCAAGGGCCAGAACTATCCGTTTTTATAAGGATACATTAACATTGAGGATGTTACTGCATCACCTCCGAAAGGAGGTTACACATGCGCACAATATAACTTACACACTTAAATGCACTGCAAAATAAAGACACTTGAATTCTCTTCTCGTTGGTTGTCTCTTTTGATTCCAGAAACATGGCACTGGGGTGGGCACACGAGAAGAGTACCCACCCCACCTCATTGTTCAGAGGTTGTATTATAAAACATGCAGTAGTTTCCCCCCACACACACCCAACCCTCTGTCTATCGCTCTTTGCCTCCGTCTCTCTCTCTCTCTCTCTCTCTCTCTCTCTCTCTCTTTGTCTGTCTAGAAAAAGTCATTCCAAGACAGGGGAAGCCTCCCACCAAACAGGAATGTTGTGTACGTCTGTGCGTCCCAGCAGGCTGCCATGTCTCCATCCTATACAGTTGTGCTATAAATACGTCCAGTAGCACACACTGCTGTGTGTTCTTCGCCTCCCTGTCTGCCTGTATAGCCCCTGCAGGCTGTGTGTGGAGGAACATACATTCATGTAATGTAAAGCCCTGTGTGAGACAGACACAGCCAGAGAGACATATGGGAGTGTGGATCTGAGGCAGATGGGTCTGCCCCCATGTTGGCCGGGTTTAAAGCACAGGAAGGGGGGGAGGTTGAATGAAGAAGGAGAAGGAATGAACGTGAACGAATGAGAGAAACGGAGGAGAGGACGGGTGGGCTGTGGGGGGGACGAGGCACAGTGACAACCCGTGTCCGTCTCCCTCGCCGTGAAAGGGAGGGGGGGGGGTAACGAAAAGAGCAGAGCTGTTCCGCCAACGCACTGCCAGGCCGACCCTCGGCTCCTCGTCATCTGTACCCGTTTACCTCTGTGCATTCCCTTCTTCTTCTTCCTCGCCCTCCTCTTCCTTATCGCATGTGCTCAGACTGTGGTCCCCCCCCCACCCCTCCACCCCACGCACACACGTCTCCTCAGAGCTGGCGTGGGCCTCGTCGCCTGCTAGAAGGAAGGTACTGTAGAAGGAGCTCATCTTTGCAGAGGAGTGCACCTCTGTGGAGAGAGAGAGAGAGAGAGAGAGAGAGAGAGAGAGAGAGGGAGGGGGGGGGGTGGGTGGGTGGGGGTTCCACTCGCTTCCCTTCTGTTCTGTCGTATCCTGACTTCACTTTTGACATGTCATGCTTTTTTTTTCACTTGCTGCTTTTCATATATGTATATATAGATATAGATGTAGATATAAATTATATATATATATGTGTGTGTGTGTGTGTGTGTGTGTATGTATGTATGTATGTATGTATGTATGTGTGTGTGTGTGTGTGTGTATGTATATATATATATATATATATATATATATATATATATATATATATATATATCGCTTCCACATTATCCCTCTTCCTCGCTGTCTCACCGTATCATATCATAACCAAGTTAAGGGCGCCTCCCCTCTCTCTCTCTATCTCTCTCACTCTTCACACACACTCACACACACACTTTTTTTCTCTCCATTTCTTTCATTTCACTTCACAGTGCCGTAAGCATGTTGCAGTATTAGCTCTCTACTGTCTTCTCTTTTCTCTAACATGCTCTCTGGTAAAACCAACAGTCTTCTACCCGCGGCATGCAGCTGGTGCCCTCCCTCCCCCCCAAGCCCCCCCCCCCCCCCCCAACCTCCCCCCCAACCTCTGCATCTCCGCTTGTTATTGCGCTGCGCTAATTGTTTTGATGAGCTGCACCAGCTAAATCTTAATTAGCGTTGAGATTAGCGATTGACCCCGACTAACCTTATGCCCTGGCAATTATGAAGCTGTAATCTACATGCCACGGGTTGATGGAGATAATTTCCCCCATGTGAAGCTGCTGTAATGTGTGTGATCATTTCAGTTTTTGATTGAAGCAAAGTCTTTGTTGCTGTAATGGATTTATGTGTACACTCATGGTCTGAAGGTTTTTGAGGGATATGGCTTGATTTATACTGGTGTGTCAGTACTGACAATAGCCGATCTACAAGCTCAATGCGTCACGCTGTGACACAAAATCAGGCATAATATTGCAGTTATATTTATGCATTCTGTGTGTGTGTGTGTGTGTGTGTGTGTGTGTGTGTTCAGTACTGTGTCTGTGGATGACATCAGATAGGGGTCCTCTGTCTGATAATGAGGCCACAAGGGGGTCACATGCAGCGACACCAACGTTGAGACATAGGAGAACATCTCGAAGAGGCTGGGAACTAAAAACTGCAACTCTTTTTAGCAACTCTTTTTTTCTCACACTTCTGTCTGTAGCCCAAAGACCAGGTCAGAGGTTATGTTTGATCATTCATTTTCTACCTGCTTTGTTCAGTTCAAGGTGACCATTCTACCTCTCTGCACCAGACATTAGTCACAGAATAGCGAGTTTTAACTAAATTATATTTACTGTATATGTATTGTATAGCGGAAGACTTTTTCTTGTGTGTTTCTTAACTACTTTAAACCTGGCCTGCCTGTTTTGAGCAAGTCATTATAGTGAAAATGTTCAAATTCTTTCAGAAATAGTGAAAATAGAAGATCTACAAGCTTGTGGCTCTGCTTCTAATGCTGAGCGATGGCTACTGACATCTGTACATGTTTGGTAGAGAGAGGAAGAGTGAGACTTTGTGCGTGTGTGTATGTGTGTACGTGCGTATATATGTGTGTGTGAGAGAAATATAGTCCCCCTGCATAGTGGTGGAGATGTGTGTACTGTTTTGTGAGACAGAAAGAGTCAGGGCAGCTATTGCCTACCACACAGTAAAAAACATGGCATATTAATTTAGAAATAGGCCCTTTTTACACTTTAAGAGTTAAACTAACACTCCAGATTTGTACTGCGAGCTCTTCCACTGGTGCTTGCCTGATAAGCCCAAGAACCCCGGGGGAGTGAAGCCAATAAAAGGGCTTTTCCATGGCAGCATAGACTGGTTCTGAGAAAGGTTAATAAGCGTTCCAATTGCATTTCCATTCGTACGGGGTTTGGCACTGTTGGGTGCAGAACGGTGCCCACTCCTAGATTTATGGCACTGTTTCCTAACCCTGCTCAACGCAGTGTGCCCATGGGAGAGCTTAATGACATACTGTAGGTATTAAGTGTTTGGTTTTAGGCTCTGTGGTGGGAATGACACTAATGCGTGTCCGAATATTTACTAGAGCATACATTTCCAAATCCGCAACTATTCACAGAATACTACAGTTGTTGTCACTTACAGTTGATTACACCGCTATTCAGGAAAATAGCTTAGATTCTCGACGGACAAATTGTTTTGTGTACAATGCAGACGTGGATCTGCACTCGGCAAAACAACTCCGTTCCAATGCGAAACTACAGATCTGGTCAAGAAGACATAGTTTAATTTGGTTCTATATTAAGCCTGATCAATTTCCGAGCATTTGTTTATTTTACCCCATTGTAATAAACACGGACATTATTCACAACTTGTGAGACAAAAAAAAAGGTTTACACACGAGATCAGCAGCTCTCCGCCACTAGATAGGACTGCGACTCACGCCAGGCGCAACCGAGATCTTAAAGGTGATGGCACCCGACATCCGGATTGGTTTTATTAAAGGTACTGAATTTACAAATTCAGTGCCCTTGGCGCCGCGTGCAGACACATACCGCCCACATTTTAGCGTCCTCTAGATTGCGCTGGACAAGTTAAGACCATGATGCGCCATGACGCTAAGTTCCGCCGTCAAAATAGGGCCCCTAGTATCATATCATGATATCAATATTAAGTATCGCTATACAGTACTGTATTGCCCAGCCCAACGTCTACTATATGTCCATCCCAGGTAAGGTTCAGACGTCACTTTTAAAATGGCAATTGGTGCTCCCGAGATGTCCCCGGTCACCTGTCTTCTTTCTTTGTAACAAAAAAAAGGCATGGGTTTCCGAGGCTACCTGTCTTCAAAATGCCAAATGTGATCCATTCCATTCCTCCCCGTCACTGTGCATCAAAATATTTCGGAGATACAGAGTATATCAGAATGCCTGGGGTGCAGTCAGGAATGACTGATCAGTGTTTAGTTGGGGTGGGGGGTGGGTGGGCGTGAGGCCAGAGGAGTCTCACAAAGCGGAGGTGGAGACAGATCTGTCCATCCATTTCCATCAGCATCGTGGGAGAAGGTCAGAAGAAGAGGCAGGAGGAGCAAAAACTAATGCAACAGCATCAGTTCTCCCAACTGTTTTTGCTTTCCCCTCTCCACTCTTTGCCTATCCCCTTCTCTCTGATTATCACCCCTCCCTCCTCTCTCTCTCTCTCTCTCTCTCTCTCTCTCTCTCTCTCTCTCTCTCTCTCTCTCTCTGTGTGTGTGTTTACATGGGAGTGGTGGGAGAACTAAAGGTAAGCCCACACTGCAGAGGCTTCACCAGAATGATTTACGATTCTGTACCTGTCGAGACGTAACTCGAACGGCGCCGAGTCGGCTGAAGTGGACCTCGTAACGTTCGACACGGCGACTCGCTGTCCGAAAACAAGCACTCCGTTGCGTCTCGCCTCCTACGAATACAATAATAGCGTACAGGTGATGAGCAGTTCAGTACGTCATGTCACCAGTGTCAGACACTGTCGGGCCACCTGTTAAACATTTAAATGCTTTAAACCTGTCCTCACAATGCTCACAATGTGTTGCACATCACGTCGCATTGTGATTTTTTGTATATTAGATTATTCATCATACAACAAAGTATTCAGGGCATAAGTGGTATTGATGGATCATTGTGTCACCAATGTGTCACAGTCTCAACACCAAATAATTGAGTAAATGAATGAAATTGCAGGATAGGATAGATTCCTCAACCTGTTCAGGCCACGACCCTCCAAAATAATCACATTTTGAACAAAATCATATTTGAACCCCCCCCCACAACACCCTGACAAGCATTTGGAGGCGTAGGAGTTGAGGCAGTACATTTAGTTTGACTTTGTTCTACAGATAAATATTTTGAAAATAGCCAATCTACAAGCTCATTAAGCGTTGTGAGCTTGTAGATCGGCTATTATTATTTTTTTTGCCTCTTTACTATAGTGCGTGCCAAAAATCCTGAAGGGGGCGTCAACAAGTGTCATTTGGTAGCGGCGGACATCTTTGTGGGGTATAAACAGGTTGGCTTAACATTGCCCCCCACAAGTATGTCTTCAGCTTCTATGCCACGCCCCCCGTGGTGACGACACGTTGGCACGCACTACAGTATAGGCTATTATTTGACATTTTTGCCAATGTTTTAACAGTTTTTATAGTATAGTTTATTGATTACTTTTGATGCTGTTTCTTTTTTTATTTCATTTCATTTCAAGTAATTTTGGTACCTTTTCGCATAGCCACAAAATATTTTTCTCAAGTATGATTGATCCCCAGAAAATTTCTAATCACAGATGAGATTCAGGTGTGGTTTCACAAATGTCAACGAGGTCAATTTGACCTTGTTGTCATGTGTTGTTTGATGTTTGAAAATAGCTCAAAACCAGTAGTTTCAAACCAAAAAACATTGTGAATTGTTTGTCCGTTTCAATTTTAACATTGAAGTGGATGGAGCAGCAAATCTTTGGAAATTGTTATCTCCTTATTCGTTTGGAATATCGAAAAGGTGTCAATACTAAATAATTAGAGAATCTTTTTAGAAAAAAAATTGTTTGAAAAAAGTTTTTTTTTTTTTTTTTTTTTTTATGACGTTTTTAAACGTCTTTGGCAGGCAACAGCTAATTTCTCAAAGACGTTTATAAACGTCTTTGGCAGTTATAGAGTTAAATTGTCACTTTCATCTGGGGAGTGGGGACCCTCCCAAAATCATGCGGGGACCCCCCCAGGGTCCCGACCCACAGGTTGAGAACCACTGGGATAGATGATATGCAAACAGCCAACATGAGTGAGTATCCAATACAGATGATTTAGCACACAACAGGGGGCCGTCTTTATCATCGATGTTTCCCACAATGCATTTCCCCCGCATCCGTCCCGCTGCAGTGGGACAGATGGCACGTTCACATCTCTGTGTTATTAACCCATTAAAACCAGGAAAGCATCTGTGCCATTTTAGATTTTAACGTTGGCTATTCAAATATGAGCTTGTAGATCTGCTATTTTTGAAAAATCATGTTTTTTTCTGCAAATCTTTGAATAAATATACTTTTAGAAAGACAACATTTTTAACTCAAATCTTTGCTTCTGGGGGGTCCCTGGAACAAAATACTTTGAGATGGGGGGTCCGTGACCAAATACATTTTGAGGGTCCTTGACATGAAAAAGTTTGAGCACCACTGATATAGCAACAGAAGTTTTTCAGAAAACTGTTATGGATTCAGAAGACATTTGAGGTCTAAATGGGTTAAGTAGAAATCGGTGGGTATGCCACTATGCCTACGCAAAATGTGTGCGTGACAATTACTGCTTCTCACAATATTTATTATGCTTTCTGATAACACCAATGACCGATAAATTCTCCTTTTCTCCTTTTCCTAACTTGGTGTGGAACCAAAGTACTGTCACATTTCCATATATGCGTGCAGTAAAAAAAAAATAAGCTAGTTGCAGTGAGTATGCATCCTTCAGCACATTAACTGCGATGATAACTTTGATCATGCATGTAAAAATGTAAATGTAATCAGACTGCAGGCCGTCCTCGTTTGGAGCTTAAATGGGTTCTCAGCTGTAAGCTGCAGTGTGCACCAGAAATGAGAGTTCACTCATATTCATATTCTCACTCATATTCACTCATATTCTCCTGGACCAACTACAGCAGTGGTTCACCAACATGGGGTCCCCCAGGGATCCTGGAGGGGGCTTTGTCTTAACAATAAAACAGAAAATGTATTTGGCCACGGACCCCCATCTGAAAATATTTTGTGTCAGGGACCCCCATACAAGATATGTGTTGGTAAAATGTTTCAAAAATATTTAAAGTTTTTCAAATGTATTTATTTTTTATTTCTTATAGCAAAACTACAAGCTCACACCGCGTCACAAAGCGTCACAACGTAACAAGTTGTGAGCTTGTAGATTTGCTATTGTCGAATGTAGTACAGGGGTTAAACTGATTTTGGTGCTATATTTCACACATTTAGCTGGGGAGCCTGGAACCCCCTCAAGGACCCCTGGGGGTCCCCGGACCCCACTTTGAGAACCACTGGCCTAATGCATGTTAAATTGGGGGTCCCCTTCCTTTAAATAAAAAAGGTTGTGAATCACTGATCACTGATCTCCAATTATCCTCTTAAGAGAACTCAGATTTGTTAACAGTATTGTCTAATGTATGCTCTGTCTTGGTGGTGTGTGCGCCAAAAATAACCTATCTACAAGCTCACAAAGAGCTTGTAGATCAGCTATTTTTGGCATGCGACACAGTCGTACAACAAAGCATGAATCGGGGCTGGTGTGTGTTGTGAGAGAGAATGTAAGAGAGAACTAAATGGCGAGAGAAAGCACAGTACATGTTTGCTTCACCTTTAATCTTGGACTGGTATTGAACTAGACAGTTCCTGATAGCTGCCCTAATGGTGGCTTAGCTCTAGTGACTCACCTCACGGAGCGCAGCCCATCCACAAGCATGGGGGGACAGATAAGGTATGTATTTTTCATTCCTCTGCCCTATAGATCAACGTTTACTGTGCGAATCGGGAGGCTGCAGACCCTGAGCACAGGCAAATATACACTACTGCCAAGCCACTTTCACCATCCTGCTGCCCCTGAAGTCTGTGTTATCAGAAAATAGTTTCCGGTAACATTTTAGGCGAGAACTAGGTCATGCTGTTGCTCAATAATTGATTCATTTCACATTTACAAACGGCTAGTTTAAAAGTTTTAACAGTATTCGGGAGCAGAAATAAATCTCATATCAATATTTCTAGACACGGCATCGTCGGCTCAACGACGGGCAGTGGCAGGCGGCAGTCGCTCAAGAAGCAGAGAGGCCTTCTTGGAGTCGGAAGGTTCTCGGTTCGATCGCCGGATCCTCCTGCATGGCTGCGTGTCAAATTGTCCTTGAGCAAGACACCAAAGCCCTAACTGCTCCTGACGAGCATGTTGGGGCCTTGCATGGTTTCCTCTGCCGTCATGAATTCACATAGTAAAGTGCCTTAGGATAAAGACGCTGTATAAATGCACTCATCTCATTTACTTTCATTGTCAAGTACTGTGCGATTTCAAAATAGATTATAACTGATTGAGATGGCGTCATTTACTTTAATTCTGAAGTGCTATCTGCAATTTTGAAATAGATTGTACCTTCTCGGTATGTCCGGCCGGGTGGCATCACTTGGCATCACATGGTCATCACTTGGCTAAAGCCTAATTTATACGCAGTAGTACGATAAATTAAGCTCAACACCTTGCTTGGGCAAGCTTCTCAGGCCTCAAGCCTGCTTCTGTCAACTGGTGTCATCAGAATGAAGTATTTCCTGAAATTATTTTTGTTATACTATATAGAGATCGACACAGAACCCGGTCCTTGGTTATCGTCTTCTAGTTTTGACTTTGCACTATTGGCCCCGGCACACACGAAGGCGCCATTATGCTTGTGTCATCAAATGCACCTATTGTTTACAACGGCCGAGGTCACACTGGAAGGGTGGGTGCGTCAAAACCTGTCGACGCGTCTATCAGAGAAACGCAGAAACACGCTGTGAGTTTGTACATTTCTGTTATTCATTGTACAGTGAAATGGTTAAAGGGGTATTTCACTTTCAAATAAAATAAACATTAAAACAAATATAAAACATAAATAGAAAATTCACGGCCCCCTCACGCATTAGAATGTCCTAATGCGTGAGGGGGCCTTGATTTTTCAATTACTTTTAAAATGTTGTAATACATTTTTTTGTTTCTTTTATTTGAAAGTGAAATATCCCTTTTAATACTGTATGACTATTTGTACATGGGTAGTGAAACTCCCTTGGCCGTACGTGTGCCTCTGTGCCTCCCCAAATGGTTCATCGCTGTTGTAGCATCAATCAACCCCCTTTCTTTGGTACGTGGAAGGCTTCTCTATACCTCATTGCTTTATGTAACCCGCTGCCTTGTGTGAACACTGTCATCACTGCCTTCTGCGCTTGTATTGCCTTTTGCCAGCTGTTACGCTGCACCATAAAGCTGCTCAGTGGGCATAAACTACAGTTACAGAAGCAATATCATTAAATGGCGTGTGGAGAGAGAGAGAGACATCTATTAGCTCACGAGGGAGGGATAACCCCCCCCTCCCCCACACCCCCCTCCATCCACCCCTATTTCAGAGTCATTAAAATGGAGTCCAGAGATTTCTTCGGCAATCATGTTTCCCCCCCCCCCCCATGCTTACCTGGTATTTCTGCTTTGGTGGAAGGTATTTCACGTACGGCCAAGGCCCGTACAGCAGGGGTCTTCAACGTTTTTCAGGCCAAGGACCCCTTAGCTGAGAGAGAGAAGAAGCAGGGACCCCCACTACAAATTGGATTCATGTTATAGATGTTGCTTTTCAGACATTTAACCACTCAAACCGCTCACAATGGTTCAAGGGGTTAAAATATACAAATAAGTTCCTATCACACAAAGATTTGGCAGCCCCCCTGCAGTATCTGTGAGGACCTCCTAGGGGTCCCGGACCCCCTGTTGAAGACCCCTGCCCTGCAGTATATCCAGGAGGTCATGTTGTATCAGCGACGTAGGAACAGTATTGGGTTGGGTGGAGTCCCCAGGGCAAGTTGTTGAACATGATTTGAAAAGAGGCCAGTGCAGTGGTTTTGCAGTAGCATTTATTTGTCCCATCTGAAATCATTCGGCCATTTCATTTGAAGCTCCGACCACATTTAATCAATGTCAATATTGATATTGAAACCCAAGACTACAGACCAATGTTTATATACGTACAATCAATTAGCATGTTTACTCAAGGGTACAGTAAGTGTCTACTTAGGGAATTGATCTGGTCATTTCTGATATTGCTGATATTAAAAAACAAGATGGAGTCTAATAACATGGCTGTGGATCTCTGACTTTAAGCAGTCAATCTATGATATCAGTAGGGTTGGGATCCTTTTTTTTCTTTTTACGATTCCCTTTTAACAGTCCGATTCCTTAATGGTTCCCTTTAACAATTCCTATATATTTTTTATCTATATGATTTTGGCCTTCATAACCAATTCAACTAGAAAAAGTGCTCCTCAAAGCACAGGTCTCCGCCATGTCAGGTAGGTTATAGTGGCCTCCTGGTGGCGCTATAACAGGCCAATGTGAAAAAGGTGGCATTTCTTCCTCTGCCTAGTGGGAATGTGCGTGCAAGGTTTCATGGCAATCGCATGCTGCGTTCTTGATTTGAGGGATTTTGTTCAAAATTATCCACTCGTGCAAACTTTAGATGGCAATCTTAGCCAATCAGGATAGAATTTGAAATATCGGACAGATCACATGACTATAGACATCATGTGTACCAATTTGGTGATGTTTGGACAAAATCTGAAACAGTAATATAGATTTTATTTTTTTTACAAAAGTCGGCTTCCTGGTGTTGCGATAAAAGGCAGATGTGAAAAATGTAGGGCAGAGGTTTCTCTTTGGCCTAGATCGGTGCAGTTACAGGTAAAAATGTGAATCGGCCTCTTATAGCGCCACCATGAGGCTGATTTGAAAATTCAAGTGGCATTTCCTCCTCGGCGTAGTGGGAATGTGCATGCAAAATTTCACGGAAATCGCACGCTGTGTTCATGACTTGAGGCATTTTGTTCAAAACAGACCAATCCTGCAAATTTTGGAAGTCAATGTTAGCCAATCAGGATGGAATATGAAAAATCTAACAGATCCATCTTTATCACATGACTTTAGAGATACTGTGTATCAATTTGCGTGATGTTTGGACAAAATCCGTAGGAATAATAACATTTCTTTTTTGAAAAAATCGGCCTCCTGGTGGTGCTACAACAGGCCGATCTGAAAAATCGGGGCAGAGGTTCTGCTCTGGCCTCCAGGGAGTGTGTGTGCACAGTTTCGCTGCGATCCGTGCTGGAGATTAGCTGCTGAGAGACAGACGGACGGACACCAAACGGACGGGTGGACAGGGTGCAAAACATAGTCTCGGCCACGCCTTCGGCCTGGCGGAAACAATTATACATACAGTATTGCATACATATTCAAGTGCCGCTGCAGGGAGCCACCTAGCCACATAACAAAGATGCAACTGTGCTTCATGATTGCTCCACAATTCTGGCTTGCATAAGTTAAACACAGGAAAATAATATGAATATGGAATGTGTTACTGGGGCCACAACAAAGCCCCCCTGGGGCTGAATTTGGATACCAATCTGCATGTCAGAGTATTCATGCGTTGTGCTGTGACGCGTTGTGAGCTTGTAGATCTGCTATTTTCTCTGCGCAACCAAGTATAAATCAGGCGCTAGGGTCCAAGGATTTTACTGTGTGCTTTCTCCGTCTCTTCTCCTCTCTTCTCTCTCTTTCAGGCCTGTAGATTCATCATGTGTTGCCAGGCCTGGTTTGTGTGGTGGGTAGGGAGATAACTAGAGCGATGGAGGCTGAGGGGGAACAGGGGGACTAGTTCATCATGTTAGCCTAGTTAGATGAAAGGACAGAGGGATGCTCATTAGATCCATACTGACCCTTTACATCCCCTTCCTCATCTCTCGTTATGCCAATAGGCAAACATTTGGTGAAAATAGCCGATGTACAAGCTCACAACATGTCGAAATATGAAAAGGCTATTTTAGGCGAAGAGATTTGGTGTAGAGGGGGAAAAGTAAGGAGCCAAGGATACAGTAGATCCCGAAAGGACCCAAGTCAATGAAGTATTCAGGGGTTAAGTGGTTAACACCCTTCCCTTCCCTCCTAGGGATCATTTATACTTTGTCACGCGACCCTTTTGACATTTCCTTTGGAGTGACTCTGTTGAAAATTATGCAATTTTGGTGGAGCAACAGGAAAAAGGTCATGCGACAAAATAGAAATTTACTCTCTGTCACAGCTTCGTGTCTTGGAATCTCATACCCTCCGTTCAAGCGTGACATCAGCTGATTTGCAGGGCAGGCGGGCGGGCACGTACATCCGACTTGCGTGTAATTTGCATTTCCATGATGTGAATTGAAATGAACATCATCACTACTATATTTGGAGTGCACTCAAAGGTCATGGATCATTATGCATGCAGCGTTAGTGTTGGTGAAATGTTAGTGAGGTTAACAACTTAAGCCCTGTGTACCTTTTTTGACCAGGGTCCCCCGAGGGTCGGTACGTGGTCACCTCCTTTTCTCCCTCTCCACCAAATCTCGTTCCTAAAAATTGGCGATCTACAAGCTCACAACGTGTTGCGTTGCAACTTTAGGGTTCATGTGGTTAGCAGCTCATGGTAATATATACACAACACAACAGAAACCCTTGAACGACCGTAGGCTACAGTACAGTATGTGCACACGGTTTGGTCCCCTCGGTGGAGCCTCTGCAAGTACATGTCCGTCGTCTTGTCCCAGTCCTTGACATTTCCTCGACATTTGTTGACATTTACGGGCACATGTAAACCAGAGTTATTGTGAGTTAATCAAAAATGGGAGCAGAATACTGATGGCCAAATGTCAACATGCCTCGTCCATCTGTTGTTATGGCTCAATCACTGAAGTGCACAGTGGGACGCGTGACAAGTGCGGCAGGTGGTAATTTCTGCTGTGTCAAGGCAGAGAGCCACAGTTTGGAGGGACTTTTGGGGGCCGCTAATGGGCCCTTGGACTTTGTCAGCTGAAGACTGAAGGTGGGGCGACGGGGTCATTAGTATAACACTGGGGGTGCTACATAAAGAACGAGGCGGTACATGTTGAATGAACTCAGTAAAAAGTTGATATTCTAAAGAGACGCCTCGTTCTTTATATAGCACCCCAAGTGTTAAACTGGTGGGGTGGGGTGCTATATAAAAAAATTAGGCGTCTCTTTAGAAATCGACTTTTTACTGTGTTCATTCAACGTGTACCGCAACGGCAAACTCAGTACAACAACAACAAACTTTCTTCTTCTCTTCTCTCTATTCCTCTCGCTTTCTCGCTTTCTCGCTCCCCCTACCGCTAGACGGAGGAACTTTTCAGTCTTATATTAGCTTGGATAAGTAAGTAAATTGACGTAAGTTTGTTAGCAAGCAAGTCTAGGTATGTTAGTAGGTAAGCAGAAAAGGCAAAAAAGCAGTGGTCTGAAGATTAATGGACGCTTTCTGAGGAATATAACAACTCTCCCCCCCCCCCCCCCCCACACACACACACACAGAGAGTCACGAGGCCCCGACATGGCTTCGAACATTTGATTGCTGAAGTCATTTTGATTGCGCCGAGGTAAATGTACCATAGCCTCGCACGCTAGCGCCATACAAGGCCTCTTATCTTATAAGAAATCACTTCACAGAGACATTCCTTTCAGAAGTTTCTCTTACGTTATGTCAGTGAAATTGCAACCAGCTAGCCCTTTCTGATGGAAACGATATTAAAGGATTTTGATCGTCGGAAGCCAAGGCAGACGATTATTGCTAGCATATGGTAATCCATGCGTCAGGCCCTCTGGATGTGAGTGGGAGCCGATATAAATAGACACACCAACTACCCAAACTCCCTAAAACAGACTTTCTTCTCATCAGAGCAGCGATTAGCCAAGAGATTATGGTCAGATGAAAAGATGACATTGCAACCAGGAGAGATGGGGCGCCTACATCAGAACAACCAAGTGATGATGGAACTAAAGACAAACTTGTTCTTTATTTGGTACTTTCTAGACACATGCAAGGATGAATGGATGTGTATAAGAATTCAATTCAACTCAACTTTGTTGTCACATCACAGATTTACAGGTGTAAAACATGCCGAAAGGAGGAAAGAAAGAAAGAAAGAAAGAAAGAGAGGAAGAAACAAAAACAGATTATGTCAATATGAGAAGTGTAAAATATATACATAAGTGTGTGATATATTAATGTGCAGGCAGTTAAAATAGTAGCAGATATATAATAACAGATAATGCACATGGTTTAAAGGAAAATATAGTTGATATAGTATTCACAATAATTTTAACCACTTTGACCATTATTTTATAT
The DNA here is from genome assembly GCF_963280865.1 of Gymnoscopelus braueri. NCBI lineage: Eukaryota > Metazoa > Chordata > Actinopteri > Myctophiformes > Myctophidae > Gymnoscopelus > Gymnoscopelus braueri. Next base: position 34,112,013 of record NC_137617.1, on the reverse strand, counting down.
GTTGGCTAAAAAATTGCTGATATACAAGCTCATAGCGCGTCACTTCGTGCCGCACTATGAGTTTGTATATCTGCCATTTTCGAAAAATCGTGAACATTTCTGCAAATCTTTGAATACATATATTATTTCTTTTAGGTGAACATTTTTTACTCAAATCTTTGCTTCTGGGGGTCCCTAGAACAAGATATTTTGAGATGGGGGTCTGCGGCCAAATATATATCATTTTGGGGGTCCTTGACATGAAAAAGTTTGAGCACCACTGATATAGCAAAATGTGCACCTGGCCTGCAGTCGTATACACAGAAATATAACCCTGTCTGTCAGTTCTTTAGACAGAAATATTGGACTAGACTTTGTCTAGTCCAGTGGTTCCCAAACTCTTTAGCTCGAGACCCAAAAGGGGAATTTGATGTCTCCCTGGGACCCAAACTAGTGAAAGTAGCCGATCCGACATGTTGTGAGCTTGTAGATCTGCTATTTTCTTTCTTTTCATATTATGAAGAACATTTTTGAAATTCTTGTTATCTCTGAAAATTGTAGATTTTACATCTTTTGAAATAATTTTTAAAACATTGTTGGAAATATTTATATATATATATTTTTTAAACTAGATATTTACTTGCGACCCATCAAAATGTGTCCGTGACCCACACATGGGTCCCGACCCAGTGTTTGGGAAAAACTAGTCCAAGAGTGCACTTTTGGATTCCTTTGATTGATAATGTGACCATCTACCACAACAACGTGGCCATGCATCTACCACAACATTCTGGCAGACATACAGGACCTGTGGGGATGCCGTACGTGGGAAACGTACGCTCAAAGAAGAATCTTTCCTTGCTAGATGGATATACAGCACTGTATCTATAATTGGGAGTAGAGATGTATCGGTATTGGAAAGGCAGATGGATGGATAGACTGATTGCTGAAAGAAAAGAAGGCAGGAGATGTAAACAAAATGAGTGAATGGAAGAACGATGATGACAACTTGGTATATTACCGCAGTGATGCTCAACCTTTTTAATTTAAACCCCCCCATGAGGACCCCTGGGGGAGCCAGACCCATCGTTGAGAAACAGTGCATTATCTGTGCTAACACCATCATTCCTGACTCATTTCATTATCGTCATCAAAACGGTCGTCAGCAATCGATGAACCCTAAAAAAAAAAGTCAATATCAACAGCAGTCACATCATCGACCTTACAGATACGGTATCATCTGTCACCATAGTGTGTGACTATTTTTTTATTAGCTTTCATTTGTCTTCACGATGGTAACTGGCTTGCTCAGCGGACCTGCCTAACCCAACACAAAAACGTAAACAACTGATTTACAGTGTTAATTTCTTTCCTTTCTCATGCATACACAGATAACAGACTGTGTGTGTGTGTGTGTGTGTGTGTGTGTGTGTGTGTGTGTGTGTGTGTGTGTGTGTGTGTGTGTGTGTGTGTGCGTGTGCGTGTGCGTGTGCGTGTGAGAGACTAAGTGTATTGATTATTAGACTACTGCAGAGCTTCCATTGACTGACTGCCACTGTTTGGACGCTTATAATGAGAAGACTGGCAGCGCTTAAACACAAGGGATTCACTCCATTCGATGCGTTTTTCATCCCGCTGCGTGCGTCTTCCTGGACGTTGCTTCACATCCTCCAGTGGAATCCTCCATACTTCAGATACTATTGTCAAAAATGTCGATTTTGATGGTACGTTGCGGTCGCCAGGTTGGCTGTGAACAGGGATAGAATTCCAGGTTCTGGATGATATCGACTCTAGATGATGGAGGCAACTTCTGTTCATCTTTATGCAGCGTTTTTATATTGTCGTGTTAGGTTTCATCCAGGTGGTCAGAAGAGTGCTGGAATCCATGGAACTGTCCTTTACATTAGCCATAATCTCTCAAGAACAGATTCTGCTCTCCGCTTGAATCTGTCGGGGGGGTTCGTCATATCGCGTACGCACTGGCCTACAAGTGGGCGTGCCTTCAGATCAGGAAGCAGGCCGCGCTTTACCCAATCAAATGTAGTGGGCGGCATTTACGTGTCCGCCGATCCTTCCCCACTAGAAACAAAACCGAAACTCATTTAACAATAGCGTCCTCGGAGCAGACAAAACCACGGAAAGATATTCACATTTTAACTTGCTCTTTCATCATAGAAACAAGTGGGCTTATAACCAAAACGATCCATGTTCTCTGGGAGAAGTGGTGTTAGTGTTCCGTGTAGAAATATTGTTAGTGGGAATGAAAGCATAGTCGCACCACCGGAAGTGAAAGGCTGAAGGCAGACCAAAACCCCGGTTTCCTTGCGTACGTGTGCTACGTCAACTTCCTCCCAGAGCCAAGTGAGATAGTCAAAAACAGCAGAGGGCGCTGTTTTTCCTTTTCATTTGGCGATGGGTTCCCAGATTGCATTAGCCATGATCTGAACTTTGTGCCTTACACAATCAGACAGTAACTACTGTAAGTACATTAAATTGATTACTGTACTTAAAGGGATATTTCACTTTCAAAAAAACTTTTGGTCATTCTATCGTCTACTCAGGCCTTTGTGAGCCCCCCAGACCGTTTTTAAGTTGCTTGATTTAGTATTTAGATATTTGATATTCATTTTATCAGACACGCCCCCTTCCCATACAAACCCATTATAACTTCAAACTCAATTTTTAACATGTTAGATTCGTCAAAAACACCCGTCCTTGGTTCTGGTGACTCACCCTGCCCTCCTAATACGCGAGGGGGCAGTGTTTTTTCGATAACTTTTTTCATTTATTTTTTATATTTTTTTTGGAAAATGAAAAAAAATAAATACATTAAAAAATAAAATAAAATAAATGAAAAAAGTAATCGAAAAAACACGGCCCCCTCGCGTATTAGGAGGGCAGGGTGAGTCACTAGAACCAAGGACGGGTGTTTTTGATGAATCTAACGGGTTAAGAATGGAGTTTGAAGTTATAATGGGTTTGTATAGGAAGGGGGCATGTCTGATAAAATTAATATCAAATATCTAAATACTAAATCAAGCAACTTAAAAACGGTCTGGGGGGCTCACAAAAGCCTGAGTAGACGATAAAATGACAAAAAGTTTTTTTGAAAGTGAAATATCCCTTTAAGTGTTTTTGGAGTATTAAGCACTTTTTATTGTATTTTTTGTTTTTTTTGCAAGCTGATGACATTCTCTGCTACATTTTAAATAGAAATATTGCACTTTTTACTCCACTACATTTCTAGGAACCGACTCTTGGGACCCAAACTTACAAAAGTACAAAATATGAACCACTTAAACCCTATATATTTTTTTTAATGAAAATTTCTGACGATTGCTGACACTTTCTGAAAAATGTACTGCGTATTTTGTACTTTTGAATACTGGACTATTTACTTGAGTATATACCACTAGCCATGGCCCAGCATGATACTGGTCTATGACAGATCTCGGCGGTTCAAACCGCGGCAGACCAGTTGCTTCTGCCGGAGGCTTCCTGCCCCCTTGAAATGAGACTGATAAAGTAGAAGTGGAATTCCTTTTTGATGAAACATCTCTAAACTCCAAACAGGGCTGTGACCACAGAGAACATGGATAAAAGCTGGCCTTCATTTTTCATCTGGACGTTTCGCAGCAGAGAGCAAATAGTTGCGTGGCTCCTTGCTATTGTGGCTGTAACTCTCTCCAGACCGTTCAAAAGAAGCCGAGGGCCAGCCAAAATGTTGACTCTCTCCCTCTCTCCCTCTCTCTCCCTTGTTGTTTGTCTCTCTCTCTCTCTATGTCCCTCGATGCCTTTCCTTTCACTTTCTCTGTATTTTTCCCTCATCCTCTCTCTCTCTCTCTTTCTCTCTCTCTCACCTTCCACTTAATGATGTTCGGCCAGTACAGAGTATACCAGACGAGAAGGGAAAGACCAGCAAAACAAAGTCATCAATTACAAGGTATTCGACACTGAGTGTGTGTCTGTGTGTGCTCGTGCGTGCGTTTGTGCGCGTGGTCATGCATGCAGCATGAGTATGTGTGCACGTGTTTGTGTGTATATCTGTGTATATGAGCGCATGAGCAGCACATGGTGTGTGTGTGTGTGTGTGTGTGTGTGTGTGTGTGTGTGTGTGTGTGTGTGTGTGTGTGTGTGTGTGTGTGTGTGTTTGGGACCAGGGTTCCCGAGGGGCTGTATGGAAATCGTCTCCCACCTACAGTACCACATCTGTTCCCCTATGCCACCCCTCTGATCTTCCTCCAGATGACATTCCTGTCTGCTCCGCATCGCCAGGGACGAGGACTGCTGCATTTGCATAGCCTTCTAGGTACACACACTCACACACTCTCTCTCACACACACACACACACACACACACACACACACACACACACACACACACACACACACACACACACACACACACACACACACACACACACACACACACACACATACATGTAGAGGTACAGACAGTGGTAGTATGATAAGCCCCATGTAAGCTGTAAGGCATGTCCAGCTTTGTATTTGTGAAACAGTGGTTACACTGCTCTACAGTAATATAATATATGAATATTATACATGAAAACATAGTTCTTCTCAACCATTATAATATGTAAAATACTCTAATGAGGCTGTCTCTCTGTATGTATGTCACTCTGTCTGCCTGTACAGTATGTATGTATGTATGTACAGTACTTGAAGTTCCTACTTCAATCTCCTGTATGTGTGTGGCGCTCCGTCCGGCCTGTTTATGTGACTCCATCCGCCACTAGTATGTATGTCAGACCTCTAGACCAGTGGTTTTCAACCTTTTTCATATCTAGGTCCACTATTTATTCGGCATTTGAGCTGCGGACCACCGTTTGATGAGATTTTGCCTCTCAGACCCAAGACTTAGAATATTTTGTAATTGTTGGATAAGATTTTGTCCACAATTCCATGCTGTATTGATGTGGTACCAATAGGAGAGATAACAGGCAAGCGTCGATCAAAAGAACAATTATTCTATATTCTCTAATTGTGTAGACTTATTGTAAATTAAGTAATGCAGGTGTTTAACAATAATTTAACTCTTGAGAGCGTAAAATTAAACGCTTACGGGTCCATTTGGTTTTACGCTCTCAAGAGTTAAAGATCTATACGGGTCTATTTGGTTGCCAACTCTCCATCATTTAGCTGGGGACCACCTGGAACCCCCTCAAGGACCACTGGTTGTCCCCGGACCACCGGTCGAGAACCACTGCTCTGGACTGCCTTCTTATCGGATGTGGTGGTTTAATTTTGCCATGTTGTCGAGCACTCACTGGCCTTAGAGCAGTGGTTCTCAACCTTACAGGCCCACCCATCTGACCACTATCGGCGGCCGTGTTAAGTGGTCAGATGGGTGGGCCGCGTGCATTTGACCAATTATTTGGGAGCCCACCTGCAATACCCTCACAGAACTCAACTGGTTGAGAATCACTGTTCTAGAAAACACTGGTTGAGTGTGGAAGTGTATTCTACACATCATCAGGAAACCCCTGAGGTGTGTGTGTGGGAGAAACATGTGGAAATAGCATTCAGCCAATCACTTGACTGAATGCTAACCACATTAACCTTGGTGTCCCTATTTTGTCATTACAACATAAAAACATAAAACAAATCTACAAGCTCATCACGTGTCGTGATACAACGCATTGTGAGCCTCTAGATGAGCTATTTTTGAATAGCCAACGTATGAAATAGGGTTTAAGTGGTTAAGGCCAGAAACCACATGTCAATGCAAAAGGGTCTCTCCCACTCAGTCTGTCTGTCTCGCTCTCGCTCACCGCCTTTCTCCAACACGAACACACAAACACACACACAGACACACACACACACGCACACACAAGCTCAAACTCATTCACGTGCACGCACACACATTCCTCCCCCTCTCCTGCGCGTTTCCATCATTCAAGTAATTCAAAACACCCACGCTCACCCCTCGCCATCACGCGAATGGAAATATTGATCTCCGGTGCAGCCGCTCGTGTCGGCGGGAGAATAACTTGGGACAAAATGCAAAGGCTGCGGCCCTTTTATTTAATCTCTGTTGTCGAATGTATATATATAATATGTATTCAAAACGCTGCTATTCTAATCTGGGGCCTGTGTGATGGAAACACCAGAGCGCTGTCAAACTCAGTGTTGTTGTGGGGAGGAGGAGGAGGGCTGGCGAGAGGCCGTTCAATCAGCGCAGTGTAAACATGATCATCTGTTTTCCTTTGCTTTCGTGACGAATATGAATACGGGTGTTTTTGAAGGCCTGTGTGAAACGCACGCACGGCCAAAGGCTGCCGGGAAAATAGAGCCACAAGTTCGCGAGCGATTGTGAGCTCAGTGTTTCCTCTCTAGGATAGAAGTTGTGGCAGTGGTGTTGTGGCATTGGTAGGGAATATTTGTCTATAAAAATATTTACATACGTAGAAGTTTAGTTTTTTTTGCCCTCACATTAAAAAAAGAGATTGACAGGTGATTGAAGAGCCACGGTGGTCCTGTGGTCCCGTCTCCAGGCAAAACACTGAACGCAATCCCAAGGCTTCTGTCTTTGCACTATGCAAGGTCATTATTAAGATGGATCTTCCAAATGTTTATTTCACAGATGTTTCCTTGCACATTCCAATCAAATGATGATTTAAAACAAATTCTCCCCAATTTAGTCGGTATGCCAATTGATTCCTCCCCTCGCACATTTCTATGTGTTGTCACTGTGTTGTCACTGTATCCTACTGGCTCACCTGCCAATGAGGAGACCCTACCGAGAGGGCGTAGTGCCCCCGCCCTACTCCTCCTGCCCAACACCCCCTGCTGACAGGTGCCAATTAGAGCCCTGCACGGGCCGAATATGTGGGCCCTAGCCCGACCCGGGCCCGTGGTATTTCAGCCCGGCCCGGCCCCTGGCCCGTAGGTGGCGCAATTTTACAGCCCGAGCCCGTGTCCGAAGACCGAGACCTCTTTATTTATTATTATTAATTCATTATTTTGGAGCCAGCTGCACTCTCGCGCTCTGATAAACAAACCCACAACCACAAGAAGTCAAGACAGCAGCGTCATGATCCTCACCCAGCCAGCAACAACAACAAAAAAGGATTATGGCCTACCTTTCTTTGAGGTAAGCTGTGAAGAATAATATTGCAAAAATAGTTCCAATCCAGTGCGTAACACACAAACAACAACTCCTCATTTTGAGTCACGAGCGCCACAAAGAAAAAGTATAGGCTTGTTCTGATGTGTGTGCGACATGTGTGTGTGCTGTTGTCACGTGACTACTACTACAGTAGCAGCGTGCCTGCAGGCTGCTAGTGCTGCTGCACAACCATGAACTATACCGGGGTTTCGCGAGAGGCGGATTATGTCACCAGAGTGAAATTATCTGCGCAAAATGTTCGGTGAGCCCGAGCCTGGCCCTAGGCCCGATGATCAAATACACAAACGGCCCTAGCCTGGCCCGTTTTGGCGGGCCCCAGCGGGCCTGCAGCGCTCTAGTGCCAATCCAGCCCGTATACAAGACAAGTATCACCCTCACCGCTCGGCTTCCCTCCCCTGAACACGGGCCAACTGTTTTCGTATAGACGCTCGACAAAGCCGGATGCCCTACGGTGGATTCGAAACCCTAGACTCCGCTGTGGTGGATAGATACTTTTACCACAAATTATGATGTTTGATGTAGCATTTAGCTTAATTTATAGTCCTTCGCGCAACGGTATTGCTTGCTTAGAATAAAGAAGGACAAATCTACAAGGTCTCAACACGTTGCATTGCAACACGATCAAAGCTGTTCTTTTTGGGAGGTGATGCTGTCTAGCGCAGAAAAAGATGGAGGACTCTTTTTTGTCTTCATTTGTCTAATGAATCATGATAATCCTGATCAGTGTTGGTTTGCTTCAGTGTTGACATCATTTACCCGGTGCTGGTTGTAACTTGGTTTATTGTGCTGAGATGATCAGGTAAGCGCAAAGTTAATTGACCTGGATATGAAGTGTAACCTGCAACACTCCCATAATCTTCCGCTGTAAACTGCGAATATTCACTTAATATTCAAACATTTATTGCCACAACCAACAGTTGTTTTGGCAAGTTTGGCAACAAGTTTGACAATAAGTTAATTCATAGTTGACTTACAGTTGATTTGTTTCTGAATTCTGGGTGCTTAGACATAACAACAAGAACAAGAAAAATGCTGCTGAAGTAACGTGAAGGCGTCGCAACAAAATCTGACTTTCAATTTTCCATGGGTCTGGACCAAACCGTCTCCCCTCTTCTCGTGCGCTCTGTTGTGCTTTTCTAAGTGTGTGAAGTGGATATGAAGTGTCCATACTGGTAGCGCAACATAAAATAACTTCAGTTTATAAAGACATAAGACAGAGCCGTCTTCCATCACTAACAAAATATATAATAATTGACATAAACGTTCAGCAGCGTTGGTCATAATTGGCGGGGCGCCACTGCTGAATGCATAGGGGAAACATTGGTGTACGCATGTGTGTGCATGTGTGTGTGCGTGTGTGTGTGCGCGTGTGTGTGTGTGTAGGTCATAGGTGTGTTTGTGGAGGCGTGACAAGCAGGTGCGCTGACAGATGCAATTGGCAGGTAGCAGCTGCAGATGATTTAAGGCCATACTTTTTGGGGTCAGAGGTCCCAGAACGAAACGAACACACACACACACACACACACACACACACACACACACACACACACACACACACACACACGGGCGTCTAGACACACAACTGGAAAAATAGACGACGTGACAGTCAGTGTGATAAAAGTTTGATCACAAAACTCTCAAAGACTCTCAGAGACCGACACACACTTCTTCCGCATGAATTACTTTCCCATTTCCGAGCTAATTTATCTCTGAGAGCATGAAAATTGACCCAAAATTCTGTAATTTTTTAAACATTAACAGACATTTCACTGTGCAAAAGAAATTGTTAGGGTATGTAGGCGTGGGTGCGTGTGTGCGTGTGTGCGCGTGTGTGCGTGTGTGCGTGTGTGTGTGGCCATGGCAGTGTAGTGGTGATATCCAGGGTTAGCCTGTGGGTCAATATGACCGTCCTGTGGGAGTGATCAATGAGCATGATCACTGTCCCTTTTACTGCATGAATGGACACGGTGAGTCTTTGACCCACATAGGCAGCCATGCTTGAAGACAAAATGGTGATTCCCGTGGATGCGCAGGTGATACGGCACATTTTGTTCATTACGGGTACAGAGTAAAATCCTCAATGTTAATTTAACTCTGAGACAAATGGAACATTTGTGCACTCTCAGAGTTAAATTAACACAGAGGATTTACCAGTGTAAAGGTCTTTAGAGACGAGGACAAATGATATGATGTGAAATACTCTCCGGTGAGTATTTACTAAACTACTCATATAGTTGATGCCTCATACATACAGGCTGATGCCTTTATTAACAACATTTCCGAATAGAAATTACGTCTATTTTATTTCCGCATAACGCACCAATCACACTGAGCACGATAACTATAACGATAATTAAGTTAGCGTCCACACTGTAAACAGTGCATCAAACACACACTATGCAGTCCAGCTGTGTCAGAGCCCACACAGAGGGGGGGAGAAAGAGATCTCCGCTTCTGTGGTGCTGAAAGACCACATATAATTATGGATAATCTGACAGATTTTTTAATTTGATTTAGTAACCAAAATTATTTTACCCCCGTTTTCTCCCCAATTTAGTTGTTATGGCAATTGACTCCTCCCCACACACATTTATGTGTTGTCACTGCTGTTGTACCCTACTGACTCACCTGCCAGTGAGGAGCCCCACCGGGAGGACGTAGTAGAGCCTTCGTCCTACTCCTCCCACTCAACACTCCCTGCTGACAGGTGCCTCCCCAGTCCGTAGGAGTACATGCAATGACCAATATCACCCTCCCTGCTCAGCTTCCCTCCCCAAACACGGGACCATTGTTTTCGCATAGACGCCCGACAAAGCCGGTTGCACCACGGTGGATTCGAACCCACAACCTCCGTGGTGTTAATCTGACTGATTATTAATTATAAGGTGGTGAGCCTACACCTGCGGTAATGCCAGCTTAGCCTATACCGTTATTCATAATCGTCTCCTCATCTCAGTTGATAACGAAACTTTCCCAGGGTCAGACAGTGAGACAGACTGCATTCCTCATGTCCAACTGATGGATTGGATGACGCGACTGTGAGCTTGTATATCTGCTATTTTTGAATAGCCAGCCAACGCTAAAATCTCAAATGACACGGACGCTTTCCCGGTTTTAATGGGATATTTATAGTTATCGTGATCGTGCTTGGTGTGAATGGCCGTTCATATTTGTGTTCCCTGTGAATGTACTCATGACTCAAACAACAGTGCAAACAAAATACATTTTCAGGCAAATTAGTGGCACAGAAAAAACACCCTTGGTGTGTAAGGACCATAATGAATGCATCAACGAGCACCTGAATATTCTGATGTTACTGTCATGAATTCCATGTGTATGTTAATGTTGTGTGTGGCCTTTATCATACAGAGACTGAATTATGCACGTATGCTAATAGTTAGCGTCCAGAAGGTGACGGTACTGATAGGTGTGTCAGTATGAGCCTGGGCCTGGGGGTACACGTATTGTTGTTCCTCGCATTCTGCATGTTCTATTTGCATGGTAATATCCAGAAGATGAATAATATTTACCCGTATACATTATGCATGGGCAGCGTTTATGCACAGGGAGTGAAGCGGCTTATAAACAGTTTATCTCCAACACCAACTTAATTAGGACATGGCCTAGTGTCTGATAGCATCTGATACACTGCATTTATGTAAAACACACTCGGTCATAGATAAACACACAGTATGAATTCACATACACGGATACAGACAAAAGACCATGTCCATGATGCACACACGCTCAAGGCAAGCATGTAAACACACACACATTTGACCATTTTTCTGTTCACACATACAAAGCAATCGCTGTGGCAAAACTATTACTATATTATTATTATTACTATACTGCATAGCAAAATCCAGTGAGTACTTACGCACACGCGCACGCACGCACACACACACACACACACACACACACACACACACACACACACACACACACACACACACACACACACACACACACACACACACACACACACGTACAGTGCACAGCCCCAGCCCCCCCTTCACCCCCCCCCCAACACACACACACACACACACACACACACACACACACACACACACACACACACACACACACACACACACACACACACACACACCTTTAGACATGCATGTCACACACCTCTAGGGGCACACACAGGGGTTAATGTTGCTGTTGAGCCCACCTGCGCCCCGAACCAGTATTTAGAGAGGCGCCCCACCTCTCCAGTGCAGGGACCCATATATAGAGCCCTGCCTCACCCCAGGGGAGGACAGTCTGTCCTGGGATGACTTTAAAGCCCTCTCCAGACCAATCTGAGTCGGCCCGATTTTGGGCCGAATTGGCTTCGGGAAGCGTCGGCCAGTCGGTTAGGGGTCCGTCGGGGGGTCCGTCGGGACCTTTTCGGCCGACCCAGAGCCGACCGAACATGTTCAGCTTTTTAGCCGACTGGTA